>NW_022995756.1:606987-1151579 GCF_900245975.1 Drosophila guanche | reverse complement strand
CTTGCCTCTCTGAGAGCTGAGAGAGCGTGGTGAATAAGCAATTTCTCCTCTACTCAGCTGATGACGTTACCTATTAGTAATTCTACCATGGGGCAGAATGGTGACGAATGCTAACGGCGAACTCCAATAAAGCAAAGCAGAGACGCCGAGATATTAGTCCATAAACGAAGAATGCAGGCGTCGTATGGAGTGCAAATCAAAACAACCGATCGAATAGCAATAACAATTGTCTAAACAAAAACAAAAACAATGCAATGCAACGCTCCACTGTTAGATATATGTATGTTTGTTCGGGAGCCACAGAAAAATTATAAGTTAATAAATCAATTTAAAACACTGAGTATACGCAAGTTTTATAAAATATGAAGATGTGTGTAACTCAGATACTTGAGACCAAATTACAGTTAATTACAGTTTGTAAGTTTCTTTTTATTTTTGATTAGGCGAAAAATGCGAGAGCGATGCAGAAACACGACCGGCTTGCTTGAGGCTTTGATAGCTGGATGGTCATATGGTCATTGCCTAAGGAATTGCATTTTTACACCCGGAGTAAATAGGGTATATTGTATTTGTGCACAAAGTGGATGTATGTAACAAACAGAAAGAAACGTTTCCGACCCCATAAAGTATATATATTTGTGATCAGCACCAATAGCCAAGTCGATTGAGCCATGTCTGTCTGTCTGTCTGTCCGTCTGTCCGCCCGTCCGTCTGTCCGTCCTGATGAGCGCCTGGATCTCAGAGACTATAAAATTTTGCATCCAGACTTATGTATGCTCACACTGTTACAAGTGTATTTCAAAAATGAGCCACGCCTCCTTCCGCCCCCGCAAAAAGGCGAAAACCTCCCAAATCTACAAATCCCAAATCTTGAAGATAAAAGAAAACTAAAAACGCCATTCCGTAGGAAATGGCAATATCTATCACGAAATTGGGATCCGATCGGATCATTATTATAGCCAGAATGAAGAAATTAATTTGCAGTGGGTAAACCCACCCTATCCCGCAGCTTATATTTGTTTTTTTCACATTCTCTCATTCACACTCTGCTTCTGCTGTGTTCGGCCACTGCCTTTGCCGCGAGTCTGCAGTGTGTGGGTCTAGGGAAGGGGAGCGAGCTAAAGTAGCGTGTTGGTGTGAGAAGTGTTGTAGATGTAGTTGAAGAAAAAATTCAAAATTTGACCAAACACCGCTAAGGTGCAGATGTAGTACTGAGTGCCGGGTATAAAAGTTGTGACGCGTAAAAAGCGTCTCACACTAATTCACGTCTAATTTTCCAAATAAAACCTCTTGACAATCTCTGTTTTGGTTTTTCTTCAATCCAGAGGTACGATGTTTACAAGCTTACTTCGTAGTAGCAGGACAGATCAGGCGAGCCAACGTTGACAGGGAACTCCAGGAATTCTATAATGCAGCTCAGCGTTTGATCTATCATGAGTTCACACGTCAAGATGAAGGAATTCTTCTAGTGGAACGCCGTCTCGAAGATCGGCTCAGATGTCGAGTTTTACATCTGACCCGAAATTGGCAACACGCTGCACCAAGGTTCAGATGCATAAACGAGCTTTGGAGGACACTTTTAGTCAGGTATTGATTTTTTAGTATTAAACGGAAGAAGTTTCATTTGCAATAGAGCAGGGCATAGACGAGGTATCAGAAAGCATTCCCACAGGAATTCCCTTCACTATCAGATAAATGAAGGAAAAAGTGCCAGCGACTTCATTGTGAATAATTAGTTTTGGGTCGTTCATCGAACGAACATAAAATAATCATTCATTTAATCTTAATTTAAATTTTTTATTAGTCGTTTTAGTTGCTTATTTCTTGCTGCTTAGCTATTTTTTGTTCCTTTAAATTTGTTTTGTTAGAAGCTTTCGAGCTGCTTTGGCAAAACTGTAAATTTATGAAGTTACTTTGTAGTACATTTGCATATACATACATATATGTATATAGTACATATACATAATGGTTCAGAATTTTATGTCCCCTTATAAAAAGCTATCATGAAAGATATTATTAAAGATTAACAATCACATTCCGTAGCTCAAAAGCACTCTACTTTTGCGTGGAAACTGATATGTCCTTGTCCCTAGTCCTCTCTCTCTATGAACCTCAGGCAGAAAAGGCTGAATCAAACCCAGATCGCCTTGTACTTGCCGCAAACCCACCAAATCAGAGCAAAGACATCTTTATTCCTTTGAAGACCTTGAACCTGTACCTTAAAGATTACATTCATAATGCATCCAATCCAAAAATAAATAGATTTTATTTATATATAAAAGACGTCAAAAGTTATTAAACAAAAAGCTCGATTGAAAATTGACCATAGAGGACAATATTAAGAAGGCCCCATTTATTTCATGGGGAAGAAGATGGGAGCACTCTCCACTCTCAAACAAAAATATAAACAAAAAATTAGCAACATCCCACGTTTGGACACTGTGTAGTGCTGTCGAGTCTCCCGCAAATACCAGAGAGGACAAATTACTGTATCCCTACTGAAAACCTCCTAACGCCGTTCAAAGCATCCATTATACTTATGAAGGACTGAAGAGGGGAAAGTGCTGTTCATGTATAGACTGATGACCAACGTAGGCGATGGAGTCTAATCTGAGGAGCTAAACATTAGTCAGTGCATGGGGGTTCCGGACCCCTGCAGGTCTCCAGACACATGGATTTTGAAGAAAACGATGGAGAGGACGAACCGGACAGGTAGAATACTATCAATCACAAAGTCATTCACAATGAAGCTTCATACATTTTCAGATCTTGATTTTCTTCTTCGTCATTTTCATCTTATTAATGTCAAAAATCGTCAATATTAGTCAATATACACACCTCATCAGCCACTCCTTGTGCTGAAATCTGCAACTCCTCTAGCTCGGTTTTGGGGACCTGAGGTCCGGGAATTTCTTCTGAAGGATCCGCAGGCATTCTGAAATATACTATTTACCTTTAATAGAAGTTTAAATATATTTTTGGAAAAACCAATTCAAAATAATAAATAAATAAATAAATTATAATCGATGATTAAATATTAAACTGGAGTTAAATTTTGTAATACCAAGTATTCCTGCCAACCTCTTGACACTTGGTGTCCAATATTCTAGCTATTACCATACAACATCGTCTGTTAAATTTCTTTATATCTCTCTTCCGACCAAAAAAATACCATCCGGCCTTGTAAGCTTTTCTTTCTTGCTTCATTTTGAATAAAATAATAATCATATCTGATTCACATTTTGCAGTCGAGCAGCTCAAAGAATTCTTTATGTACATGCGACTGTTACAAAGACTAACTAGTTGAATGTAAATGTATTAAATATATTTTAAATGTCTAGCAACATGAAACTGTAACTGGCATATACAACATACATACATACATAATTATGAACATATGCATTGTTTCGGGTTTTAATAAACACGTGACCTTGTCTTTGATTCGGCGCACGAGCCGACTGGTTGTCTTTTTAATTTAATCAATAGTCCTCACACAAATATATTTTCTCTGATTGTTAACAAATATAAGACCATAAAAATAAATTTTTAGTAACAATATGTATAATTACTTATATATACATTATTCATTATTCATTTGAAGATATGAAGCTATTTACAGAGAAATACTCTGATTGTATAATAAATTTATTACGATCTATTACGCAATTTTGTATATCTCATTTGTCTAAACAATTTATGTTCATACCTGGTTTTGGGTAGGTTTCACAGATATTATTTAATATTAAATGTACACTCCCTCCTTCTAAGAAGTAACCAAATACGGCTGTATGCAACTACCGGACATATAACTAAAGTCTTAGATTCCTCGGTTTCCTTCCTTCAGCTAAAGAGCTTTTGCGTGCGCAGGTCTTTTACGAAATTCTTCAAACAACTTCTCAAAGCTTTTCAAAAAGCGAGGTTCAACAAATAAAATGCGATTTCCTTTTCAAAATTGTAAGGTAATATAACAGAAATATAAAATAAAAATATAAACTCACACAAAATATATTTAAGCGTGTCGTGAATGCTTTTGATAAACAAAAAAGATGGAAAACAAGTCTTTAAAAATTTTTTTTGGCATTTAATAGCAATCCAATTGCAATAGCTAAATATTGGATTCGTCGCGTTTTTGTGTTCGTAAAAACCGCGAGCAAAATGTATCCGCGAACCTACGGGAACTCTCTTTCGAGGTCTTCCTAAAGAATGCAAAAAATCAGCAAATATGAACGGATCTTTCAAAAGCGCATTAGTTATTGGTATAAAGGACAAATATAGCTTTCCATTCTATGTAATGTATTCATTTTTATACCCGGTACTCGAAGAATAAATAGGGTATATTGTATTTGTGGCGAACACCTGATGTATGTAACACAGAGAAGGATATGTTTCCGACTCCATAAGGTAAGTATATTCCTGATCAGCATCAACAGCCAAGTCGATGTAGCCATGTCTGTTTGCCCGTACACCTGTCCGTTTTCTCAGAAACTATAATAGCTAGAGCCACCGAATTTTTCCTCCAGACTTCTGTGATAACCCACTGATACAAGTGTATTTCAAAACTTAAACCCGCCCCCTACCGCCCCTTCAAAGGGTGAAAAGCTCCTACAGCCACAATTTTGAAGATAGAAGAAAACTTCCGTAGGAAGAACTATACCTATCAGATCACCGAATTGGGATCACATTGGATCATTATTATAGCCGGAATGAAGAAATTTATTTGCACTGACTAAACCCACCCTGACCAGCACCTTTTTTTTATTTCTTGCACATTCTCACATTGAAAGGTGAACTAGATGTAGATGACCGATGGAGAAGGTTCAGATGTTGTACTGAGTACCGGGTATAAAAGTTGTGACGCGAGAGAAGCGTCTCACACGTCCCTTCCCGTTTTTATATTAAATCAAGTTCCGGTCGCGAACGTACGATATTTCAAAATTATTACTACTAGTATTCCCTCGCAAATAATTCCCTTCATTTTTGTTTAAAACCCACTAATAACTAAATTTTTTAAGTTGAGTTTATAAGCAGAATATAAAATTTGAATATGAAACATGTATGTATGTATATAATATGATATGACATAATATTATATATTATTAAATTCATTAAATATTTGTTTACACATTTTTAGTTCTTTCCAAAACGTGAAGATTTAAATGATGTGAGAACCTACTCCAGGGTGAAGCTTAACTCAGTCCTGTCCAGGATCGTCTGCAAGATCATTTGTAGATTTGATAGGCTGCAACTCTTAGGGAATTTTGCGGTTGACCCTTGATTTTCTTTTTTTTGGCAGTAAAGAAACTTAGTTATGTTTTAAGTTGAAATTTAACTCCATTTGTTACTATTTCTAGGGGTTTTGAGGTTTAATGACACTAAGGTTTAATAAAATTTAATTTTTCGGCCTATTATGATCTTAAATTTATACTTAGTTGTGTTTTCGCGCGTTTTCGACCGTTCGCGTGTATGTTTGACTCCCGATTTTATTTAACTGCACAGATCTTTGTCGAACTGGCCATATATATGCCGGCCGTCGTCAATTGGTAGCTTACACTAGTGGGTATACTTATAATGGGGGCCGTATTTACTAGTGGGAGTGGGAGTGGGCGCCAGGCGCTCGCGGTACTGCCGCAAAGCATTGCTTCGCATGGACTTAGGGCTAATATAATTTATGTGACGAGCCATGGTAAAATGGTTCGATGCAAGCGGTATTAAAGATTTGTGCTAGAAGTGGATGTGAGTAACGCAAATAAGAAAAAGTTTTCGACCTTATAAAGTATATCATAAGTACATACATATATTCCTGATCAGCATGAATAGTGGCATACAGAGTACAAGGATTCTGAGCAAATGGGAACCTAGACTAGAGGAGAGGTACACGATACCAAGATACCATCAGTGCTCAAGCAACGTTAAGAATTTATAAATTCTAGAGAGAGAGGGAACAGGAGAAGGGTTACAGGAGAGTAGCGGAAAAGTCATCATAGGTAGAAGGAAGAAGAAAAGGAAGAAAGATAATATGAATAGCACGATCCTTAAGGGAACTAAGGATCCTTACAACAAGCTCTCCCCTAGCCCATTCATATTTCCTTCCGAAAGACTCAGGCCGTGTTTCTTCACAAAACAATATTCATTCATTTGAAGTCACGTTGCTGCGTGAATAATAATTAATAATCTTAATCTTCAAAATTCCGTATATGCAAGGGGGTTTTGGGCATTTTTGGTTTAGCTGTCTGAAATGTTTTAGCCGTATCGGAAAATGCCTGACTCATGCAGTGAGCGGCGCTGATGGAGGATCTGTTGGAGAAGGCATGATAAGTGATGTGGCTGTATGTGACAGATGTAGAATAAATGTAAAATGCAAAATGTATCTCGCCAAAGTTACATACATATGAATATACATACATACTCTGATGCAGTACCGGGATTAAAATTGTGATGCGTTGGAAACGTCTCACACGTTCCTCGTCGTTATGCCCGGTTTGTGGGGAAGAGTGGATGTACATATGTAACGCCCCGATGGAAACGTTTCCGACCTCACAAAGTATATATAAATATACCAGACAACTTAGCCTATTAAATACTTTCATCGCTAAGCGAAATGTAGATTTTATTTATCTTTTGTCGAAAGAATCAAGACCCGAGGAAGTTAACAATCAAAACAAGCGCAAGAGGGCTAAACAGAGCATTAATTACAGACGATTTAAAACTGATTAATGCAGTCCCAGGTAAACGGATTATATGGAGATTATATAAGTCCGGACCGGACTTATCCAATAATGCGGTGCCTTCTCCAAGCATTGCTCTCCTCCAAACTCTATATCCACTCTGAAATAACATACTCCGCCAGATTTCATACAAAATTTGAATTTTTAACGGGTTTAATTTTGAAACACACAAAACAGTGTACCCAGAGAGCATGCACTTCGTTTTATACAATTATATATTATATATTATTATATAATTATAATTATATAGCAATATAATTGCTTCATGCTTTGGTCATAATGGGCAATATATGGCACTTTCTGTCTCAAGAATATTTTGGTTGTCTGAGTACTGGGCTTTATACATGTATTTGTACTTAAAAACTTGTATTTATTAGAATCACTTACACAACAACCACAACCTTCCTGGCATCAGTGTTTTCAACACAGATGTCCTCTTTAATGTCTCTTCCTCGTCTTTGTTTTCCTCATCTTCATGATTCATATCCAGCAACATTATTAGCGTATGCAAGAAAATATTATGCTGCTGAATAACACTCACAACCATTTTAAATTCTTAGTATTCACTTTAAAGGGATGTGTGAGACGCTTCTTACGCGTCACAACTTTTATACCCGGTACTTGGTACTACATATGTACCTTAGCGGTTTTTTCAAATTTTAAGTTTTACACTTTTTATACATCTGTCATCTACATCATCACATCTTCCGCAAACACGCTCTTTTAGCTAAAATAGTGACTGTTAGAGTTTTCTCCCTTTTGCGGGGGCAGAAGAGGGCGGGGATCATTTTTGAAACACACTTCTAACTGTGTGAGCATACAGAAGTCTGGATGCAAAACTTGGTTGCCCTATTCTTAAAGTCTCTGAGTACTAGGCGCTCATAAGGACGGACAGACGGACGGACGGACAAACATAGACACGGCTATTGATGCTGATCAAGAATATGTGACCTTATAGGGTCACAAATACAATATACCCTATTTACCCTACGAGTACCGGCTATAAAAATCAAAAATGTTCCTCCGCACGAAATTATAAGCAACAGCTGTTTTTACATGGATGGTGGATAGTGCCAATGTGAACAGGCGCTTCGCATCTTTAAAAAAATACCCAACGTTCCGCGGGGATCGGATCAGTGTGCAGAGCCGTTTAGTCCGTTCCGACAGGACATATATACAATAAACATGTGTTTATCTCCTTATAAATTCATCAAATGAGTAACGAATATAAGATTAATAAATAATAATATCCATATAATCCGTTTTTGGTCGACTGCATTAAACGGTTTTCAACCGTCATTTAATGCTCTCTTCCACCCCACTTGCACTTGTTTTCAGCTATAGGCTTGAAACGCATTTGAAAGTCAAAAATATCGATTTGAAACGAAAAAGTCGATAGTCGTCTATATGTTTAACTATCGATACGTTGATTTTCCCCATTCCTATCATATATCACAATAAATTTATATAATTCAATTCAATACGATACAATACAAAACAAAATGAATCAGGCTTCGTTGAGAACGATTTGCCTAACTTGGAGAGCATCTCTACTGAACAGAAATCCCATACTTTCGAACACCCAGCCGTCTTTTTTGTCAAATATCTTCCTGCGAAATACTAGTTTTTTTAACAAACGTAAGTTTAGTTTTTTGTTAATACATACCTACATACATATGTATCTTCATAGTTTCTAATGTCGTAATGAATTCTATACAAATGTATGTATGTACACAAGTATTTTTTATCCCTATTGTCATTAAATTTTTGGTTTAATATATTCGCAATTATAAATGATCTCGTATGTACATATACAAGCCACCTCTAATTCCTGAAACCACTTCATTCAAATCAAATTATATATTACCCAATACACACAATATACATTATATTGTAAGATTACATAATTCAATAATCCACCGAATCGGTAGGACCCCTATGCTCCAGTTCCTCTGAAATTATATACAATGTTTGAAGAATATTCCTATATATGTAGTTATTTGCAGATGAGATTTACCGGGAAAAACATCGCACTCAGTTATCGAGACCACATGACTAGAATGCTCTATGCATATGTATGTACATATATACATACATGCATATGTATGTACATATATTGCAATGCCATCTTACACTTAAATCAGTTAAGCAGTTAACAACAATTTTTGTATATATAAAAACAGCTGACTACTCCAAAAAAATCTTAGCCGTTCCCAACGAAAGAGCTCTCCAACTATTCCGACCTTTCTCACCCCTTTTCCAAGGTCCTTTTTTATACCCGGTTCTCGAAGAGTAATTCGGGTATGTACATATGTGAATGCTCACACTGTTACAAGTTTATTTCACAATATTGCCCAGCCCACTTCCGCCCCCGCAAAGAGCAAAAATCTGCTGTATCCACAATTTTGATGATAAAAGAAACATAAAAATGCCATTAAGTAGGGAAGGACCGTATCTTTCAGATCACCAAATTGGGATAATCATTATTATATCCAGAATGATGAAATTAATTGTATATATACATAGATGTGGATGACAGATGTAGAAAACTTAGAATTAAAACGAGGAGCTACGTGTGAGACGCATCTTACGCGTCATAACTTTTATACTCATCTGTGAGTGTCTGGGCACACTGCAAGCACGTGGGGAAAATAACCTCTACGCCAGGTAAGTATTGGAGCAAAGCTGTAACAAGTTACATATTACGACGTGGCGATTTCCCCCTTGTAAAGGCGGGTGGCCAAATAATTCCCCTCTACCTAAGGGTAGAGCGGTAACTTAAAACCTCAAAAAAAAAAAAAAAACTTTTATACTCGACACTCAGTGTACCTGTACCATATTGTTTTTATTTTTGAATTTTACATATGACATTTTACATTTTTTTACAAATGTCATCTACATCTACATAACTCACGCCAACACGCTATTTTCGCTAGCCCCCCTCCCCTAGAGCCGCACACTACAGATCCACGTCAGAGGCAAATCCGCGACAGAGGCAGAGACCAGGCCACACACTGCAGAAGCAGATTGTGAATGAGAGAATGTGAAAAAAAACAAAAGCCACTGCAAATTAATTTCTTCAATGTGGAATTTTTAGTTTTCTTTTATCTTCAAAATTGTAGCTTTGTGAGGTCTTCGGGCGGGCTGGGCTAATTTTTTAAATACACTGGTTTCAGTGTGAGCATACAGAAGTCTGAAGGCAACATTTGGTGGCTCTAGCTTTTATTGTCTCTGAGTACTAGGCGCTCATCAGGACGGACAGACAGACATGGGTCGGCTACTGATGCTGATCAAAAATATAAATACATTATAGGGTCGCAAACGTTTCCTTGTGTGCGTTACAAACATCCGTTATTTCCCACAAATACAATATACCCTATTTACTATTCGAGTACCGGGTATAATGAACCTCTCTTTTATAAATATATATATTTTTTTATTCAAAAGAATAGATTCATATTACCTATCAACCAAAAACATTTATTTAAACCACTTGTATTTTTTAGTGCCTGCCGAGGACATTTGGCGAGGAGTAACTGCAGTCAGCAATGCTGGAAAAAAAAGAGGTCGTGGGAAAGGAACTGGAAAAAAAGTAGCGAAGGATCTAAATAAAGGACAAACTATAGGACTTGGGAAAAATAATTGCATATGGCCCGGCTTAAATTCGCCCATAATCCGTGGAAATGAGCTCATATATCAGCAAAAACTAGCTGACAACCTGGACAGAGAAAATGGAATTTTTAAGTTGCGCGATTCATTGAGTAACTTTAGAATGGTGAAGTTAAATTCAATAGATCGTGGATGGTCGGGAAGTAAAATGCCAGGCAGAAGCATTGGCCCCCCCGATACTGTGGGAGAAGAAGAATTCAGTTCATTTGATACCCGGGTACTGGAGAATAAAATTGTTTTTATTATGAAAGGAAATATGGGAAGGAAACGTAGATATTCTGTTTTATCCGTTACTGGTAATGGGAATGGGTTGGCAGGGTTTGCAACAGTCAAAGCCCCAGAAGTTCGAACTGCGCTTCGAAAGTCGAAAAATCGAGCAGGTCAAAAACTAATTAATATTAGTCTTTGTGAAAACAGGACCATATACCATGATTTTTTTACTGGTTTTGGAAAGACTAAGATATATTGTTTCAAAAAACCTGAGGGCCATGGATTAATATGCCATCGTGCAATACAAACTATTTGCAAGGTTATAGGAATAAAAGATATATACGCAAAAATCGAAGGCTCTACAAATCTTCAACACATAGTTAAAGCCTTTATTATTGGTCTAATGCGACAAAAATCGTATCAAAATATTGCCAATGAAACAAATTTAAATATTGTTGAGCAACGAAATGCAAGGAATGGATATACAGAAATTAAAGCTATTGCGCCCATGTCTCAAGTACAAGAAAATAATATGAATGCTGTTGACATTATGCATTTCACACTAGGAAATAAAATTGTACTTAAAAAATCAGCAACGTATCCATTTTATGTCAACTCAAAAGGCCATAAATTATATCAGATTAAGGAAGAACGTTTTCGCAATCAATCTAATGTAAGACTACATCAATTAGTAAATTTCTATGGATAATAGTTTAATTAATGACATAATAAAAAAGAAAACTGTCTTCGGACCCATCCAACAAAACTTTGTGATCTCAATTTATTTAAGATCTTAACGAAAATGTGGATATGCGTGCTTTGGGCTTAACTAAATGTCAACGAGTTAAATATCACAACTATTTGCACTAAAACTAAAACTAATCATGGGGGGGGGGGGAGCTTGTGAGAGATGTTTAAATGAGACGATCACGTAGGGGTTAATTGTATATTGTATTTGTGGGGAATAACGGTTGTATGTATCGCCCAGAAGGAAACGTTTCCGACCCCATAAAGTATATATATGTGGGGGTTTATGTTTATTGTTTATAAGTAAAGGTTAATAAGTGATTAAGTATGGTATAACGGTACAAGAATTAGATATCTGCGTCGTTCGTCGTCCGGTCTCGCACACAACCTTTTACGTCGGAGGTTGGATAGAAACTCCCCTCTCAGCGTTCTCTCGCCGGTCGGTTATCCGCTCTCGCTCTCCGTCGTCTTCTCTTTGCGTTTGCTCTCTTGTTTGGAATTCGCAATGACGCGAATTCGCCCTTGCTCGTTTTGGTGTTTTGTCTAGGGATCGCAATTGGCAAAACCCAGCCCACATATATTCTTGATCAGCATCAATCGCTTAGTCGATTGAGCCATGTCTGTCTTCCTTAATTTGTTGTTCGGCAAATTAAAAAAAAAAAATTGTGATTTTACACTGAAGAGAAGGCGTTGCCACGACCATTTTGTAACATACCATCGTCTCATTAATATGATCTTATTAATATCAAACCACTACATAGAACAATTTTGTTTCGTTTTCAATTTATTAAGTTTGGCCACAACAAGTGGTCAATTTCCCCATAGTGCAATTCGGTTATCAAAGCTTAAGTAAAGTGCCCAGTGCGAGTAATAAAAAACGTGTTTTAACTGTAAACAAATTGCTGACTTATGGAAACAGAAACACAATGGCTGACCTTTGCCAACTTATTATGAAAGCTCTAAACTAAATATAAAGGAAAATAGTGAGATCCCTAAAATTCGTCCTTGACGGACATGCGATGTATCACATGAAAGGTATTTTCTCAAGGATCAGGAATATACATAGATTCATGATATCAAACCACTCAGTTCAAAGGATAATCAATTTTAAAATAAAAGTTACGGAATAACTCTTATTTTCTACTTTTATAATAAAAATAAAAAAACTCTTATAATTGATTTTTATTATAAAAATAATAATTAATTCTTATTTTTTAATTTTAAAAGTATAAACTAAAAATAACTCTTAATTCTGATTTTTATTGAAAAAATAAAAAATAATAATTAAAAATCATTTTTAATATACAAATCGTAAATAGATGTTTTTGGCTGATATAGATAGCCATGACTGAAATATAATTTTCGGTATTATTTATGTTGCTGTAACATATATCCTTCACATTGATTTATTTACTTCAATTTAGCCTTCATAACTGTAATTTGCGGTCCCTGCTGCTAAGTCATTTGATGTGGGGATTCGATCCAGAACATGGTGTCCTAGAGAATAGGAGACAAAATTTGGTGCACGGCGGTGAAAAGTCATACGTTTGCACTTGGAATGGTTTAAGAAAAGTAGGTTATTCGAACATCAAACGCTTAATTCATCAATGTCAAGTTGTGTGACTTGACGGTTACTTCAGGGACGTAGGTATCGAGGGCAGAGTATAATGTTTCGTAAAACATTGACAGTAGGCTCTATATGTGATGAGGACTGAAGAAAGGACCAATCAACTTGCGAGAGATGTAGACAAAGATCGATAAAATTAGTTTTGCGAAAACACTTTATACGACTTTTTGAATGTAAAATGGTGTTAGTATTAGAGACCTCGAAAAATATAGATAAAGTGGGATGATGCGGATCTTCGGGAAAATATATCGGATTGTCTCTTAAAACCGTTGTACGAGAGGCATCGCTGACAAAGATGGGATCTAACAGTCTATCTCTATTATTTGTGACAGAGTTAACTTGAGCAAGCGAGACGTCAGTTACCCCCTCGACGAAATCATGTTGAATTACAGGTAGCAACATGTTTGATTCATCCTGTTGCCAAGATAGAGATGGGATGTTGAAGTCACCCATGAATAGTATCTGATCAGCACAGCCTAAGGCAGAAACTAAAGAACGAATTGCAGAAAGGTGGTTCAAATAAACAACGGCATCAGATCTGGGTGGGATATAAGAACAGGTCAAAAATATATATGCTGTTCCAATACGGATTTTGACTGCAACGAATTCGATACCATGGATGTTGTTGAATGGAAACAGCTCCGACGCAAATGCCGTTTTCACTGCAATAAGAACCCCACCAGCGAATGATGGACGATCCTTTCTATAAGTGGAGAACTTTTGGACGAGAATTTCGTGATCGGAGACAGAGGAGTTAAGCCAGGCTTCAGTTATGGCTCAAAAGAGGCACTGTCCGTATGTATTTTAGACAATTTACCTAAAAGACTGCGTACGTTCTGATTTTGGATGGAGAAATGGTTCCTTAGTTTTTTTAAATCTTAGGAAGAGTAACTCGAGGATTTTGGGTAGAGTCTCTGGCAGAAATTCATGCATAATATTGTGATCTGGCCATGCAGCCGGTTCCAAAGCGTTGGATACAAGAGAATCGGGAAGAAGAATTTTGAAAGATGAGATATGTGTATGTGAGCTTATGTGTAAAATTAAATGTCTAGACGTTGATATGCAATGATTGCACCATCAAGTGGCCAATGCGACACCAAGCCAAAGCCTGTTACGCGCGGAACCCAGCAGAACGCAGCCCTCCTCCCGCCCAACCGACCGAGGGGCGCTACCGCATGACTCGCGGCGCGATTAACCGAACCGGTCGCGAGCATGCAGGAAATATAGATGTTAGGCTAATATTCGAGGAAAATTAGAGCTAAACATAACTAGACTAGAGCTACTATAGCTAAGCAAGCAAAAATTACCAAACAAAACTAAAATGAAACTAATTACGGGAGAGGTAGGCTAGTATAAGAGATTTAAGAAGAGGAAGGGAGTTAGTTGAGGATATAATGTGCATCTCCCTTAATATTAGGCTCGTATTTTGGGATTTCCCAAGCACACTCCGTATTAAGCTAGATGTATCACCTTCCTTGTTTCCTTATTTCAAAGATCACCCAGATTACCGAATCGTAAAGTTTATGCGGCTCAGCAAGTCAGGGCTGTCTACATCCCCCTTGATCAAGTTGTGCATAAAAATTACACCAAGCATTTTCCTACGACTAACTAAGGATGGAAGAGTTATTAAAAGAAGTCTACTACGGTAGGATGGCAGTCTCACAGTTGCATCCCAGTTGAGGCCCCGTAGGGCAAATAATAAAAAGTTTTTCTGTACTGATTCGGTCCTGATGTATGTTGTACTGAGGGCACCATACACATGAGCCGTATTCTAAAATCGGACGAACAAGCGAGATATAGAGAGTCTTCGTTATATAGGGGTCCTCAAATTCCTTTGACCACCTCTTTATAAACCCAAGCACATGGTACCGAAATAAATGGTACCATCTTTACACAAGTCTTTTGAAATTGAACCCCAGATCAAATTGTGGATCTAGTAGTTGGTTACATTAAGAGAGTTCTCTTGATGGCGTCTCCCACATTCCTCGGTCCTTCCCCGACCTCGCTATTTTCCAGTATTGTAACGTGAAGCTCCGTAATTCAACATTGTATAAACGTGTCGTCCATGACTGAAAGCTATTGAGATCAGATTGCAAGCGAGAGTGAAATGAAGTGTCCTTATACTGGACACAGAGTTTAACATCATCCGCATACATAAGTACTCGAGAATTTTTTAATACAGAAGGCAGGTCATTAATAAAGAGTGTGAAAAGTAAGGGGCCTAAATGGCTACCCTGTGGTACTCCAGAAGTAACCATAACAGGTAAAGATACGGAGTTTTTGAAAAGGACCCTTTGAGACCTAGAACACAGGTAGCTAGAAATCCATCTCAACAGATTGGGCGGAAACCCTAGAAGGTTGAGCTTTTGTGCAAGAAGAGAATGGTTTACGGAATCGAATGCCTTACTGAAGTCAGTGTAAATAACATCCGTCTGCAAGTTACTTTGGAAGCCTTTAATTACAAAGGAGGTGAACTCTAAAAGATTAGTGGTTGTTGATCGTCGCCGTATAAATCCGTGCTGAGCTGGAGATATAAGTGATTTGCAGAGATGCTGCAAATGCGGAGTTAACATTTTCTCGAACATATTAGGAATAGCGGATAACTTAGATATACCTCTATAGTTTTTAGCGTCAGACTTGCTACCTTTCTTATGGAGAGGAATTATAAAGGATTCCTTCCAGATGGGGGGAAAGCTAGAAGAATGGATAGATAGAGTGAATAGTTTAAGCAAAGGTCCGCAGAGAGACTCGGCACAGTACCTGAGTACACAGCCGGGAACTCCGTCAGGGCCCGGTGAGAATACCGGCTTAACTAATTGAAGTTCATGAAGTAAGGAGCCTTCATTTAACAAAGGGCAGAAAATGCCATTCGACCTTGGTAAACTATATGGATACATATGACCTGGGTAGCTTTCCTGGGAATAGGTGGTTTGAAAAAATTGTGCAAAAAGATCGGCGATTGCCTGATCATTGTTTGCCGACATATTCAAAAATGATAGCGAGGATGGATGTGCGGACGTTCTACGCTTACTGTTTACAAAGCTGTAAAACTGTTTAGGGTCCTGTGAAAAANCTGAAAGCTATTGAGATCAGATTGCAAACGAGAGTGAAATGAAATGTCCTTATACTGGACACAGAGTTTAACATCATCCGCATACATAAGTACTCGAGAATTTGTTAATACAGAAGGCAGGTCATTAATAAAGAGTGTGAAAAGTAAGGGGCCTAAATGGCTACCCTGTGGTACTCCAGAAGTAACCATAACAGGTAAAGATACGGAGTTTTTGAAAAGGACCCTTTGAGACCTAGAACACAGGTAGCTAGAAATCCATCTCAACAGATTGGGCGGAAACCCTAGAAGGTTGAGCTTTTGTGCAAGAAGAGAATGGTTTACGGAATCGAATGCCTTACTGAAGTCAGTGTAAATAACATCCGTCTGCAAGTTACTTTGGAAGCCTTTAATTACAAAGGAGGTGAACTCTAAAAGATTAGTGGTTGTTGATCGTCGCCGTATAAATCCGTGCTGAGCTGGAGATATAAGTGATTTGCAGAGATGATGCAAGTGCGGAGTTAAAAGTTTCTCGAACATTTTAGGAATAGCGGATAACTTAGATATACCTCTATAGTTTTTAGCGTCAGACTTGCTACCTTTCTTATGGAGAGGAATTATAAAGGATTCCTTCCAGATGGGGGGAAAGCTAGAAGAATGGATAGATAGAGTGAATAGTTTAAGCAAAGGTCCGCAGAGAGACTCGGCACAGTACCTGAGTACACAGCCGGGAACTCCGTCAGGGCCCGGTGAGAATACCGGCTTAACTAATTGAAGTTCATGAAGTAAGGAGCCTTCATTTAACAAAGGGCAGAAAATGCCATTCGACCTTGGTAAACTATATGGATACATATGACCTGGGTAGCTTTCCTGGGAATAGGTGGTTTGAAAAAATTGTGCAAAAAGATCGGCGATTGCCTGATCATTGTTTGCCGACATATTCAAAAATGATAGCGAGGATGGATGTGCGGACGTTCTACGCTTACTGTTTACAAAGCTGTAAAACTGTTTAGGGTCCTGTGAAAAACGTATCCTGCATCGAAGGAGGTAGTTCCTATAGCATTGAGCATTAAGAACAGTGAAATTTGACCGAGCTATTAAGTAATTAGAAAGAGAAGAGGGAGAACCAACTTCTTGAGATTTTTAAATAGTCATGATTTTAGATTTTTTAGACTGGATAACTCTTTGGTGAACCAAGGAGGTTTCGCAGATCAAGTCGGACATGAAAGTGGGACACACGTGTCAAAAGTACATTGTAAAAAATGTTTGTGCCTTCAATGACGTCAGTGCACGAGCACAGAGCGGAATCAAAATTTCTAATTAAGTTATTGAGCTTCGTAAACTCGGCTTTACGAAAGCAGCGGACGCGTTCAGATAGCCTACCCGTACGATCCGATACAGTAGGATGATAGCAGTCTTCAGGTATAGTGAGCGGGAGTGCTCGTGTTAACAACGCTACGGTCGGATCCGAGACAAAGCACAGATCAAGCAATCGACCCAAGGAGTTTTTTACATGGTTGACTTGAGACAGGGACAGGTCTAATAAGCCATCAATAAACTCATGTCGTGACATGGGCACAAGGTTGTTTGACTCGTTAACCGAAGACCAGACAGTACCTGGCAGGTTGAAATCCCCAAGAACTATTAAATGGTCTTTATCTGATAGCGAGGAAGAAACAGTTTTAAAGGCAGACAAATGCTGCTCGTATATTAGTACATCCGAAGACGGTGGAATATACGAGCAAGTGATATAAATAGACTGGCCGGGAAGAATCAGTCTAACACAGAGGAATTCCAGGTCTTGTGAGACCTGGACTATGAAAAGTTCCGACGCAAAGTTAGAGTTTACTGCAATCAGAACCCCTCCTCCACGTCGAGACGAACGATCATTCCTATAAATTGTGTACCGATCTGCCAAAACTTCGGAACTAAGAATGTCCGGCTTTAACCAGGTTTCGGTAAACACAATAACATGGGATGAAAATGTGAAACTATCCATAAAAAGAGAGCTCAGCTTACTACGTAAGCCGCGAGCATTTTGATAGGCTACAAAGAGGGATGTTAGTTTTTTGACTGCAAGGAATTGCAGTGGGAAGAGGGGAATGGAGCAGAGGAGGAAGGACCACTGGCCTCACTACTAGGAAGAGTTATGGGGGGCCTATTTTTCTTCTTAGCCTTAAACTCTTTCACAACCAGGTGCTCTGGCCAAAATTTGGAAGAGCAAATGGTCCCGAAATGAGTTGGAGACACGCTAATCTTGAAAGAGGATATCTCCCTGGCATATGAGAAATTAAACTTCTCCACATTTAAGCCAACGGCTTTTATTTTGCTTTGTATAAAAGCAGTTACATCATTAGATGTGAGGTCAGGGGCAAGCCGAGAGACAAAAACTTGCCGCTTTGGTGGGACTCCCACCAGAGGTTTTGGCACCACAGATCTGGTACCTGTGACGGCAATATCCGGTGGTCCGGGACGTTTATTAACTGGTGGGATCGAAATAGATGGGATGGGCTTTGGAACGGACTCGACAGACACGGACGCTACAGTACTAACTGGCTGCATGTTCTCCGAGATGATCGATTCGGAAGCCGAAACTTGATCACCAGCAGTTGTCGTTGCCCTTGGAGTAGCGAACGAAATTAGCTGCTGCACTATCGGAGTGGACGGAGACAGTTGATCAGCAGCGAGCGGTCGAGGGACAGGCACTTGCAGATCACGAGGAGTGACTTTTTTGCGCCTAGGAGACTCATTCAGCACTTTAAAACTGCTGAATTGAGATTCCATGGCTAGAAGCCGATCGTACTGCTTTTTAAAGCCCACGGTCAGCTCCTTAAAGCCCTTTCGCGTCTGCCTCATAAACGTGACCATGTCATTCTCGATAGACCGACATGCCTCGCAACTGTAATGCAGACCATTACGCNGCGAGGAAGAAACAGTTTTTAAGGCAGACAAATGCTGCTCGTATATTAGTACATCCGAAGACGGTGGAATATACGAGCAAGTGACATAAATAGACTGGCCGGGAAGAATCAGTCTAACACAGAGGAATTCCAGGTCTTGTGAGACCTGGACTATGAAAAGTTCCGACGTAAAGTTAGAGTTTACTGCAATCAGAACCCCTCCTCCACGTCGAGACGAACGATCATTCCTATAAATTGTGTACCGATCTGCCAAAACTTCGGAACTAAGAATGTCCGGCTTTAACCAGGTTTCGGTAAAAACAATAACATGGGATGAAAATGTGAAACTATCCATAAAAAGAGTGCTCAGCTTACTACGTAAGCCGCGAGCATTTTGATAGGCTACAAAGAGGGATGTTAGTTTTTTGACTGCAAGGAATTGCAGTGGGAAGAGGGGAATGGAGCAGAGGAGGAAGGACCACTGGCCTCACTACTAGGAAGAGTTATGGGGGGCCTATTTTTCTTCTTAGCCTTAAACTCTTTCACAACCAGGTGCTCTGGCCAAAATTTGGAAGAGCAAATGGTCCCGAAATGAGTTGGAGACACGCTAATCTTGAAAGAGGATATCTGCCTGGCATATGAGAAATTAAACTTCTCCACCTTTAAGCCAACGGCTTTTATTTTGCTTTGTATAAAAGCAGTTACATCATTAGATGTGAGGTCAGGGGCAAGCCGAGAGACAAAAACTTGCCGCTTTGGTGGGACTCCCACCAGAGGTTTTGGCACCACAGATCTGGTACCTGTGACGGCAATATCCGGTGGTCCGGGACGTTTATTAACTGGTGGGATCGAAATAGATGGGATGGGCTTTGGAACGGACTCGACAGACACGGACGCTACAGTACTAACTGGCTGCATGTTCTCCGGGATGATCGATTCGGTAGCCGAAACTTGATCACCAGCAGTTGTCGTTGCCCTTGGAGTAGCGAACGAAATTAGCTGCTGCACTATCGGAGTGGACGGAGACAGTTGATCAGCAGCGAGCGGTCGAGGGACAGCACTTTAAAACTGCTGAATTGAGATTCCATGGCTAGAAGCCGATCGTACTGCTTTTTAAAGCCCACGGTCAGCTCCTTAAAGCCCTTTCGCGTCTGCCTCATAAACGTGACCATGTCATTCTCGATAGACCGACATGCCTCGCAACTGTAATGCAGACCATTAGGCTTCGAAATTGCGTCACCCACGAGGCCTGAGAACCCAATACATTTTGCGTGCACTACGTTATCGCAGAGCCAGCAAGGGATGATCGGCTGGTCGTGGGTGATCTGCTTTTTGCAAGCCTTAGCGGAGCACACAACCAAGTATTCCATTATTTTATTATTTATTTTGAATATATAAATAAATAAAATAAATAAAAATTATTTTCACAAAACAAATAGCAGTGTGCCGACCAATTGCTTAAAGAAATGTTTAAAGCGGGATCGAAAACAGATGAGCGCAGAGAGGAGAAAAGAACAAGCGCAGCGGTAGCTAAAACAGTGAGCGCACGCCACTGCACAGAAAGTATTGAGAGCGAGAGAGGGAGAACAGTTACTCGAGCTATAGAGTGAAAGACAGAAGCGCAACTACAAGAGAGAGCGGTTAATAGTGAGGGCGTACTTACAACAAGAAAAAGCACAAACACACAACTAACCGACGCACGAATGAATACGATTTTAATTTTAAACAAAATAATAGGCATGCACTCGCGTATTAGGATAGTTAAGAAAAGCGGCAAGCTATTCAATAATTATAAGAATAATTATTTCGAAAAAAACCCAGTGTTTATCCAAAATATAAAGGAAAATACGGAGCGCAAAACAAAAACACTTCTGGTCACTACGAAAGAGGATAAACTGTCTTTATATTTACTGTATTTATAATAAAGTTATCCGGCGTCGATTGAAGAGCTAGATGTAGTTTGACATCAGCCGGTGTGGCTTCGGGAATAAGACGAGAGACAAAGATTGCTTTGCGGGGGACCACCGCGCTGAGTGGGACACCGGAAAAGCGAGCTGGTGGAGCTACTCCTAAAAGTCTCTAGGCGGGAGCTGAGGAGCTAGAAGAGGCTGCCGATCCATCACCATTCAATGAAACAGAGACCGGAAAATCATTTGCTACTGGAAGCTGAATACTGTTAGGGATTCCATCACTGGCAACTGAGTCCGAAGTTAAATTGACAGGGGTATGGATTTTTGAGGCAACTACTATGTTGTTAGGCGTGAGAAAGGCTGGATCATCCGATGGCGGATGGACATCCATCGGTGAAGGTTGGCCACTAGGAGTAGAAAATGAGTCCATCGGTTGTAGGAGAGAGGCAGGCGTTCCACTAGGTATGACCAGCAGTAGGTTGTTGTTCGGTATTTTCCTCCCTGATGACACTCTCAGTTCGAGGCCCAGAAATTGCGATTCCAAAGTAAGGAACTTATCGTTGAGAGCATTGAATTGCTTCAGAACATCTTGGAAACCATTCCTCGTTTGTCTCATAAAGGTGCGCATAAAGGTTCCGCCTCAATCTCCCTGCAGGCCGAACATGACCAAGTAAGGCCCATGCGTTTCGATATTAAGTCATTAAGACATCCAAAGTGACCACCTCCAGCACATTTTATATGAGCGAAGTTATCACATAGCCAGCAGCTGAGGTAGGAATCACCGTTAATGGTGCCACCAAATTCGCATTTCTTTGCACTGAAGATAAGAGCCATTTTCAACAGCTGTTGGGTCGCTGTGCACAGCGAGAAAAAAGGCGCACTGAGAGCACAAGCTAGATGAGAGACCATGCAGAACGAGCACGATCATGGTGAAATTAGTAATGTTAGTAATTCTACCCATGGTGAAATTAGTAACAAGGTGACGAATTCACCACAGTGCCTTCTCATTCGAGGAACACCCGCTTGTCAGTCGTTTGCCAAACGTTGACGAAAGAGGTTGTGTATCGCACGATTTTTTCATTGTCAATTACATCTTTTTTAGAAACAAACATGTCTGCAAAATATTTTTGCTATGCCGCTCCAAATCTTTACTTTGCTGTCAGCAGAAACAATAAAAGCGAATAGTGCAGAACATGGTGAAATTACAAATAGGTGAAGTCATCAGCTGAGTGCTCCTCATTCGAGGAATACCAGCTTGTCAGTCGTTTGTCAAACGTTGACGAAAGAGGTTGCGTAGCTCACGATTTTTTCATGGTCTTTTCTTCCTTTTCTTCATTGTTTACGAATGAAGACGTAAGCGGAAGACAATGAAATATGCATGCAACAACTATTTTATTTGTGTATGTTTTCTTTTTATTTTTAGAAATAAACATGTCTGCAGCATATTGTAAAACGTTTGCTATCTCTCTCTAGCGCTTCGTTTAAACTCAAAGGGCATATCTATTGGGATCATCGGAATCCTTGGAATAATAACTTCCTCATCTTTAAATTATCCTTTAAGTATCGACGCGTGAATCACATTGCTCATCAGTTTTCTTATCACCAAACGCGTTCCATTGCACTGCTTTGGTTGGTTTAAATTTCTAAGCATGATGACTACCGAGCCAACTTTAATTTTTAAATTGTGAGGTGGTAAACCAGGCACATCCAAGGAGTTTAAAAATTCAGTTGGATAATTAGTGGCTTCTTCTTCGTTTGTAGCACAGTCGATAGATTTGAATGAATATAGAGTATCCACGATTTGATTTAGAATTATAAGATTGAGGTCATCTACATCTTTATTTTTAGAGGCCAAAATTGCTCGCTCACTTAACCATTTAGTATTTTTGTGGTTAGCAATGATATCCGGGAATATGTTGTTGATAAGCTCGTCTTTTGATGATACGAAATTGCAAAAATTTGGAGGAAATGAAATCAAACCGCTCGATTTGTCTGCAGGAACACGGCCATTACCGATAGTCTGCAATTGCTTCGAGAAATCATCAGCAGATAGATCGTTCAACAATGCAACTCTCATATTTACAGACAGTTGAAGTTTCTTTACATATAGCCACAGATTTGATGCTTTGAGGCAAGCGTTTATTTTATCTGCAGCAGTAGATCTTGGAATGACTGGTAGTATTTGTCGGAAATCGCCAGATAATAAAATCATTGCACCACCAAAACACTTTGAGTCATTGCGCAGATATTTTAATGTTCGGTCTAGTGCTTCCAATGCGCATTTGTGCGCCATTGTGCATTCGTCCCATATAATGATTTTTGATGCTACTAAAACTTTGGCCATTGCGGAGTTTTTCGAAATGTTACATGTCGGTGGTTCAGTAGTTTGAAGGTTTAATGGCAATTTTAACGCTGAGTGAGCCGTACGGCATCCGTCTAACAATGTGGTCGCTATTCCAGAAAAAGCAATTGCTACCGCAATTTCGGATCTCGCACGTACAGTAGCCAAAATCAATGACATGAGGAATGTCTTTCCAATTCCACCGGGGGCATCCAAAAAAAATAATCAGCCATTTCCATCATCAATTGCATTAATCAGTGTACCATAGACTTCCCTCTGCTTAGGATTCAACAGAGGTACATTCGTTTGAACTGATTGGATTAGTTCATGTGGATCATATTCATGTTCCCGTTCCAATTCTCTATTAAATGCCTCATTCATTCCGCGATCTGGCACTGGCATTCCTAACCTAACTAACAAACTGCCGCACATGAGGTAACACATATCTTCGATCAAGAGCAAAGTCTGGTTATGGATCTCCTCATTCACCTCAAGATCGTAATTTCTTGAGCTGACGCGAATTCGATGTAAAATATCTTCGGACATGTTATCTTTGTATTTGTTCCACAGGTCAAGTGGGCTCGATGAGAAGCATGTTGAAATGATAATAGCAAATAATGTGCGTATCTGACTTGGAGATGCAGAAATAATTGCTTCAGCGATTGTCGTGTCCCAATGAGTATCGTTTTCAAGCCAATTTAGCTCTTGACATGCTGCACGAAATGTGGTGTACACGATACCATTAACAGTTCGCAGTGATTTAAATGATGTTGGAACATGTACCTCGAACATGTACCAGCAACAACCGCAAATAGAAACATTCATCATTCTTCAACTGAACTGTGTAAGTACGACCAAGAGCATCAGTAGAACGCATATCTGTCAATGGTGCAATCATACAGAAACGCTGCTCGATTCAAACCATTTCTTCTTGCACTTCGAAGATTATTCATCTGTTCTTCTGTACGATAAGCCTACGATTTCTCTCTCTTTGCCCTTCTTTGCACCATATTAACGCGGCCTGTTCTGAGGCCATAAGTTGTTTTTAAGATGTATTCTGCTACTCGCGACGGAAACAAATCCAACAAATCAATAAGAAGGGACGTGTGAGACGCTTCTTACGCGTCACAACTTTTATACCCGGCACTCAGGACTAAATCTAGATGTAGAAGACATCACTAGACAACCACTAGAGATCGTTCACATTACAGAACACGTGGTAAGAAGCCTACTAAATAAAATGCATCAAAAAAATTGGATTAGTTAATCGTATTTTCCAATTTATGAGATATTTAAAACAGAAATACAATTGGTACTTTTTCCCTGCACATTCTGTGCAATAATGACCGCTAAGTTTCACAGCAGATTTTTCGAAAGTGGCGCCATCTATGAAAATTTCTTATACGCAACTTTGATGGTCACTCTTTTTCTAATACAGAGCGTAAAAACCCGAGACTTGGTTTTAACTTTTAAAAACTAGCTTTTGGCAACTGTTTCCGCAACTGCTCGCAACCAGTTCGGAATCAAAATCTCGAAATAAAAAGCCAAGTGCTGCTGGTTCGACCGAGTCGGTATTCAAATCAATTTAATCTCTTCTTCTTTTCAATTTCGATATTCACCTATTAAATGCATGTTCTTCCTCTTTCTCTATCGTATTCACATATCACATGTATGTTCTTTAGCAACAAGCTTCTGTCAGTATGTCGTAAATGCAACAATTCAATAGCTTAATGCTACAAATTCATTTTACTTATACAAAATACTAATTGCTCCCGGCTATAAGCCCTTTGCGCTAATGTGGCGTAAACAGCCACTAAAACTGGTCATTGGGACAATAGTGCATTTGCACCTCAGCGGTGTTTTGTCAAATTTTAAATAGGCAGGGGCCGGAGTGAAGCAGAAGCAGAGTGTGAATGAGAGAATGTGAAAGGAAAAACAAAAGCTGCTGGACAGGGTGGGATTAGCCACAGCAAATTAATTCCTTTATTCTGGCTATAATAATGATCCGATCGGATCCCAATTTGGTGATCTGATAGATATGGCCATTTGGTGGCTCTAGCTCTTATAGTCTCTGAGAACTAGCCGACAAACAAGACGGACAGACAGACATGGCTCTATCGACTCGGCTATTGATGCTGATCAAGAATATATGTACTTTATGGGGTCGGAAACGCTTCCTTCTGTGCGTTACATACAACCGTTATTTCCCACAAATACAATATACCCTATTTACTCTTCGAGTACCGGGTATAAAAACCATGGCAATCGGTTCAGCCTTTCTCGAATTATAAGTGCTTTACAAAATACGACTTTCTTTTATATATATAGATATATATTATTTATTTTATTTATTTATCTGCTGGTGGCACTGTGGCGGTCTCGCGCCACATTTTTATTATTATTTTATTATTTAATTCTTCTGTGCTTCCTTTAAATGGATAATTTTAATTTAAAAAAAGAGTAATAATCTTTATGTACTCCTCGAGGACAATCACAATAATTTCCTGTTCCAGTTCGTTTGTCCCGAAATCGATTGTTAATGTAATGTTGTCTTGACTCTACTCTCCTTCCTATTGAGCCACATTACCTATTATGCAGAATTCATTCGGTAATGTAATGGTTGGCGGTTAACCTTCATAAAATATACTTTTTTGAAATACACGCGACGCCTCTAACAACGACGTGAGTATCCAATAACGCAGTTATATTATTAAAACATCCAAGTAATGCGGCGTCTTTATATTACCAACATTTTTTATAAAAGCGTATGACGTTGGATTATATCTACATACATATGTACATTCATATGTACGTATGTATTCCTTTACACACGAAAGTTCATACATACATTGATCTATTTCATGCGGCATTAAATCTCTCGATTTAAATGTGTTAATACATACATATACGTATGTATGTACAACCGTGTTTTACATTGAAGAATATTAATAAACATAATATTTCATACGCTAAAAAATGCGGCTTAAATTAATTTAGGTCTGTAATATCTGAACTTTCGTCACATGCCTGTAAATCTCAATGTGTACCCATTCATACTGTGTGATTTTTGCTCAGATAGATAATTTCTTTATTTCGTATAAAAACAATTGGATAATTACTAAATATTTTTATTTTTCATCTTATATTAGAACAACATTCATCGTCTCAGGAACGTAGGTGGGGTGCAACATCAATTAGCGCACTTCTCAAAATTACTCTTGCTACCGACGAGCGTATATCTGGATTACAGAAACATCAATAAACCATCGCCGAAGCCGACCAAAAAATTGTATACGTTTGGGTACGTTGGTATAGAATAAGAATATTTTTAATATGAGACCAATTTCTGAATAAAAATGCAGATATAAAGAAGTATGTAAATTAGCTAAAAAAAATTGTATAATGCATAAGCAGCTTTAGTTAATCAAGTGTTCGTGTTTTCGACACGCGTTTTCAATGAATAATGACCATGAGCGTTCTCTAGTAATCCTCAGAACACTTTGTGTTGCCGTCAATTTATTAATTTAGAAGAAGTAGATAGAACCTAAAAATTTTGGTTCAAAGTCAAGAAATTCCCAAGAGTCCAAAATATGACTCGCTTAGCGTATCCTGCTACATAAACGATCGGTCGAAAACCCGTTATTTTGTATTATATACTATTCAACCAGATACAAGTGGTAGAGACTTGGGCATGAATTTTGCGATAATTTGGCATACAAATATTATCCATGATTTACTGTGGTCTCGTATGTACAGTTTCGGCGAAAATAATATCACTGTGTGGTGCAGCAGTCTTTGTTTAAAAAATTAGTAGGCTTAGATGTGTCCTTACTCTCACAATTTTGACGGTTCTTATTAATTCTTATGTAAAACTTATGTACAAAATGCTACCATTTGACTCACATAAATCTAATAAACAAGCAGGGACAAGTCATTTTATGGGCATGCTTTTCGTATTATGGAGGTGGTCCAATATATTGCACAAAGCTAAAATCAGTGTTCGGGTCCAATTTGTAGCTGCATCAATAAGCTTCTCATAATGGCAACTTTACAATTTTATTTAGGTTAAAAAAGACCGCTCCAAGTTTTTACAAATACTTTAAAACGAGAAGAGACGTGTGAGACGCTTCTTATGCGTCACAACTTTTATACCCGGCACTCGGTACTACATCTGCACCTTGGCGGTGTTTTGTCAAATGTCACATTTTTTGTTCATCTGTCATAAACATCTACAACACTACTCACACCAACACGCTACTTTAGCTCGCCCCCCTTCCCTAGACCCACACACTGCAGACTCGCGGCAGAAGCAGAGACAGCGCCCGCACACAAACAAAAACGAATATAGCTCTTATAGTCTCTGAGAACTAGCCGACAAACAAGACGGACAGACAGACATGGCTCTATCGACTCGGCTATTGATGCTGATCAAGAATATATATACTTTATGGGGTCGGAAACGCTTCCTTCTGTGCGTTACATACAACCGTTATTCACAAAAATACAATATACCCTATTTACTCTTCGAGTACCGGGTATAAAACATTCTTCAAAGTATATATATTTTTAGTTAGTCAAATAAAGTTGGATAGACGTGTACATTGATATAGCTATTTCTGTCTCCCCGTCCGTCCTGATGAGCGCCTAGCTCCCAGAGACCATAAGAGCTGAAGCAAACAAGTTTTGCATCCAGATTGCTGTAAAATTAAACTGTTACAAGTGTATTTAAAAATTTATTCTCACCCCAGCCAAGCCCAAAAATCTGCCATCCCCAAGTGCAATACGAGAAATAAAAAAAATCAGTTCCACAGAGGATGTCCATATCTATCAGATTCAGTGGTTCAGTACCCCCCACTTTAAGCAGCATCGTGCAGCGTGTGGCCTAGGCGGAGGAGGGCAAGTTGGTGTAATAAGTGATGAGATGTAGAAGACAGATGTAGCTACAAATAATTACAAAATGTAAAATTTAATAAAAAACGAGGACGGACATGTGTGACGCTTCTTACGCGTCGCAACTTGTATAGCCGGTACTCAGTAGTGCATCTGTACCTAAGCGCTCTTAGAACCGCACACTGCACGAAGTGTGTGGAATGAGAGAATGTGCCAAAAAATAAAAAAGCTGCTAAGGGGTGGGAGTTATGAATATGAATATCGTCATTCAGGCTATAATAATGATCCAATCGGATCCATATTCAGAGATCTGATCGATATGGCTATTCCATACAGAATTGCGTTGTTACTTTTCTCGTATATTTGAAGGTGTGGCTGTAGAAGATTTTCGCTCTTTGCTGGGTCGAATTTTGAAATACACTTGTAACATTGTGATATCACATGAGTCTTCCGACATCATTTGGCGATCTATCTCTTATAGTCTCTGATATATAGGCGCTCATACAGAAGGCCGGAGCATGCCTGTGAGGCTATGTATACCGACTCGGTTATTGATGCTGATCAAGAATATATATACTTAATGGGGTCGTAAACGCTTCCTTATGTGCGTTACATACATCCACTTTACAAATGTAAATCTCCCTTATTTTTCTCCCATGATCTAAGAATCTATTTTGAAATTAGAGCTGTCAAACAAAAATCTTGCCTAAATTAAAAATAACTATTTTTTACTTTCAGGAAGTCAAACAATACCATTGTTGTTTGCAGCAATCAAAATAAATCTGAAGCATTTTACAAAGCCACAAAGCGCACCATCCAACTAACGTTTGTAGAAGTTAAACCACGAAAGTACAAACCATTAGTGGAAATGACATTACCAAGTGCCGCTCGCGTGTACACAGATGTGAATGCGCACAAGCCAGATGAATATTGGGACTACGAAAATTATGTCGTCGATTGGGGAAATCAAGACGATTACCAATTGGTTCGAAAACTCGGGCGCGGAAAGTATTCAGAGGTGTTTGAGGCTATTAATATTACGACCACAGAAAAATGTGTTGTCAAAATTCTAAAACCTGTGAAAAAGAAGAAGATAAAGCGTGAAATCAAAATTCTGGAGAATTTACGCGGTGGAACTAATATCATAACACTGCTAGCAGTTGTTAAAGATCCAGTGTCTCGCACCCCAGCGCTTATCTTCGAACACGTCAATAACACGGATTTTAAACAACTTTACCAAACACTAACAGACTACGAGATTCGCTACTATTTGTTTGAGCTTTTGAAGGCGCTTGACTACTGTCACAGCATGGGCATAATGCATCGCGACGTAAAGCCACACAATGTAATGATTGACCATGAAAATAGGAAGTTGCGTCTTATAGATTGGGGCCTGGCTGAGTTTTATCATCCTGGCCAAGAGTATAATGTGCGAGTGGCATCGCGATATTTTAAAGGTCCCGAGCTACTTGTCGATTACCAGATGTACGACTATTCACTAGATATGTGGTCCTTGGGTTGCATGTTGGCGTCGATGATATTTCGAAAAGAGCCGTTCTTTCATGGTCATGACAATTATGATCAACTGGTACGCATTGCAAAAGTGTTAGGCACGGAAGAGCTCTACGCATATTTAGATAAATACAATATTGACTTAGATCCGCGATTTCACGACATTCTACAGCGTCACTCACGAAAGCGATGGGAACGGTTTGTTCATTCCGACAACCAACATCTCGTTTCTCCCGAAGCATTGGACTTTCTTGATAAACTATTGCGTTACGATCATGTTGATCGGCTTACCGCTCGCGAAGCTATGGCTCACCCATATTTTGTACCCATTGTGAATGGACAAATGAATCCGAATAATCAGCAATAGGTCAAACAAAATCTAATAAATATGGAGTTGACGAGGTCGAGATATCAGCCATTAAACGTAAAAAAAAAAGTTGAATCAGAAAGAGGCGAACAAAAATTCCGATATTCTACAAAAGAATCACGGGTTGATAAAATGTTCTTAAGGAAAATATACACCGAATTGACACTGTTTCATAAAAATTAAAAACCACTTGTTTTGTAAAATATGCTAAAAGTGGGGATGAATTAAAAGATCATTTTGTTTGTTTTAAAACCGACTCTGAAATTGACTATCAAAATAAAAAAATTACAATATAACTGGAAGCATATAAAAAAATTAATTGTATTTGCGAATAAAATGCAAGAGGGCCACTTCATTATATTTATCATATATTTACACATAAATTATAAAAGCAAAAACAAAATGTTAGTTTCCTTTGTAAAAAAAATATTCAAATCGAATTTGATTTCATTAATAAAGTCGTAACTAACATTTTACAATTTCAACAAAATATTCGCCCATAGTTCCTAAATGTATTTACCTAATCTTTTACGTTAACCAGCAGTATCCAAAATCCATTAGACAAATTCTGGAGACACGCTATTTAAATACAATGTCGATTTTTTTATACCCATTACTCCAAGACCACATAGCTCTATATTTCCTTTGTGGTCGCTGTGTTCGTCTGTGTGTCCGTCTTGTTGGGTGCCTAGATATCAGAGACTATCAAAGCTAGAGCGACCAAATTTTTTATCAAAACTTCTGTGAAATCAATTGTAATTATATTTATAGATTGGATCATTTTTATAGACAGAATGAAGAAATTAATTTTCTATGGCTATCCCATAAGACTCCAGCTATTCTTCGGCAACTTCTCTTGTGCAGTGCACGTCACTGGGGACGGAATCCGAGTGTCGGTGTTAGAAGTGAGGCAGATGTCGATATTCCCGGTACTCCCAGAGTAAGTAGGATATATTGTACATTTACATTTTACACTTTATCTGCATACATGTCACTACATCACATTTCAAGCCAACACGCTCTGTAAGCTCGCCCCCCCTCCCCAAGAGCCGCACACTGCACGAAGCAGAGTGTGGAATGAAATAATGTGCATGAAACAAAAGCTGCTAGACAGGGTGAGAATAGCCAATGCAAATTAATTTCTTCATTCTGGCTATCTGAAAGACATGGCGTTGCTTTTTTTTTTAATATTGGCTCTTAGCTGGGCGGAAGGGGACGGGTCGATATTTTGAAATACACTTGTAACAGTGAGAGCATACAGCCATCTGGATGCAACATTTGGTGGCTCTAGCTTTTATAGTCTGAGATCCAGGCGCTCAACAAGACGGACGGACAAAGAGAGATGGCTAAATCGACTCGGCTATTGATTCTGATCAAGAATATAATTTGTGGTGTCGAAAACGCTTCCTTCTGCGTGTTACAATATTTACTCCTCGAGTACCGGGTATAACAAAAAAAGTAGTGCAAGCCGAGTACGATACCGAAGAATACGGGATGGAAACACGAAAGAACGGCATATGCGATTAACAATAAGTATTTATAGTAGGTGAGCGAATAACAAACAATAAACGTGACTACGTTGGGCTGCACCACTATAAATGATCTGATGAAGATCATATTGAGTCTCTCCATAAATTTTGATGAGCAATACCTTTGGTTAGGTTAGGTTGAGGCTGCTGTCGTGATTTCACGATCCCGACACACTTAGGCCGGTTTCGGCCCGTTGTGGAGCAATACCTTAATCAACGCCCAATTAATGCACCCGTCAATGCAAAAAAACGAGAAGGGACTCAGGACTACATCTAGATGCAGAAGACATCACTAGACAACCACTAGATATCGTTCACATTACAGAACACGTAGTAAGAAGCCTACTAAATAAAATTCATAAAAAATATTGGATCAGTTAATCGTATTTTCCAATTTATGAGATATTTAAAACAGCAATAAAATTTGTACTTTTTCCCTGCACATTCTGTGCAATAATGACCGCTAAGTTTCACAGCAGATTTTTCGAAAGTGGCGCCATCTATGAAATTTTGTGGTACGCAACTTTGATGGTCACTCTTTTTCTAATACAGAGCGCTAAAAACCGAGTCTTGGTTTTAACTTTTAAAAACTAGCTTTTGGCAACTGTTTCCGCAACTGCTCGCAACCAGTTCGGAATCAAAATCTCGAAATAAAAAGCCAAGTGCTGCTGGTTCGACCGAGTCGGTATTCAAATCAATTTAATCTCTTCTTCTTTTCAATTTCGATATTCACCTATTAAATGCATGTTCTTCCTCTTTCTCTATCGTATTCACATATCACATGTATGTTCTTTAGCAACAAGCTTCTGTCAGTATGTCGTAAATGCAACAATTCAATAGCTTAATGCTACAAATTCATTTTACTTATACAAAATACTAATTGCTCCCGGCTATAAGCCCTTTGCGCTAATTTGGCGTAAACAGCCACTAAAACTGGTCATTGGGACAATAGTGCATTTGCACCTCAGCGGTGTTTTGTCAAATTTTAAATAGGCAGGGGCCGGAGTGAAGCAGAAGCAGAGTGTGAATGAGAGAATGTGAAAGGAAAAACAAAAGCTGCTGGACAGGGTGGGATTAGCCACAGCAAATTAATTCCTTTATTCTGGCTATAATAATGATCCGATCGGATCCCAATTTGGTGATCTGATAGATATGGCCATTTCCTACGGAATGGCGTTTTTAGTTTTCTTTTATCTTCAAAATTGTAGATTTGGTAGGTTTTCGGCTTTTTGCGGGGACGGAAGGCGGCGTGGCTCATTTTTGAAATACACTGGTTTCAGTGTGAGCATATAGCAGTCTGGAAGCAAAATTTGGTGGCTCTAGCTCTTATAGTCTCTGAGAACTAGCCGACAAACAAGACGGACAGACAGACATGGCTCTAAGGACTCTGCTATTGATGCTGATCAAGAATATATACACTTTATGGGGTCGGAAACGCTTCGTGTGCGTTACATACAACCGTTATTCGCACAAATACAATATACATAAAAATGGTACTAGTACTAGTACTAGTACCTAGTACTAAGATCGAAAACCACGTTTGCTAGCAAACTGTGCAACATATTTTGCTTGCAGTAGAGTGTCTCAATAAAATGGAGGCAATAATGCCGCTGAAGTTTAGAGATAAGTGACCACCGTGCTTTTCAACGAGCTTAATGCCATCAAACGGCAAAAAAGGAAACTATTATAGATTAATGAGATTATATTGAATTTATTTGAATTTTTAATTTGTTTAATTTATTTGAACGCCAGTATCTTCATGTTGCCAAGACATGGACCAGGCTGGGCTGTTAACAAAATGTTTTAAGTTGTTTTCCTTTTGTGACCAAGTACTACTCCACAAGGTCGTGCCAAGGGGCGATGGCGACAATTCGGACTCGAAACTATCCAATTTTGAATAGGAAGGATGCTTGGAGGCGCCGTTTTACAACTTTGGCACGGGCGCAAATATTCCTTGACACTGCCTTGCTGCTCCACCAATCAAAGAAGGCTACAGATGTTATTCCCAGACATATGCAAATTCTCTGTCATATTTTCAAACTGCGAAATATGCAAAGGGTATCATTTCATGGGTTTCTATAAATGTACACATATTTATATTATTTATAATACTCAAATGGACAAACGACCCTCCCGGTTTATTTCCTGCTGATATGGGTTTAATCAAAGTTGTCGGCGCTTATTTCGTTGATTGTCGTCCTCCTCCTCTAATGAAGAATAGTGCTTTTGCACCTCAGCGGTGTTTTGTCAAATTTTAAATAGGCAGGGGCCGGAGTAAAGCAGAAGCAGAGTGTGAATGAGACGTGAAATAATGCAAGACGCATGGATCCATTTGCATTCATTGTTTTATTAACCTTTTATTACATTTTTCACACATTTTTAAGGTAAACAAAACAACACAGCTGCCTGAGAAGTGTAACCGTACGGAATGCTGTTTTCACCTCTGGTCACACTCGGCTGCAAGCAATCTGCAATCGATCTGAGTACTGATTTTATTTAATCCACAAACTTTTGGTTTAAAAACGAGAAGTGACGTGTAAGACGCTTCTCAGTAGAATATCTGTACCTTGACGATTTTTGTCAAATTTTAAATTTTTTTAAATTTTGTCTACATCTTTCATCAACATCTACATCTACGTAACTTCTCACGCCAACACGCACTTTTAGCTCGCCCCCCTCCCCAAGAACCGCAAACTGCAGAGACAGAGGCCGAACACTGTAGAAGCAGAGTGTGAATGAGAGAATGTGCAAAAAACAAATAAAAGCGGCGGGACGGGGTGGTTAAACCCACTTGAAATGAATTCCTTTATTCTGGCTATAAAAACAATCCTATCAGATCCCAAATCGGCGATCTGATAGATATGTTCATTTCCTACGTAATGGCGTTGTTAGTTCTCTTTTATATTCAAAATGTAGCTTTGTATAATATCGTCCTTTTGCGGGGGCGGGGCTAATTTTTGAAACTATCGTGATATCGACCACTACCGAGACTTTAAACCATCGATAGTGAACTGGGTCGATAGTGTCCAACCATCGATAATACCGATAGAACTCCACCACTATTTCCAAGCAAATGTAAGATACTTAATTTAAGTGAAAAAACAAACCGCTACCTCTGAAAAAACCGTTACACAAAAAAACCAGACCATAAACTCTAAAAAACGAGAAGGGACGTGTGAGACGCATCTTACGCATCACAACTTTTATACCCAGCAGTACTACTACTACAGGACCTTAGCGGTGTTTTGTCAAATTTTACATATTTTTTTCATCTGTCATCTACAACACTTCTCACACCAACTCGCTCCTTTAGCTCGCCCTCCTTCCCTAGACCCACCCACTGCAGACTTGCGGCAGAGGCAGCGCCCACACACAAAAAAAACAAACATAAGCTGGGTGACGGTTTGGGTTAAAAGTCCGCAGAGGGACGGCAGAGGCAGAGGCCGAGTGAAGCAGACGCAGAGTGTGAAAGAGAGAATGTGAAAAGAACAACAAAAGCTGCGGGACAGGGTGGGTTTAGCCACTGCAAATTAATCTCTTCATTCTGGCTATAATAATGATCCAATCGAATCCCAATTTGGTGATCTGATACATATGGCCATTCCCTACGGGATGGCGTTATTAGTTTTCTTTTATCTTCAAAATACAGCAAAATTTGGTGGCCTAGCTTCTGTAGTCTCTGAGATCCAGGCGCTCAACAAGACGGACGGACAGACATACAGACGGACAGGCAGACATGGCTCAATCAACTCGGCTATTGATGCTGATCAATACTATATATACTTTATGGGGTCGGAAACGTTTCCTTCTGCGTGTTACATACATTCACTTTGTGCACAAATACAATATACCCTATTTACTCTTCGAGTACCGGGTAAAAAGGTCGATTTTGTCGAACAGTGTAAATTGATAAAACAACTTGTATTTTAAAAAATGAACAAATATTGAATAAATTCAAAATATGATTAAATTTTTAATTTCTTTCCATTCTTTCTTTCCGTTGTGGGTGTTTTGTGTTTTTGGTATGTGCTGTAGTTTTTATATTTTTTTCAAAGTAATGCAGCACATGGTACTGCAACAAATTATGAAGGTCAAAATTAAATATAAAGGAAAAAAGTCAAATCTTTAATATTAGTCCTTGAAAGACATTCGATGTGTCTTATGAAAATTATTCGCTCAAGGATCAGGAATATGCTTACATGATAACACACCACTCAGTTTAAAGAATTATTAATATGACTTTGATTTTAAAAGTTTTAAAATTCAAGTTACGGAATATCTCTTATTTCCAACCATTAAAATGCATAAAAAATAGCTCTTATATTTGATTTTAATTAAAAAAACCTAATATTTTAACTCTTATTTTTTATTTATAAAATATAAATTAAAAATAGCTCTTAATTCTTATTTTTATTAAAAAATTGAAAATAAGTTTTATGTGTAACTTGTATATAAAAAATTGTAAAATAATGTTCAGATTGCAATTTGTACCTTAAAATTTATAACAGTTACTGTCTCTGGTCTGAAGCCATGTGTCAGGGATGTGTCATTGGAAGGAAATGCTTTCAAAGATCCGCTTGAGCCAGTTTATGGATCTTTCGCCAGCGTGAATTAATTGTGCTGACATTATTCCATCTGGTACCGCGGACTTGGTGGACTTGAGGCTTTTAATCGACCAGGATATATTCTCGTGGCTTAAAAGGCGTAGAATAGATCTTGAGCAACTAGAGGGAGCAACTTGTTTTCGATGCAACCTGGGAAATGTGTGTTGAATAGGCGATTTAGCGATTCGTCATTGGCGTTTTTTCAGATAGCCCAAAGTTTGTGTTACCTTAGAGAGTAATTTAAGTAATTGGCTTTCCAAAGTTATTTTTACAAAGGACTCAGGGAGCAGGCGGTCCAGCTGCACTGAGAATCGGATCCAGTTGCTCCGCCTAAGGTGCCAGAAATGCACTGGGCTCGATACAGTAAATGAGAAGACAGTTACCAGGTAGTTTTTCTTCAGGAAAAAATATTTTCTGTATCATAGGTTCTCACCCCGTTCATTTATGTCGGAGCTTTCCCTCTGGCAGTGGTGCGCGTTGGCATCGCATCCCACCAGCAGGACGATGTCTCTCGTCTCGCAGTCTGCGATAAGAGCACTTAGGGTCGTGTGCGGAGGAAGGTGTGGCTGGTCTTGCCCCATGTACATATGTCGAGCATATCCTCATCAGCTATGGATAGCTTATAGACTTGAGTCCTCAGAACGGATACCCTGTTTCCAAATATCCAGGGTTCCTGAATGATGACTATATCGGCTCCACCCTTGGCTGGGTGGAGCAAAACAAACGTTATTTTAAATATATTTATATTATAGGCTAATATGTTGAAATGTGCTAATTCAGAGCAAAACTACGGTTTTCATTTGTCATCAGTTGTTTTTTGCTGTGTGGGTGGTGCTACATGGATTCGGAGTTACGCGTTTCAATATCCCACCGTTCCTCTCTAGATGAATTATGTGAGGAAAAGGCTAAAAAGGAAACACAGTCACTGCTTACAAAAATATATCGAACCATCTCAACTAATCGATTGTTTGTAATAGTAATTTACGACAAAGGATAACTTATTTCCTTAAATAAAAATATGTTCTATTTATATGAATTTTCATTGGAGTTGCGATAGTCTTCTCGATATCGCAATAATAAAATCAGATTTAGAATAGTTGTGTTTACATAGAATCATACCCGCATTGGTGCTTCGATCGTACATATATCTTTCGAAAAGACCCGCCCTTATTCTAGGATAAGTTAACCCGGAAGAAATCCAGGTGCAGTTTAATAAATCAATAATAAATTTAAAAATGCGTTTGTGTAAATATGATTTTCCTCAGATTTACATATATTTGTTATATATCTCAAAAGAGCATGAGAACAGTGTTTTCTAAGCCTTGTTTACTAACGTTGTGTACGTATGTATGTGTGTATGTATATACATAGAGGTTCATATATTTACATACATGCATGCATGCATGCATGCAGAGGTGTTGTGCAGACTCATTAAGTTGGTCTCAGATTATAACGTTCACTGCTGAACTATGTAAAAAATGCAGTTCATGCATATGTATCTATGTATATATCCACATATGTGTATAACATATGTATGATTAACATTTTCAAATGAACTAAACTTTGTACCGCTAATGTGGTTTATACAGTGCCGTAACCTGAATTGTATCCGTCACCTGTGATACTCTGAAATACGGTTCGTGTCAGCAAAGTTGAATGTATTTCAACTTTCAATAGAACAAGGACAAAACAGTGATTTGGCGATTTACATTTATTTAGCTTAAAATTACATTGAACGCTGACTACAGAGACCATTTCATACATATTGAGATTACGGCTAATGTTCGAAACAAGGTTCTTTGCTGAAAAGAGGATGCTGCTACTAATGAAGCGTCTCTAATGGTATAGGTATATAGGTAATGGTATCTCGATCAATGAAATAGACTAAGGAAATTTCCACATGAAAAATAATTTTTTAAATACCGCTACGAATGAATATGCAAAAATACAGATATATTTGCGTTAGTCAAGACTTCTTGAAATGCCATACAGCAGGGACCACCATTTTCTCATCATTGGCTAAATTTATTTTCGAAAGGCCAACAAATCAAAAATATGTCTTAGACATATTACTCTCAGTCAAATCACATTCTCTAAAAATTAATCTGGCCATGGATTTCTCTTCCGGAATATAAATGTAACATATCTTGAGGAAAATCGTATGGGTCATCGGAGGGTGCCAGTGTTTCACCTGTGTTGTTTTTGAGCTGGAGCTGTACGAATGGTTTTATTTAATGGAAATATGAAAAAGGATGTATTAAACTATATTATGAGTAACAATTGGCATCCATGTGTCATTATATTTAGTCATAATTGACCCAGCCAAACTTGACCCAGCCAAAAAAATGACACAAAAATTAATCTTTTTATACCCGGTACTCAAAGAGTAAATAGGGTATATTGTATTTGTGCGAATAACGGTTGTATGTAACGCACAGAAGGAAACGTTTCCGACCCCATAAAATATATATATTCTTGATCAGCATCAATAGCCGAGTCGATAGAGCCATGCATGTCTGTCCGTCCGTCCGTCTGTCCGTATTGTTTGTCGGCTAGTTCTCAGAGACTATAAGAGCTAGAGCCACCAAATTTTGGCTCCAGACTGCTGTATGCTCACACTGAAAGCAGTGTATTTAAAAAATGAGCCCCGCCAGGGGCTCCCCGTCCCAAATCTACAATTTTGAAGATAAAAGAAAATTATGGCCACAATGAAGAAATTAATTTGCAGTGGCTAAACCCACCCTGTCCCGCAGCTTGTATTTGTTTTTTTTTCACATTCTCTCATGCACATTCTGCTTCGACCTCTGCCACTGCCTCGAGTCTGCAGTGTGTGGGTCTAGGGAAGCCCGGCAAGCTAAAGGAGCGTGTTGGTGTGAGAAGTGTTGTAGATGTAGATGACAGATGAAGAACACATTTAAAATTTGACAAAACACCGCTAAGGTGCAGATGTAGTACTGAGTGCTGGGTATAACAGTGTTGACGCGTAAGAAGCGCCTCACACGTCCCTTCTAGTTTGGATTAAATCTGCCTTATTTAAAGCTGAAACCAGCTGAAACTTTCATTACGGTTAGTAAACCTGAGTTCCATGAAGCCTGTGTAAAAATATTTGTAAAAAAGAATACGAAAGCCCAAAATTTCATCGAGGTAGTTATTGCAACCGGTACTGCTTGTGGAGGGGGCTAATATTAATTCATGGGGACCAATACCTTGGGGGAAAGATTCTTGCTAGGGCTTTTAGTCATCATAAATACTAAATGTAGCAAACAAAAATATTCATTGTACATGTTACATTTAATATTTTAATTTCACTTAATGAATCGGACGACTGTACGAATAATTTAAGAAAATTTACGAAAAAAAGGAATTTTTTGCTTCAGCTAATTTTTATAAGGATACTATAGAAGATTATTAAAAACTTTTTTCATAAACATAAAGTAAATATGTTGATCTTTGATACAAAATTAACTTTTTCTGTTTACGTTGACCGTACGCCAAGTTATAGGTGTTCAGACTAGTGTGATGATGGTGTACGAATAATAAGTATGCTTACTGTATGTCTATCTGTCCGTCCGTCTGTCCGTCCTGATCAGTGAATAGACTAAGATAGGTAACCAAGTATTGCATCCAGACTTCTATATGCTCACACTGTTACAGGTGTATTTCAAAATAGGGTCAGTTACGCCCGCTCCAACAAAGTGCGAAAATCTCCCACATTTACAATTTTCAAGATAAGGGAAAACTAAAAACACAATCCCGTAGGGAAGGGCCATATCTATCAGATCCTCGCATTAAGATCTGCTCAGATCGCCCTACCCCTTCCCCTAGATGACAGACGCAGAAAAAATATAAAATTAAAATTTTTTTAAAATTACATATGTATTACACTAAGGCATGGCTAGGCACCCATACAACGAACGCGCCGTTTTTGCGTTTGTGTGTAAAGACGCCCGCAAATGTACATATGTATGTATGTACATATGTATATACTGACTAAGTACCGGGTATAAAAGCTTTAACGTACGAGATAGAAAAGTTATTGTTTTGGCTATGCTATTTGTACTTAATTAGTTAAATCGCTCACAGAACTCCCATACAAATTGATTTGGATCGTCGAAACCCCTAAAAGATTTTGGCGGGTGCTGCTCTTTGCGTTAGAAAGAAATACATACAGACAGGAAAAACAACAAACAAAGAGTGCCATCTCTTTTTAAATTCGTCTTGAGAATCGTCACTATCCTATTTTCAAAGAACTATCCGTGCTGATAATTTGCTTTTTGTTGACAATATTCTTCCTCGTCAATGCAGTCATCTAAAAATATCATATATAAGCTGTCTGATATATATTTTAATAACAGCCCTCCTAAATATAGAGTTATAATGTATTTAGAGGTGCTTGGTTGAACCAGTACGCCGGTAATACAGTCTCTGTCAACCTGTCAACACAAGAGCTTTCGCCAAGCCTCTGCCAAGCCAGTCCTAGCGCTCGAACCCACGGACCCCGATATCTGAAGTGTCGACCTATTGCTCTAGGCCGCACTTTGATTTGCTTCGGCAGGCATAATACAGGATTTATCCAGCTCGAAAACATAAATATCATAATTTATCCTAGTTCTGGTGTACAGATAGCAAAAGGGTTCGTTAGATGAAACCCAAAAATTAAAAGAGCGGTTTTCTTGTTGTCCAGCTTCGAGTCGTCTGTGAAAATTTGTATGGTTCCATTAGGACCAGGTGGTCTCTCGAGCCAGTTGTCTCTGTGAGGGATAATAGTTTCGAAAGGAGTTGGAGCGAGTTGAGGAACTTGTACTTATTTTGTAATAACACAAGTTCCGTTTTGGAAGGATTTACGCCTCGCGATTTTGTCCATTCTAAAAGTCACGCGATCTTCGAGGTCATTGCATCGCAAAGACGTTGAGGGAATTTCCGAAAGAAGACTATGTTATGTTCTATAGAAGGAGAGACAGGGGACCTCCTTGCTGACATACCTTGACTGAGTCCACGATCCCATTGATGCCGTCACCGTCCTGCATGTAAGCAATTCATCAATGAGCATAATCAAGTGACAGTCCACCCCCAGGTCAGTCACAGCATCCGTAATGGCTCTTGGTACGACGTTGTTAAAGGCCTTTCTCGATATCGAGAAAAGCTACTAGGGAGTATTCTTTGAGTGGTATATCCGTGGATTTTTTTGTCAGCTACGCATGTTCTGCGTCTGACATAATCTGAGGATTAATGGTTTTCTGCAGTTGTAGCCCAAAATCTAACCCCTTTTTTCTCAAGGACCCAACCAACTTTTTCTGACAGAATTGAGGCATTTCATTTATGAATAATGTTTTTTTGATGATGCTTTTTGTGCGGGTTTTCTTTATACCCGGCATTCAACGAGTTAAGGGTGTAAGTAACACACAGGTGGAATCGTTTCCAACGCCATAAAGGATATACATTCTTGGTCAGCCGAGTCGATATAGCCATGGCTGTGTGACCTTCGTCCGTCTTGTTTGTAGCCTAGTTCTCAGATACTATAAGAGCTAGAGCAGCCAAATTTTGCATCCAGATTGCTGTTATCTCACACCGGGATCCACAAAGGACATCACCCCCTTGTGGCATCAACAATTGTGAAAATAAATACATATGTATACATAATGATAGAGGCAAGAAGCTTCCTGTCTTGGTTCTCAGCGCATAGGAATTAAACGAATTCGGTGTTTTCGTTTTCGTATTTATAGTTTTTCACTCTTACTTCTCTAAATTTCTGCTTGTCAAATACAGATACGCTTTAAATCTCTGTACATCTTCATATACATATATTATATTATAAAATCTAAGAATATACAATTAAAATAATACAAATTGAACTTTGTTATTTAACTTTCAGATATGATGGAAGCCGAACAAAACATTGGCGTGGCAGATATGACAACAATGACAGAAATTGACGAATCCGGAATAAACCACAATCTAAGTCTTCGATACTGTAGTGACATAATATATGTATCCTTTTAAAGTATGAAGTTAAGCACCAACTGAGCTGTTTTATATCCGGTACTCAAACAGTAAATAGGGTGCATTGTATTGGTATACGAAAGTGGATGTATGTATGTAAAAGAGCTAGAGTCACCAAATGTTGGTAAAAAAAAACCGCTAAGGTGTACTGATACACTGACAGAGTACCGGGTATAAAAGTTGTGACGCGTACGTTCCTACTCGGTTTTGTATGTAGCTGAATATAATGCACAACAGATTGGGGGGGGGGGTTTACAAAGAGCTTGCCCACTAGTTATATAAAAAATATATTGGGTAAGTAAGCTCACATGTGTATATGCTGACTAATTAGCAGGTATAAGAATAGATCCACGTCTAATTATCCAATGAAAACAACTGATTGGTTTCCGATAGAAGACGATCATAGACTTACACCGGGACAATACTTATTGCTGTAAATCCATATAAAAGCATAAGTATTTACAACAAGGTAAGATTTAAGTGAGATGTACAATTAAATAGTATATTAGTTCATAAAATTTGTTTATTGCAACCGTGGAGTGAACCAACAAAAGTAGTGAAGAAGGAGAAAATAGTAATATAGACGTCGATAGGGGAATGCTCAAAGTCGTCGAGAAATGACCTATCAAACTGAGAAACTTTAAGATTCACAGACATAAAATCTGCAAAGGGTAGACAAAGGTTTGCTGTGGGACTTAATAGGACCATAGTGATTCAACAGAACGTCATTTTCTAGGTCTTTCGGAATATAAAAATACGATAATATATAAATGAGTCTGCGGTATTTTTTGTAGCTTTGTAATACAAAATTATGATTTTTGTGTGGAATTTTTAACAGCGTCCTGATGAGCGCCTAGTACTCAGAGACTATAAGAGCTAGAGCCACCAAATTTTTTATCCAGACTTCTGTATGCTTACACTGTTACAAGTGTATTTCCGCGCGTAACAGGCTTTGGCTTGGTGTCGCATGGGCCACTTGATGGTGCAGTCATTGCATATCAACTTCCAGGCAAAAAAAATTAGCCCCGCCCCCTTCCGCCCGCAAAAGTTCGAAAACCTCCCAAATCTACAATTTACAATCTACAAGATAAAAAAAAACTAAAAACGCCATTCCGTAGGGAATGACCATATCTATCAGATCACCAAATTGGGATCCGATTGGATCCGATTGGGGGGGGGGGGGGGGGGGGGGGGGGGGNGGGGGGGACGATGCTTCCCGGTTGCGCTTTTAAAATATAAAAAAAAAGTAATTTGCATAAAGCTTTTACGAGTAATATCGAATTTGCAATGAAAACTACCCCAAACAATTATTCCATATATAATTACATTTCGATAGCATACTCAAGCGTACAAAGCCTTACCTCTAAAAATAAACAAAATTACTCGTTTTGTCGAACTTGACTAACACCATTTTTTAAGTAAGCAAACAAGGTAATACGTTAAAGTTTGTTTTTTTATATTAAAGGAACATGTTCACAAATATCACGGCCGTAAAATGGGTTATTTAGACCCCCATGTTTTTGCTCTAGCTGAAGCTGCCTATAAGAGTATTGTTGATGATCAAATAAATCAGGTAAGATTGTCTTTTCAATATTTTTACTGCGTGTAATTTACTCTAGACACTTTTAGCCATTGCACGCACTGTAGGTAAAAAGCCCGTTGTTTGACATTAATAAAAAAAAAAGAGCTAGAGCTCTATAAATTGGCATGAATGTTCATTAGACAAAGGTAGAATTTCTTAAAAAAAGCATATGCAAAATTTAAAATTTTCCGAAAAGGGGAAAAAACCGGGAAAAATGCATTAACACCACATGATTCTATAATAATTGGTTAATAACATGTAACTTGAACCTCTGTGTAGTGGTGTGCTGTGCAAAAGTAATATTCCACAGAACACACGTGCAATTTTTAGTTCCAAGCTAAAAATATTCATGAACTAAACATTGGACAATTAAAAGTCTACACACAACTATATAAAAACATGTATTAGCAATTAATTGAAATACCTCGACCTATTATTTCCTTATTTTTACTTTTATTTAAAGTGTGAAATCGAGCTACAATTAATGCTGCAAGTTGCTCAATGTTTCCCGTATTTTTTCACAAGTCAAAGCATCTCAAAATCAGCCGACTTTGAAAGCGGGTAAAAAAGTATGTTACTATTTAACTAAAAAAAATTACATGAATGCCAAAAATTCGGGCTTTTTACCCATAGTGCATTGCATGAAAGACAACTCGATAAAAAACACATTTTTTAATTTTCAAAGATAACACTTTTTTTTTACAAATAAGTTGGTACCTTTTTATATACCCGGTACTCGAAGGGTTTATTGTCGGAGTAATGTGCGTAACGCACAGAAGGAAACGGTTCAGATCATATAGCGTATGTATATTCTTGATCAGCATCAATAGCTGATTCTATGTCTGTCTGTCTTCTTTGTTGGCTAGTTCTCAAAAACTATAAGAGCTACAGCCACCATATTTTGCATCCGGACTGCTGTACAAGAGCGAAAGTCGCAGTAGTCACCAAAACAGGAAGTACCAAAACGGAGGGACCAGCGAGAATCAATTTTAAACAGAGACGGGAAGGAACGTTGTGAATCGAGTTGGAACGCGTCACAACTTTTATATCCCCTGTTCGGGGATCTGATAGAAAAGGCCATTTTCTACGAAACTGCGTTTTTAGTTTTCTCGTATCTCTACAATAGTGAATGAGACAGAGACAGCTCTTATAGTCTCTGAGAACTATCCGACAAACAAGATTGACAGACAGACACATAGACAGACACATGAACATCGACATTTTGAACGCATATCGCAGTCCATGCTGTTATGTACTTTAATTAATTTTATAGTGCTGCTTGGACTACATATGGTTGAGGGTTGTAAGACTATGCTAAATAAGTTGTTTGAAAATTTTACGAAATGTTCAAGCATATTGTATATTATTGGATATATGTACACTTATGTACAAAAATATTCATAATATTGACATTAAATGGAAATGCATTATCTCTCATTGTTGTATATATTTGTGTGAGAATAACGAAGAAAATATGTTATTTTTTTTTCCTTATTGGATCAAATAATACTGAGGAATGTCTAGCATAAAAAATGATTTATTTTTTTATTTTTATTTTACTCGGCTTAATTGGGATAGTTTTTAAATTGCTTTTTTTTAACTTTAGAAAAAGTTTGGGTGTATAGTGTTTAATTATGGGCTATTTATCAAATCAGTTGTTTTTTTCAACGTAGGTGTAGTAATAATAATGTGATATAATAATACGACTTGTTCTTTTATTTAAAGTCTTGTGTGATATCTGGAGAATCAGGCGCTGGAAAAACTGAGACCACAAAATTTATTTTACAATATCTATGTGCAATTACTTCTAACGTTTCCTCTTGGGTCCAGCAGCAGATTTTGGAAGCCAATACCATTCTTGAATCCTTTGGTAAGTTTAAAATTCAGCATTCTTCGGTTACCGAGCCTTCTAAAGCTTTACTACTAGACAGGCTCCATAATTCTGCATTTTATTTTATTGGCAACCGAAACGCTTACTTTTTGTTTTCAAGCTCTGAAGAGGCGTTAGTTCTTTGCTCTTTCTAAAGGCCTCTTTTATATTTAAGCCCAGTACTCGGATGCGCTAAATTTTCGGTCAGCCGAATCAGGGACGGTATGCAAAAGAGAAGAAATTACCCCTATTTTTGTTCGACAGAAAATTTGAAACCGACCGATTAAATACCACCATGTCATTGCGAAATTAAATAGTATTTCTATATTCAGTCGATGGAAAGAAATACGCATACACACACATACCCCAAAATGGAAAGAACAAAGCGAAACAAGCGCAAAACGGCTGGATAGAAGCTTGTATTCGAACGAAAACTGATTATATGGATATTATAATATATTTATCCTATACTCGGTACTCATTTCATAAATTTGTAAAAAAACGAGAAGGGACGTGTGAGATGCGTCTTACAAGTCACAACTTTTATACCCGGTACTCAGTACTACATCTACACCTTAGCGGTGTTTTGTAAAATTTTAAATTTTTTCCTCATCTGTCACCTACCTTTAGCTTGCCGCCGGGCTTGCCTAGACCCAGACACTGCAGACTCGCGGCAGAGGCAAAAGCCGAAGCAGAGTGTGAATGAGAGAACGTGAAAAAAAAAAACAAATATAAGCTGCGGGTTATAAATATAGGGTGGGTTTAGCCACTGCAAATTAATTTCTTCATTGTTGCCATAATAATGATCCAATCGGATCCCAATTTGGTGATCTGATAGATATGGTCATTCGGTCCAACGGAATGGCGTAGTTTAGTTTTCTTTTATCCTCAAAGTTTACTTACCCTATTTACTCTACTCTACTCTATTTACTCTTCGAATACCGGGTATAATAAAACTCATAGTCTGGAGTGGACTGTCGAATAATTCGGTGCTTTCTTCTAGAACTGTTTTCCCTCAAGCTCCATTTTCACTCTGAAATAACACGCTCCTGCTTTTGAATTTTTAACGGGTTTTCTAGGTACTCTACCCAGAGAGCATGCACTTTTCCCCCCTTTCGCACAAAAAAAAATATTTGTCACAGTTTTGGGGCAAGACAATTTAGCGCATCTGAGTACTGGGCTTTAACAAAGATTTTATTATGATGTATCGCTCTCCCAAAATTGTTGGCTCACAATACAGCTGTTGGTTTAATTTCTTGAGTGTTTTCAGACAAGTCAACATCGGAAAAAATAAGTTATTCATGTATTCACATGCATACATTTTTTTCATTTCAATTTGACTTTTTAAGTGTGTCCACAACAAAGTTTAAAGAAAAGGACACTTCACTAAATTGATGCAATAAATTTTTACGTGTTACATATAGATAAGATATATGTATAGCTGAGTTATTTGAAAACGGCTCTTTTAATTTTTGTATTACGTCAGTGAAAGCACTTAAATTAAATAAACTTTGATTTATTGGTGGTGATTTCATTTCAAATTTTTGTATTCGATGCGAATTTTTCAGAGGCATCGGTGACGTATAGAGTGGTCAAAGTTGAGGAATAAAGTGTATACAAATAATCAAGAATTTCTTTAATGATGCATTTTTATTTTAGGAAATGCAAAGACGATACGAAACGACAACAGCTCCCGCTTTGGAAAATTTATGCAAGTGTGTTTTGATGATTCCAACTGTATAAAAGGTTGCATTATTCAAGATTACCTCCTCGAACAATCCCGTATAACGTTTCAAAGTGAAGGAGAACGGAACTATCATGTTATGTATCAATTGGTTGCTCAGGGGCTAAAAAATGTGGACATGGCACAGTCCCTGAATTTGAGACCTCCAGAATTTTATAAGTATCTTAATACTTCGGATACATTAGCAATTGATGTAAATCTTGAATCAGCTAAATTCAATGCTCTAACAATGGCCTTTACAGTTTTGCAAATTCCTCAAAGCGTAATAGATGGTGTTTTCAAAGTCTTAAGTTCGATATTATGGTTGGGAAATATTGATTTCATGGACATTGATGGTGAGGGATGTGATTTTTCAAATTCGGATCAGGAAATTATCATTAATATATCAAAACTTATGGGACTTAAGCCTAGTGATCTTAAAAAGGTTCTCCTAATGCGCCAAATAAATGTTAGAGGAAATATTACTGAAATTCCGCTAAAAATGCAAGAGGTAAGTAAGCACAACAAATTATATAATAAAAACAAGGAGGAACGTTGAAACTTGAGAAACTTTTATACCCGGTATTCAGTCAGTATAAGTATGTGTCATGCATATGTATGTATGTATTATATAAGGATCTGTATTGAATTCGTCATGGCTATAATAATGATCTAATCTGACAATTATTCGAGGATCTGATAGATATGAACATTCTTTACGGAACTGCGTTTTGGGTTTACTCGTTTTTTGGTTTTCAAAATTGTGCATGTCGCTGATGTTCGCCCTTTTTGGCGATTGGAATGGGGAGGTGTGAAATTTTGAAATACACTTGTAACAGTGTGATATCTCAGCAGTCTGGATGCCAAATTTGGTTGACGAAGCTTTTAAAGTCTCCGAAGTCCAGGCGCTCAGCAAGACGGACGGACAGACGGGCGGACAGGCAGACATGGCTATATTGACTCGTCTATTCATGCAGATTAAGAATGTGTACAACTAGCTTCCAGGGCCATCGACTGTAGATTTGTTTAAATACAAATTTTTTGTAAAGTTAGATTGTGTATAATATTTGTTTATGGTCTACATTTTATGGAGTAGTACATTCTTTAGTTTTATTTAAAGTTATTTAGATAGGATGGTATATATTTGTTTTTTACACATTCTGTCATTAGTTGCGTTTTCTTCGAAAGGATTTCTTAGGCATTGGGTGATATTTGGGTTTTTAAAAATGTGTTCAATCAAAGACAATATAAGAATAAGATGGTTCTGCATGGCTCTAGCTCTGGGTCCAGGCTCTCAAAAAATGCACATATTTGTGCACACGGAATCTAAATCTCCTTGCATGTATAGGTTTTTTCAAGTGCTTCAAATGCACTTTGTACTTTCGGAAGACTTTGCTCACTGTATATATGTATATATAGGATGAACGTATATATATCCTATGTATATCATATATCCTTTATATGAATGTCATTTGTTTGTATTATAGAATATATTCAATATGCAAAATAAACATACATAAAATATATTCACCTGCGAGTAAATGTCGGAAAGGTAAATCGTGTGTCAAGTCAATAAGCATATTTTGAGAAGTACGTTGCAGCAAACGATTTCTCAAAATTTCTGAGCTGCCTGAAATGTGTTACAGAAATTAGGACTAACATACTTTTGATAAAGAATGTGCTAGTTTTACCAACCAGTCAATCGGTAAATAGGATTTGAAAAAGAAGAAATTTCATGAAAATATATTCGTTTCGAAAATCGTCTGCTTGGCTTGTGCGTACTCACACATTCAAGCGCTTTCAATTTTTAGATTTCTACGCTCTCATATGTGAGGGGGTTGGTATTTTGGCTTTTCGTCGCACGTCGAAATTTCGCTTGCAGTCTGCTAATTCACTGTATGAATTCTTATATTGTCTTTAGTTCAACCGATACTTGGGTGTGCGATTGGCAGATCGGCCAGTAGGAATATATCCCTTTGATCTTCGAGTACCGGGTATAAAGATATTAATAAAAAATGGTAAGTGCTCGATATAAGAACATATACAAGTTGTTTTCCCCAATTTATCGGACACTTAACAAACCAAAATTTGTTTTTGTGAACTAATGGACATTTTTTATCGCCCTACTCGAAGATAGTAGAGAAATCTTGGTGTTTAGCTTGAAGTGATATGCACAAATGTTGAAAGTCTGTGGCATCTACAATTTTCAAAACATCATCATTGTTATATCCAGAACGAAGAAATTAATTTTCCATGGCTGAAGGAATGGTTTCCAATACAGCAGTACTAATTCAGTCTCTCTGTGGCTCATACATTCTTCCGCTTGCGGCATGTGCACGCCTAGCTGAGTAGAAAGTTTTTTTATGAAATGTTATGTAAATGTAAATGAAAGATCTTACGATAAGATATTTTGAAATTCGGCAAAGATCATTGTTATACATATATGCGTACTGACCTAGTACCGGGTGTAAAATTAGAGTTAGCGGCAATAACATTCCTTTCACATTGAAATGAATTTCAAATAAATATATATTTTTTCGTAAAAAACTTAATATAATATTTATAAAGCCAGAAATGTATTTAATATCGAAACCTCAATTTGGCTCGATGGGGAGAAATGCTGTTGAATAGTGTTATTGAGATCATAGTTAACTTTATGGTATTTTGAAATTGTCTTATCTTTTGTTTAAGGCTATAGAAAATCGGCATTCGATGGCCAAAGCATTGTACTCCAGAACCTTCACGTGGCTTGTTATTAAAATAAATAGCTGCACAAATCCTGGAAAAGATGGTGCTCAGTTTTTAGGCGTTCTCGACATATTTGGATTTGAAAATTTTACGCACAACTCATTTGAGCAACTTTGCATAAACTATACAAATGAAAAGTTGCACAAATTCTTCAACCACTATGTATTCGCCTTAGAACAATCAATTGTGAGTATTTAAGTATTTTTTGTAATTATTTATTATTAATTTATTAATTGGTGTAAATCTAACACACAAGCCGATTTGATCAGAGATCAGTGTTGGATAATTAAAAATAATTAAAACATAAACTGCATAATTGAATCTTACCCAACACAAGTTCACACATTTATGACTTTTTGGCATTAAATCATTTTCTTCACTCATAGTACCGTCCAAAATGTCCACGCATGCACAATAAGAATAATCTTTAGTAGCTCTAATTTATAGTTCCATCAGAAAGATGAACCTCGACTTTCTATGTTGTATTAAATTCGAAATTTCATAACATATACGTCTTGTGCCTTTTTTTCAGTATAAGCAAGAAGATATATTATATACACATGTAGAATTTACAGATAATTCACAATGCCTGGAGCTTATTGAAAAACCACCCAGATGTGTTTTTAAGTTGCTTACGGAGCAGTGTCATATGCCCAAAGGCTCAGACTCGGCCTATTTAAATAATATGCACACGGAGTTTGAGTTTCACCCAACTTATATAAAAGGTTCTGATCGTCGTCATTGGGAAACTGAATTTGGCATAAGACACTACGCTGGTAGCGTTATTTATGCTGTTGACGGATTCGTTGACAAAAATCGAGATGTTCAGCAAGATGTTTTATTTGATTATATGAGCCGTAGCGAAGATTTATTTGTAAAGGATCTTTCCAAATATCAGGTAAGCTCTTATTTTACCTTCCTACATTTTTTTCGCCATACAAGAAAATTAACGCGTTTTAAAGTATGTATGTAAAAGAGTTAACACGAAACTTCGGAATCATAAAATTAAATATTAAAATTCAGAATATATATACCCTTTACTCAAAGAGTATAGGGGCACATTGAATTCGGTACATGTATTTAGCATTCTGAAGGAAGCTTTTCTGGTTTATATAAATTCTTGATCATCATTGATACCTGAGTTTGTATAGCCATATCGTCCGTTCGACTATCTTTTCGGCCGTTGTAATGAGCGCCTACATCTCAGAGACTGTAGAGAAAGGCATCGGAATTTTGTGGACAGTCTCAATAATTTAATCGACACAAGAATTTATATCAAGCAGAATCATAGTGAATCTTCTAGATAATAATTTATTATTATTAGGTTTATGCTCTTTAGGTCTCTCGAAAAGTGGAGCTCCCTGTTCAACTAAAAAAGATATAACAGACGTTACAGGGAACCGTGCAGTAATTAAACAATAAATATTATCATAATACTTTAATTACAGTTTTTTTTTTGTTCGAGAAATAAATCTCACAATTTGATCATTATTTTTTAGTTTTATTTTTTTTACTCATACTACATCATTTTTATGTTGTAATTATTAATTATCATTAATAATTATGCTAACAAATGAAAATTTAAACATATTGGTGGATTTGCATTGTTTATCCTTAGAAAAGTCTATTGCTCCATTTATGTATGTAATTCTTCTGTACGGCTACTTTTAATGTATGATTTTTTCAAATAAAACGAGAAGGGCCGTGTGATACGCTTCTTACGCGTCACAACTTTTATACCCGGCACTGCGCGGCACAATGTGCAAAAAACAAATATAAGCTGCGGGTCGGGGTAGGTTTAGCCACTGGAAATTAATTTCTTCATTGTGGCTATAATAATGATCCAATCGGATCCCAATTTGGTGATCTGATAGATATGGTCATTCCCTACGGAATGGCGTAGTTTAGTTTTCTTTTATCCTCAAAACTGTAGTTTTGGGAGGTTTTCACCCTTTTGCGGGGGCGGAAGGGTGCGTTGCTAATTTTTGAAATACACTGGTTTCAGTGTGAGCATATAGCAGTCTGGATGCCAAATGAGGTGGCTCTAGCTCTGATAGTCTCTGAGAACTAGCCGACAAACAATACGGACAGACGGACGGACGGACAGACAGAAATGGCTCTAACGACTCGTCTATTGATGCTGCTCAAGAATATATATACATACAACCGTTATTCGCACAAGTACAATATACCCTATTTACTCTTCGAGTACCGGGTATAAAAAGAATAACAACACTACAAATCAACTTTTTATGATAGATATCGGGCATTTATTTAATGAATTATGGTTGTTTTCTATGGCAGAATTTATTTTGAAGAATTTTTAGAAGGTGGTAATTGTTTTAATTGTTTTTTCAGATGTAACAGTTTAATTTTTTATAATATTCTTCAGCCGTCCCTCTATATAGATTTTAATGAGAAATACCTTCAACGACGCCTTATGGCTATATGGCCTATATTGATGCTGATCAAGAAGAAAAACACTTGAAATGGTCGGAAACTTTTTCTTCTGTTCGTTATATAAGTATATTTTACCTTCGACCAAAAATTAATTAAAGCCCTTAGCACTCAAAGTTCTGGGTTTTAAAAGATTAAATAGCCAGATGTGACAGAGTGAAATAATTATAATACAACCGATTTCCCCTTGTTCTCTGTCTCTTACTCTCTTTGTATGTATCTCCAGACAATAAATGGAAAATTAAGATTGAATATCTAGTAATTGAATACCCAGTTACAACTGGCTCTTGTTAACGGTATTTATTCAGATATAGATACAGCATACCAATATAAAATTTTAAATTCGACAAAAATCAAAAGGTCACATATGCATGTTTGCATATCCCGACTGCTATGAGCTACTTTCATCGACGGTTCTTCCGTTGCTTTGGTGAAAATTGTAAGCCACAAATGTATTCAAGCCAAACAAAGGCCACCGAAGAGGCTATTTGTAGGAGTTACACCAAAATCTCTTCCAACAAAATTCGATATGTATACGAGGAGGAACCGTGTGAGTCGCGTGCAAGCGTGCCACTACTTTTATACCCGGTCTATAGTCAGTATGTCAGTCACTATACATACATATGTCTATAGTTTTTTATAGAATTACATTTTTACATTACATTTTCCAGTTTTGCTAGATCTGTCGTCTACATCTCCATCACTTCTCATACCATACCTCATAGCTCTTATTTCCCTGGCTGAGACTCACACTGCACGAGTGTGCGAGTGAGACTGGTGAAAACTGCAAATTAATTTATTCATTCTGGCTATATTAATGATCCGATCTGGCCCAAATTCTGCAATATAGTCATACTCTACGATATTCCGTTTTTTGTTTTCTCGTGTATTTTCGAAATAGTGGTTACCACAGATTTTTGTCCTGTGTAATGGTGGAAAAGGGCGGTGCGTTATTTTACAATACACTCCGGCCTAAGACCAAACGAAAACGATTTCTTATTAAGAATACAAAAGGTTATAGAGAAAGCTCGTGGAACCCCATTAAAACTAATAGATTACTAAATCTTCCAAATCTTGTTTTTTAGGATCCGCAGTTCCTTAACGTCATTCAAAACTATTCGACTTATCCACGGGGCTCAACGAAAACGAAATGTACAGTAAGTGATAGTTTTCGGCACCAGCTGCAATCTCTAATAGATGTTCTTCAAAGTACGAAACCATGGTAAGTTCGAGTACCTTACCATAATGTACTATGATATATTTAGAGACGAAAAGATTGGGAACTTCGTGAGACGCTGCAAAGGCCGCCGCTCCACTTTCATACCCTTTATCTAGTTCCATCGATTAGAGAACCCAGTCTACATGAGGAAGAGTTTTGAAGACAGAGAGGTGCTTTGCCACGAGAAATGTATTTCTTCCTTCTGGCTATAATAGACATTTATTTAAGGTACTCGAAGATTTAAAGGAAAACAGCGCCTAGTTCTCGGAGATAATAAGAGCTAGACTTCTGTAATATCACACTCTTAGTGTATTTCAAAATTTCGCCCATCCCCGTTCCGCCCATCCACAGAGAATGACCTATCATTATGAATTTGGATCAGATCACATAATTATTATAGCCTGAATGAAGAAATTAATTTTCAGTGGCTTCTCCCATCCCACCCTCCAGAAACAGGACTTCAGCTTGCTTATGTGCGACTTTGTACTGTATGTCCTCGTTAATCTTTTTTTTTACACCAATATGTTCCCCGCGATGGGGTTTGGTTGGAATAGGCTTCTGGGAATCCTTCGATGTAAAGGTAATATTTTGTAGAGAATATGCCAACAGATATTTCTCAATATTAGCTTAGAGCCATTAATACACAAAATAAAAAAAAAATTATAAAATTACTTATGTTATTTAATATTTAATATTTAATTTCTTGTCTATTTACAGGTATGTTCGCTGCATAAAACCAAATTCACTGAAGATGGCAAATAATTACAACGAATCTTTAGTTCTTGATCAACTTAAATATCTTGGAGTTTTGGATATTATTCGAATCAGAAGAGAAGGATTTCCTGTTCATTTAAGCATCACAGACTTTATTTTAAAGTACAAGTGCCTAATGCAAAAAAAGTCATATTCGTGTACACGTAATTATGTGGCCGATATATTAGAAAATCTTAATGTTCCCAACACTGAATGGCAAATCGGAAAATCAAAAGTTTTTCTTCGGTCTATTGCATATGATCCTTTAGAAGAAAAACGAAAGAATTTAATTTTTAATAATGCAATCATAATACAAAAGCACTGGAAAAGGTTTTGCTGCTTCAAAACATTTTTACTTTTCAAAAAGTCTGCCCTGAAAATACAACACGCATATAGAGGATGGAAGTTAAGAATTCGTTTTATCATCATGCGACGAAGTGCAATTTTAATACAAAGTCGATTACGAGGAGTTTTCGCGAGAGAGGTAAGATTAAACCATTTGTATTCTTGTAAATCGTTTCAGAGGTGATTATTTTTATTTATTTATTGATTTAGATTCAAATACAAAAAAAAAAAACGAGTCGGGGCGTGTGTGACGCTTCTTACGCGTCTCAACTTTTATTCCCGGCACTCAGTACTACATCTGCACCTTAGCGGTGTTTTGTCAAATTTTACATTTTTTCTTCATCTGTCATCTACATCTACAACACTTCTCACGCCAACACACTCCTTCAGCTCGCCCCCCTTTCTTAGAGCCACACACTGCAGAGTCCCGGCAGAGGCAGAGGCAGAGGAACGCGAGAGGCAGAGGCCGCACACTGCAGAAGCAGAGTGTGAATGAGAGAATGTGAAAAAAAGAAATATAAGTTGCTGGACGTGGTGGGTTCAGCCAAGGCTTTCATCATGGTCATTCCTTACGGAATAGCGTTTTAAGTTTTTTTGTATCTTCAAAATAGTTTGGGAGGTTTTCGCCCATTTGAGGGGGCGGGGATCATTTTTTAAATACACTTAAAAGTCGGCAGAGGCAGAGGCCGAGTGAAGCAGAAGCAGATTTTCGCCCTTTTGGGTGGACGGAAGGGGGCGGGGCTTATTTTTAAAATACACTTGTAACAGTGTGAGCATACAGAAGTCTGGATGCAAAATTTGGGGGCTCTAGCTTTTATAGTCTGAGATCCAGGCGCTAATAAGGACGGACGGACAGACAGACATGGCTCAATCGACTCGGCTATTGATGCTGATCAAGAATATAAAATTACCCAACAATTAATCTTTTTTGGATCAAATCTAGATCAATTAAAACCGCAACTAGCTGAGTTAACTTGAGTTGCACTAAGCCTGTTTAAACATATTTGTAAAAAAGGATACTGACGCCCAAAATGTCATCGAGGGAGTTATTGCAACCGGTACTGCTTGTGGCGGGGGTCCTTTTCTTTCCCACATAAATTATTCGAACAGGCGTCCAATAATTAAAATTCAAATATTAAAGGTAACATGTACAATGAACATTTTTGTTCATGTAAGGACCCTTATCTACTGTTTATATTGAAGTGTATCGCCCTTTTCTCGAAGCAGTCTAGATAATACTACTCGACACGATTTTGCCGCTTCGATCCAGACCAACTTTTTATGAAAGATATAGGGCTTAGACATGGTTTAATGATAATTTTTTATTTATTCCTTTTTATTTTTGTTTTTTGTTTAATTTTTTTCTTTTCTATGCCAGAATTTTTTTTAAATCTGGTGTTTTTGTAACGAATTTTTTAGAGGTAGCGCCTAATTTTTATACCCGGTACTCGAAGAGTAAATAGGGTATATTGTATTTGTGGGGAATAAAGATTGTATGTAACGCACAGAAGGAAACGTTTCCGACCCCATAAGGTATATATATTCTTGATCAGCATCAATAGCCGAGTCGATTGAGCCATGTCTGTCTGTTCTTCCGTCTTGTTGAGATCCTGGATCTCAGAGACTATAAGAGCTAGAGCCACCAAATTTTGGCTCAAATTTCCAGTGGCTAAACCCACCCTGTCCCTCAGCTTTTGTTGCTCTTTTTACATTCTCTCATTCACACTCTGCTTCTGCTTCACTCGGTCCCTGCCTCTGCCCTCCCCCTGCCACTGCCTTTTCCGACTTTTAACCCACCCCGTCCCGCAGCTTATATTTGTTTTTTTTTTGTGTGCGGGCGCTGCCTTTGCCGCGAGTCTGCAATGTGTGGGTCTAAGGAAGGGCGGCGAGCTAAAGGAGCGTGTTGGTGTGAGAAGTGTTGTAGATGTAGATGACAGATGAAGAAAAAATGTAAAATTTGACAAATAACCGCTAAAGTGCAGATGTAGTCCTGAGTGCCAGGTATAAAAGTTGTGACGCGTAAGAAGCGTCTCACACGTCCCTTCTCGTATATTTGTAAAAACTGTAAGTTTTAATTATAATGATTAAACTATAATTATAAAAAATGTTTAAAAACAATTCATTTCTTGATTTTATTAAAGTTTTGGTTAATTAGTGAGTAATTCATTGCTTAATTCACAGGTAACACTTGCATTATCTACATTTTTTGTAAGAGTTTTCTGATTGTAATCAATATTGTAAAGTATTGTATTCACTGCTTAATTCACAGGTAGCAGCTGCGTTAAGGGAAATGCGACGTGTCGATGAGGAAATGAAACGCCGTGATCAAATATTTGATAAAGTTTCTGAAGTTCACTTAGATGCTATTGCAGACTGTGAGAGGTATTTATAAGTGCCTGTATAATACTACTTTTTCATAACATATTTATTGTAACGAGTGAAATGCTATGCCGTATCAACAGCTCAAAAATTGCTAAACTCATCCGGATCAGACCAAATCGGCTTGACCGATGTATATTTCGTAGCTACGCGAGTATGTCAAAGAATTTTTTTATCGCCCGAACACGTATACCTGCTACTTCAAAAGTTTAGCGATTACCGTATATGTTTTTTGGTGAAAGTGAATGTGTCTGATTAGTATCGAAAGCCGAATTGATATAGCTAATAGAGTAGGGTTGCTCATAAGTGAGTGAACGAAAAAGAGTAGTTCACTTCAGTGAGTGAAATGAACATGTTCACTAATCTTTTGTTCAGTTGTTCATTTGAAAGAGTCTGTTATGGTTGCAGTGTCTATACTTCGTCCAGATCTTAGTATATCCCACTAAGTGGGATATTTATATATTTAGATTATATTTAGATATTTAGTATATCCCACTAGCAAAATAATTGAAGATTTGTTGAAGGTACTAAAACCTTTTCAACAGGTAACAGTGGAAATATCGTCGAAAAAAACGTTAATTATTTAATAGTCATTATTCTTAGCAACCCATTACTTTTCTTACTTATTTGAAAATGGAAAAGGTTGATATCAAATCTGCAAATCAATGGGTTGCGTTGGTTGTTGAGGAGCTGCAAGTTGATATGGAAACAGATTCAAAAACTTTGAAAACAATTTGTATGCAGAAAGCACAATTTTTGATCCTCTTCTTAAAGTTCGCCTTTTTCGGTCAAAGACTAGTTTGAAGACAGCTATGGAATCTTTGAAAACCAAAGTGATTAAAAATAATTTGGACATCCCAACGGAAACTGAAAAGTCTGACATCAACGTGGTGGAGGAGGAAACTGGAAAAAATGTCTTGTGGGAGATTATTTAAAGAGTCATCGAAACCAACTGAACATCTGAGCAATGTTTACAGACAGCTATGTCTGTCTTCGTGTATTTTTCAATTAAGAGAGAGACCGCGATTTTCATCCGCAATTTTTATACCCGGTACTCGAAGAGTAAATAGGGTATATTGTATTTGTGCACAAAGTATGTAACGAACAGAAGGAAACGTTTCCGACCTCATAAAGTATTCTTGATCAGCATCAATAGCCGAGTCGATTGAGCCATGTCTGTCTGTCCGTCCGTCTGTCCGTCCTGATGAGCGTCTAGTACTCAGAGACTATAAGAGCTAGAGCCACCAAATTTTGCATCCAGACTTCTGTATGCTCACACTGTTACAAGTGTATTTCAAAAATGAGCCACGCCCCCGCAAAATGGCGAAAACCTCCCAAATCTACAATTTTGAAGATAAAAGAAAACGCCATTCCGTAGGGAAGGGCCATATCTATCAGATCACCGAATTGGGTTCCGATTGGATGATTATTATAGCCAGAATGAAGAAATTAATTTGCAGGGGCCAAACCCACCCCGTCCCGCAGCTTATATTTATTTTTTGCACATTCTTTCATCCACACTCTGCTTCGCGCAGACACGTCTCTGTGTGCCTCTGCCGCGTCTCTGCTGATTCTCTACCCTGACTCTCCAGTGTGTGGCGAGGGTGGCGAGCTAAAGGAGCGTGTTGGCGTGAGTAGTGTTGTGGATGTAGACAACAGATGAAGAAAAAATTTAAAATTTTACAAACAACGCTAAGGTGCAGATGTAGTACTGAGTACCGGGTATAAAAGTTGTGACGAGTAAGAAACACCTCACACGTCCCTTCTCGTTTTACTTTGTGTGTGTGTGTGTGTGTTACAGCTAAAAATTCCAGCCCGGCCATATTGGCAGTGGAATTCATAATGTAAAAAAATATTCGAAATAGTAGAGCAGAAAGAACGGGCAACAAATACAACAATACTATGACGAAAGAGTGCGAGAGAGCGTGTCACAATTGCATGAGACTTAATCCCAATAGACTCGCCGAGAATTTTTAGCAGTGGAATCCCACAAACCGTACGTTCGCGAGCAGTATGATACATACGTACAAAGTACGCACCGTTATTTTTATGATTTTGCAAATACATACATTTACGAGAAAACTATACGATCTTTTAAATTCTTTTTATATTTTTCAGGATGGTGCAAAACGAAATCAATGAATTGGCCAACATGACCGAAAATATAGATTTATCTACGTTGGTCGATAATAATGCTCCCGAAAAGGTCTCAACAGAGATGTCAAACTTGCAAGACACCGTTGATTTAGACAATATTTTCGCCTTTTTAAGTGAAGTTACAGAGAATACGCCCCCAAACCCACTCATCGAGGAAATAAATAACAAAATGAATCACCTAGTTCAAGATCTTGACGAAGAAGTAAGTAAAAATATCTGTTCCTATCCTCAATATCAATATTATCATCTTGTCTGTCAATCGCTCAAGAAAGATATTCTTTTTTTTTCCTAGTTCTTCAAAAAAGATAACCCTACTGGACAAAAGCAAACTTTTTTTTCCTCGAGGAACCACACCGACTTTTTCTGATAAATTTGGTGCAGTCAAATATTTTAATGAACCATGGATTTTTTTTAAACATTTTTATAAATTTATATTTTGTAAAGCTTTTTAGAGGTATCGATTTTTTTCTCATAAATTAAGTTATCAAATCAGCGTTTTTAAATGTGATAGGTTTTGTATAGTTTTCATGTGATGTAGAATGGGTTCCATATGCGAATAACATTCATAAGGATATGTCTCGGAATTGAGTGTTCTATGTCGTAGGGTGATAATATTAATCGTTCTGGCTGAATCTAAGTTTTTCGTACATGTATTCGGGTTGCCTGGTGATGACTATTTTATGTAGGAACTTACGCGTTTTTTGGGCAATCCTTTTAAAAGTTTCATATTGAAAATGTTTTTTCAGAATGCAGAGATTCTGTCATTGTCCCTTCGTCCGAATATGTATCAAGCCTTTAGGAAAATGGATTCGATTTACGCCCCCAGAAAGCAAATGCCCTTGCGAAAAAATGCAAGTCTTTAACCCTTCGAGCCTACCACTAATTTCACACCTTTTTATTGCATCATTATTATAACCAGAATGAATAAATTAACTTGCAGTCCCTACGCTCACCCCGTCTAGTAGCTTTTTTTTTTATTTTTTCACGTTCTCACATTCACACTAGTGTAGTGTGAGGCTTTAGGGGAGGGGGGCGAGCTAAAAGAGCGTGTTGGCATGAGAAGTGATGAAGATGTAGATGACAGATGAAGAAAAAATGTAAAATGTGAAAAAACGTGCTAATGTACATATGTAGTACTGAGTACCGGGTATACTTGTTTCTTAACTGGCATGTGTTGAGAGTGATTTTCATCTTATATTTTTCACTAAATCATCGTAAAAGTTAATATATCTCGGTTTTTTTTATGTAATTTTAGATAGAAGTTTGTTTGCAAAAGGAGTCAGCTCTTCTTGAACGAGAGCAAGGAAAATCCATAACAGCCAAAGGCGTTCCATCGCTTCCAGAACCAACAATGCCACCACCGCCCCCACCTGTAACGAAAAACGAAATAAATATTCCTAAACATGAATTAAAACCTGAGCCGATATATGAAGCAATAAAACCTGCTGATTTGGGAACTGCCGCTAGCAATCTAACTAATTTGACGAACTCGACAAAAAATGACCTTCATATGCTTGGCAGTCAATCAAATAAAGAAAGAAAGAAGGAGATTAGTAAACCTTCTTCACCTTTATTGGTTAAATTTCATGTTGGCGATGAACGAGAACAAAGAAGAAAGCAAAGAGTGGAAAAGAAACTTCAAGAGCTTCACTGCAATGGGGAAAGTCAAAAAGAGATATTTGGCGATGATTCCCATTACAATATGGCAGAATTTGCTGAAAATTATTTTAATCAACATGAACTGTTACATGATGGCACACTAATATCTACATTAACACGAAAAGGGAAAAAAAATGTAGACACAATTCCTAAAAGTGAAATGATCATATTTTCCAAATGTGACAAAATTCCTACATCGCATATTCATATGTTTGATCCCGAAAATGTTCTACTGGCCTGTAATATTTTTCGAGTAAGTACATTCCTTTTTATGCCCGGTACTCGAAGAGAAGTAAATAGGGTATATTGTATCTGTGGGGAATAACGGTTGTATGTAACGCACAGAAGGAAACGTTTCCGACCCCATAAAGTATATATATTCTTAATCAGCATCAATAGCCGAGTCGATTGAGCCATGTCTGTCTGTCCGTCCGTCCTTATGAGCGCCTGGATCTCAGACTATAAAAGCTAGAGCCCCCTAATTTTACATCCAGACTTCTGTATGCTCACACTGTTACAAGTGTATTTAAAAAATGAGCCCCGCCTCCTTCCGCCCATGCAAAAGGGCGAAAACCTAGCAAAGCTATAATTTTGAAGATAAAAGAAGATAAGAAACCATATCTACCAGATCACAAAATTGGGATCCGATTGAATCGTTATTATAGCCAGAATGAAGAAACTAATATGCAGTGGCTAAACCATTAACATTCTCGCATTCACACTCTGTTTCTGCAGTGTGCGGCCGCTGCCTCTGCCTATGCCGTGAGTTTGCAGTGCCTGCTCAGTTTCCTTGAGCAGGCTCTATGAAAGGGGGGCCAGCTCAAGAAGTGGTTGGCGTGCGAAGTGTTGTAGATGTAGATGACAGATGAAGAAAAAATGTAAAATTTGACAAAACACCGCTAAGGTACAGATGTAGTACAGAGTACCGGGTATAGAAGTTGTGACGCGTAAGAAGCGTCTCACACGTCCCTTCTCGTTTAAATTTATTTTAAGTTGTTAATGTCCAACAACTTCGAGTATAAGCTGAAAATGACATGCAAAAAGAACCAAATTTGACATCGCCAACCACTAGATATCGTTCACATTACATTTACACATTACACGTAGTAAAAAGCCTACTAAATAAAATGCATCAAAAAAATTGGATCAGTTAATTCTATTTTCCAATTTATGAGATATTTAAAACAGCTATAAAATTGGTACTTTTTCCCTGCACATTCTGTGCAATAATGACCGCTAGGTTTCACAGCAGATTTTTCGAAGGTGGCGTCATCTATGAAAATTGCTGGTACGCAACTTTGATGGTCATTCTTTTTCTAATACACAGCGTTAAAAAACGAGTCTTGGTTTTAACTTTTAAAAATTTTGCTTTTGGCCACTGTTTCCGCAACTCCTCGCAACCAGTTCGGAATCAAAATCTCGAAATAAAAAGCCAAGTGCTGCTGGTTCGACCGAGTCGGAATTCAAATCAATTTAATCTCTTCTTATTTTCAATTTCGATATTCACCTTAAATGCATGTTCTTCCTCTTTCTCTATCGTATTCACATATTACATGTATGTTCTTTAGCAACAAACTTCTGTGAGTATGTCGTAAATGCAACAATTCAATATCTTAATGCTACAAATTCATTTTACTTATACAAACTACTAATTGCTCCCGGCCATAAGCCCTTTGCGCTAATTTGGCGTAAACAGCCACCAAAACTGGTCATTGGGACAATAGTGCATCTGCACCTCAGCAGTGTTTTGTCAAATATTAAATTTTTTCTTCATCTGTGGAATGGCGTTTTTAGTTTTCTTTTATCTTCAAAACTGTAGATTTGGGAGGTTTTCGCCCTGATGCGGGGGCGGAAGGGCGCGTGGCTAATTTTTGAAATACACTGTGAGCATACAGCAGTCCGAAGGCAAAATTTGGTGGCTCTAGCTCTTATAGTCTCTGAGAACTAGCCGACAAACAAGACGGACAGACAGACATGGCTCTATCGACTCGGCTATTGATGCTGATCAAGAATATATATACTTTATGGGGTCGGAAACGTTTCCTTCTGTGCGTTACATACAACCGTTATTCCCCACAAATACAATATACCCTATTTACTCTTCGAGTACCGGGTATACAAATGTCATTAATCTGGCTATAATAATCCGACCAGATCTTGTAGACAAGGTCATTCTCTACGAAACTGAGTTTTTTTCGAATTCTCAGAATTGTGTGAGCCAAAGATTTTCAGAGATATTTTGAAATATACGTGTAACAGTGTGATATCACAGCAGACTGACTGTATGCGTTATATCGGACAAATACATCTATAAAGTGTATCCAAACACTTTGTGGCTTTAACTTACCGTCTGGGATATATTATGTTTATAACCGCTACTCGAAGATTAAATAGGGTATATTGCATTTGTGGGGAATAACGGATGTTTGTAACGCACAGAAGGAAATCTTTCCGACCCCATAAAGTATATATATTCTTGATCAGCATCAATAGCCTAGTCTATGCATGTCTGTCCGTCCGTCTTGTTGAACGCCTGGATCTCAGAGACTATAAGAGCTAGAGCTACCAAATTTTGCATCCAGACAAAATGCTCACATTGTTACAAAAGTATTTAAAAAATGAGCCCCGCCCCTTCCGGACCCGCAAAAGGGCGAAACCTCACAAAGCTACAATTTTGAAGAAAAAAAAAGACAATATCTATCAGATCACCATTGGGATCAAATTGGATCATTATTATAGCTAGAATAAGGAAATTTATTTCCAGTGGCTAAGCCCACCCAGCCCGCAGCTTTTATTTGTTTTTTGCACATTCTCTCATTCACACACTGCTTCTGCAGTGTGCGGTCTCTGCCTCTGCAGTGTGCTGTTCTAGGGAAGGGGGGTAAAAGAGCGCATGTTTGCGTGAGAAGTGTTGTAGATGTTCATGAAAGATTTAGAAAAAATTTAATATTTAAAATGTGAAAAAAAAACCGTTAAAGTACAGATTTTCTACTGAGTACCGGGTATAAAAGTTGTGACGCGTAAGAAGCGTCTCACACGTCCCTTCTCGTTTTATTTATATACCCGGTACTCGAAGAGTAAATAGGGTATTTTGTATTTGTGAACGAAAGTGTATGTAACGCACAGAAGGAAATGTTTCCGATCCCATAAAGTATATCCATATATATTCTTGATCAGCACCAATAGCAAAAGGCGAAAATCTTCGGTATCCACAATTTTAAAGATAAGGGAAAAAATGTCATTCCGTAGGGAAAGACCATATCTATCAGATCACCGAATTGAGATTAGATTGGACCATTGTTATTGCCAGAATGAAGAAATTAAATTGCAGTGGCCCCACCCCGTCCAGTAAGCTAAAAGGGAGTGGTAGGAAAAGTGATGTAAATGTAGATGATATATGTAGAAAATGTAAAATGTAAAATATAAAATTCGAAAAAACCACAAAGGTACAGTTTAAAAGTTGTGACTAGTTAGATTCCAAAATTGTAGATATGAGAGATTTTCGGCGTTGGTTGGGTTCGGAAGGGGTGAAATTTTGAAATAAACTTGTATCAGTGTAATATCATTGCAGTCTGGATGGCTCTAGTTCTTATAGTCTCTGATTACTAGCCGACAAACAAGGCGGACGGACAGACAGAAACTAACACGGCTATTGATGTTGGGCAAGAATAAATATACTTTGTGGGGCCGGAAACGTTTCCTTCTGTGCGTTACATACATCCACTTTCGAGCAGAAATACAGTATACCCTATTTACTCTTCGAGTACCGGGTATAAAAATATACACACAGACGTTAGCTAACTTGATCAAAAACACTAAAATCACTATTACAAATTAATGAGGATGAAAGATGAAGATGAAAAACTGATCACATCCTATTCGCAGACCTACTTCGGTTTTTAGGTTATGTTGATGCGGTTGTCCAGATTGTCAAAATCCCGACTTACTTAGGACGGTTTCGTCCCGTTGTGATTCCGCTTGGATCCACTCCTCTTCTCCTCCCGCCTTGCACGGTGTCAGCAGTGGTCCCATTCCGATGCCCTTACAAAGTTTGCTATCTTCCCAGGAAGAAATGAAATGTCTTTAGAAAAAGTGAGCCTAGGTATCTTAGCCTTCTTCTACTGAGAGCCGGACAAGAGCAGAACAGATGTTCCACTGTCTCCAGAAGTCGGGGGGCACCAAGCCTATTTGGGTGGTTGCCTATTAGCTAATGCCAATTTGGCGGAGCAAATGACAACCCTGCACCTACCCTACTCAGTTCGCATAGCACAGTGGTGCGCTTTTTCGTGATGTCAGGCCACGGTTGTCAGGTGGTGCGACATCTTGGAACCATTTGCCATCTTTGTTCGATTGGAGAGTATAATACTCTTTTATGATGAGCATGTAAGCCTACCATTGGCATACGGATTTCCTCCTTATCTTGGTTAAGGGAGAGTTTAGTGCCGGATCTGCCCAACTCGTCTGCTATGCAGTTGCCTTTAATGTCATATTTTTCAATTTTTACTCGTGCCATTCCTCTCTGCGGGGGATAATAGCCTCGAAGGGGGTTGGTTTGTACTCCTTGGAAACGCAATATTTCGTTCTATGAGGTACTATGTTGGTTTGGCTACAGCTTCGTATATCTATTGAACTATACGTGGGTTCAGCCAACAGCCAGGTCCGATGGCTTTTTATACCCGGTACTCGAAGAGTAAATAGGGTATATTGTATTTGTGGGGAATAACGGTTGTATGTAACGCACAGAAGGAAACGTTTCCGACCCCATAAAGTATATATATTCTTAATCAGCATCAATAGCCAAGTCGATTGAGACATGTCTGTCCATCCGTCCGTCCTTATGAGCGCCTGGATCTCAGAGACTATAAAAGCTAGATCCACCAAATTTTGCATCCAGACTTCTGTATGCTCACACTGTTACAAGTGTATTTCAAAAATGCTTCTCTGCAGTGTGCGGCAGCTGCCTCTGCCTCTACCTCGTCTCTGCCTCTGCCATGACTCAGCAGTGTTTGTCTCTAGGAAAGGGGGGCGAGCTAAAGGAGCGTGTTGGCGTGAGAAGTTTTGTAGATGTAGATGACAGATGAAGAAAAAATGTAAAATTTGACATATAACCGCTTGAGTACAGATGTAGTACTGAGTGCCTGGTATACAAGTTGTGACGTCTCACACGTCCCTTCTCGTTTGCAAGTGTATAGGGCCATTGTAGACTTCGTCACTTTTTATTTTGTATTGAGGTTCCAGTTTAGTTTTTTATCTATTACCATCCTAAGGTTTTTTTGCCCAGCAGGGGGGTTCCTTTCTCCCTCTATGTTTAATGGAGGGACACGCAACCTTTAAGGCTTTGTTGCATGTCTCCGTGACTCGATTTACAAAACTGTTTAGGTTGTCTTGTGTATTAGGGCATGTTGGTGCTGTTGAGGGAAGAAGTTATTCTAGGGCTGTTGAGTACACTAGGACTCTCCAACCCATTATCGATTACTATTACTACTAGTAGTAATACACTAGGGTAAGGTCTATGGTCTCCTGTCGGATCTTTATAATGAATGTGGGGTTCTTGCCCTGATTATGAATTTAGGATGAAGTTGAAAAGTGACTAACCCATTAAATTTGTGTCAGAGCTCCCCCATTGGGTGTGGTGGGCGTTGGCGTCGCAGTCTATCAGGAGACCTGTAATTGACCTCTCGATGTCGATGGTTATCTTGCGAACGAGGTCGCTGGGAGCGTCGCTTTTCTCGTGAGCCATCTACGATGACACTTCCCTGTAGTGTGTCCGTTGCAGCTCTAGGCTGGCTGCTGTGTTATCGCCATCGCTAAAATTATGGATCAGAAAGATGTTTATGTGCTTTCTAGCTGGTATGCAGGTGCGAATTGTACTTTCGTTCGGCACTAAAATCAGCTTGTAGTTCTTCCGCACTAATCAACACCTTTGTGTCCTACCACCCAAGGCTCCTGGATTATTACTAGTTCGACTCCGCTCGCTTCCAAGCAGATTATGAGAGCAGCAGTTGCAGCTTTACAGTGGTGGAGATTTATCTGAAGAAGCCTCAGAGGGATACTTACGATTCTACACCGCTGTAATGTCGGCGTCTGACGCGTCGGATCTCTAATTTTGGCGCATCGCCTCGAGTTCGAACATCAGCTCCGTGTCCGTGGACCCGCCTTCAAGGGCCAACTCCAGCTCGTTGTCGGGTGCTTCAATCTCCGAGGCAGCACCCTGCTCGACTGGGGTATCGACAGGACGCGCCCTGGCCGCTGCATCCGAATTGTACAACTTTGTGCTGACTGAGCTAAGCCCGAAGTTGAGCTATCCTTTTGCTGCCTCCATCGGGGCCAGCGACTACTTGTTGATGACGACCACGGCTTGCTTCGAGGGGCCCTGCGTCGCTTTAACTTTAACGACCTTCCTTCCTTCCTGCCGTTCGAATTTTCGGATTGCATAGCAGCATTTTGAGGATGGTTCTGGCTCTTTCAAAGAGGCCGGCACCCATATTCTCGCCCTTGGTTTACTGGGCACCTCACTCCAGTGGACTGCGACCAGCTTCGCCCCTAGGTAGACTTCTCCGACTTGTGCTACCTCTGCTTTGTATAGCTGTACGGAGCGCTCGTCCGAATGACAGATTTGGCAGTATCTTGGATCGGTTTGCCGCTGGTCCGCCCCCTGGCTGTTCGTGACTGCCTACTTAGGCCTACTTAATATGCAACAAACATTTTATAAGAATCGGTCGAAAAGTTCAGCTACGAACGCGGTAACACGAGAGTAGTACATACGATTAAGCTTTAAAAATTAACGTATAACGATTTTTTTCTTTTTAGGAACTTTGGAAATATATGCGTGGAGAGCTCAATGCAGAGAGAGAGCTTCAAATTATTCAATATATTATTGGATTGGGCATTGAAAGAGAAGATATACGTGACGAAATATTCGTACAATGCATTCGACAATCCACAAATAATCCAAATGTAGAATGGACTGATCGAATATGGTTGCTAATGTGTCTATTAATTGTCGCTTTTCAGCCAAGTAAATTGTTATTCAGGTAATTTAATATTTGCTGAAGTAAAACGTTTTTATAACACTCCAACGCTTACGTTTGCATTTCAAAGCTTAATATTTTTTAACCGGTAAGCTAAAAACAAAATGTTAAAGGTATACATTATAGATGCATTTATCAGCTTTATGGAAAAGATAACTTCATTGCATCGAGATTTAAGATATTTAAGTTGTGTGAACAAAATTAGCGCTAAAAAGACCGTTACAAAAAATACCAGACTTTAATAATTCTTAAAAATCGGTTCTGCCATAGAAAAAAACATAATTCTTTAAAAAAATGTAAATCCCTCATTAAAAAAAAGTACGATTTTGTCGAATAGTGTTATCTGTTCATAATTGTAGAGTTTTACCTCTGAAAATATCATACAATATAATACATGTTGTAACGAACCCTTTTTCCGGGTCTCGTGACCTGTGCTGGGCTGACTCAGCGGGAAATTGGGTGGTTGCAACGAATTTGTATTGTTGCCTCGACGACCAAGCAAAAACACAGGATTGGTTTATTTCTGACAATTGGGGTTTTATTCAATATATTAATCTCTATAGCTTAGCCTAGCTTATGGCTATGTTATCGCTATCTTGTGACCTGCCGATTTCGGAAGGTTGGCTCCGGGCGTTGCACGTTGGTGCCGCTGAACTGGGGCTATTGATCTTAATCCGCCACACCAATTCCGCACTCCAACGGTTCGCCTTTCTCTACTTTTAACCTCGTCCGAAAATCTGCTGTTCACTCTGATTATGCAAGACTCACCTGGGCATTCGATGTCGCTGGTCCCGTTACGATTTCCGCTATTATGCACTTCGATTCACTTATTCACCAGAACACTCGACCTAGCTCTTGGGCTGCTCACGCGTGAAGCTCCTCCTGTGGACACTTCAGGGGCCTCATGAGAGTCTGCATCTCCACCATGTAATCTTTGAATGGCTCTCCCCGCCTCTGCTTCCGCATCCTCACCTCCTGCAGTAGCTTCTCAAAATATCCTCTTGGCAAGAAATACGCTTGGAAGCTGCTGGAGAAGTCTTTCCACGTCTTCCATTGCCGATTGTTGGCCACAAACCACATCAGTGCCCGCCCCTTCAGGAGCTCCGGCATCGCTCTTGGGATCAGGTCCGGATCCAGCCCGTACGTCTCGACGGACCACTCGACCTGCTCCAAGAACTCGAGAGGCTTCGTCGTTCCGTCGAACCGGAATGACCACTCTCTCACCTGCTTGGCCACCTTAGCGTAGTCCAGGGGTGCCGGCCGTGGGCCTTGTGGCTCATGGAACCCCCATTTCCGGGTCTCGGCTTCTGTCTCGGCTTGCCTGTCGATGCCGGCTGGGTGTCGGAGTGACCGACCGCTCGGGCACCGCCAGGCTCGCGATGAGCTCCTGCTGAAACTCAGCCGGGGACTTCCATAGCGCCGCCGCCGCCTTCCCTTGCGGTAGAGCGAGTTGCTCATAAGTGGCCGGCTTGTCGTCAGCCCGAGGCATCGGCGACGTTCTGCTCGCCCTACACTCCCAGACCTCCAGTAGATCCGCATACCCTGGCTCTCCGCCATGTTCTCTAACCCACTCTTTGAACGCCTTCCTCATTTCGTCTAGCGTCGCCTCTAATCGTACGCCAACCGCCTGAGCGCATTGCACCAGCTCCTATTTCTTCAAATTGTGGATCCATTGTCCTTTTCCCATCGTGCCCTTTGATCTATCAGACCACCTTTCCTTACGTTTTTTACTTTTTTTGGTCGTGAGGCCCCACGTTGGGCGTCAGTTGTAACGAACCCTTTTTCCGGGCCTCGTGACCTGTGCTGGAGACCAAAAACAAAAATGCACAACTTTTATACCCGGTACTCTGTAAAACAACTGTACCTTAACGGTTTTTTTTTTTCAAATCTTAAATTTTAAGTTTTGCTACATCTTTCATCAACATTTACATCTACATAACTTCTCACGCCAACATGCGCCTTTTACCCCCCTTCCTAGAACCGCACACTGCAAAGGCAGAGGCCGCACACTGCAGAAGCAGAGTGTCAATGAGAGAATGTGCAAAACAACAAATTGAAGCTGGGTTTAGGGGTGGGTTTAGCCACTTTATTTAATACACAATTAATATCTTTATTCTGGCTATAATAATGATCCAATCGGATCCCATCCCATTTCGGTGATCTGATAGATATGGTCATTCCCTACGGAATGGCGTTTTTAGTTTCTTTTATCTTCAAAATTGTAGCTTTGGGAGGTTGTCGCTGTTGCTGGGCGGAAGATGGCGGGGCTCATTTTTGAAATAAACTTGTTATAGTGTGAGCATACAGAAGTCTGGATCCAAATTTGGACAGACGGATAGACGGACGGACGGGCGGACAGACAGACATTTCTTAATTGACTCGACTATTGATGGTGATCAAGAATATATATACTTTATGGGGTTGGAAACGTTTCCTTCTGTGCGTTACATACAACCGTTATTCCCCACAAATACAATATACCCTATTTAATCTTCGAGTGCCGGGTATAAAAAAATAAAGCATTGAAAAAATGTATTGCCCCAAATCGATCTGATAAAGTCGGTTTGGTTTTGGTCGAAAAAAAAAAAAATGTGATTTTTTCGAGTAGTGCCAGTTGTGGTACAAGCAATGTGCGTATTGCACAGTAAAACACTTTTCCGCATAAAGTTTATAAGATTCATCAGCATAAATAGACGATTCAATGTAGCCATGCCTGTTTGCTCGTCCGTTTGTCTGTACGTCTTTCCAAAAATATTAATTTTGCTAAATGAAAGAATGTAAATAAATAAATGTAAATGGCATATGTAGGTAAAAATGTAATCAGATGAAATTTTGTAAAGCAGTGTCGCTGCTTCAGCAGCTTCTCATAACTTTCCTCCTCGTTTTAAAGTTTCTTGGTTTTATTTAATAATATTTAACTTTTTGGCCTGACTATAAGCAAACTTTGGTGTTTGAAATTGGTTTTACTGTCTTCAAAGTAATTTACAAAAAGATGAAACATTTTGATACATTTTAACCTATTTTCGGTGCTTTTTTATCTCTGAAGAAATTATCTCTAAATCGAGGCTTCATAGGCCCCTTTCGTCAAAGACCAATGACCCCTCAATTTTCTTATCTTATTAAATATAAAAACATGTTTCAAAAGGCAAATAGTCCCTTGATTGGATGTTTTCAGTGCCCCAATCCATATTCGGAGGTTGATTTCTACTCGATTTTCCTAAAAAATGGTTATTCCAAACAATTACGAACTTTTTAATGCAAATGACCATTGTGTTCTTAATAAGCTAAAAGTGATATTGGCCAGGAGCTTAAATAGCAGCAGTGTGACAGATCGCAGCCAATCGTGGAGTTTTTTTTTTCTCCGTCTTTGGAGCATATTTACATACATATTACATATGTTTGTATATATTATGCATACCGAACATTTACCAATGTATTGACTATATTTTTATTATATTAATTCATTTCAGATATTACGTGTCATTTTTAAAAAAAAACTTAAAAATGTTAGAGGGAAAACTAAGACAATATGCCCAGTGGTGCTTTGATAACTGCAAAAGTACAAAGGTATCTACGAGAGTATATCCACCATCTAGTGTCGAAGTTGCTGTAAGTATATGCAGCAATATAAGAAAAAGAAAAAAAAATTGTATGTAACATTAAAACAATATCCAGATATTTTGGTAAAAAATTATATACTTATATCTTGTACTCGATGAGTATATAGGATATACTGTATTTGTATCCAATTTTAGAGGTTTTGATTTTGGTAATAGTGTGATTTCTGACTGTTGACTGTTTGCACTTAGGCAGTGCTCGAAAAAAAATGTAACAGACTGCGATATTTTACTTGACTGGCATTTAGTATAATGTTCACCGTTTGCATTGATAAGTCATTAAGGAAACATTTGTAAACATATTTTTTCATATTTCTTAGTTTAATGCGAGTCCGGAACACAAGGGCAGTCCACATATTTTTACCCGGTACTCGAAGAGTAAATGGGTGTATCGAACAAAAGGATACGTTTCAGACTCCATAAAATCTGTCTGTCTCTCCGTCCGTTACCCCCCAACCCCTCCAGCAACTTTTTTGTGCTTGCTTATTGTTGTCTCACACTATGCCACATGCAGTGCGTGCGCGAGAAAAATGTTAAATGTAGAACTAGAAAAAAACGAGGAGACGCTTCTTACGCGTCACAACTTTTATACCCGGCACTCAGTACTACATCTGCACTTTAGTGGTGTTTGGTCATATTTTACAAATTTTGTTCATCTGTCATCTACATCTACAACACTACTCACACCAACACGCTCCAACACGTTAGCTCGACGCTCTTCCCTATACCCACACACTGCAGACTCGCGGCAGAGGCAGGGGTAGCGCCCGCACAAAAAAAAAACAAATATAAGCTGCTGGACGGGGTGGGTTAAAAGTCGGCAGAGGCAGGGGCCGAGTGAAGCAGAAGCAGAGTGTGAATGAGAGAATGTGAAAGGAACAACAAAAGCTGCGGGACAGGGTGAGTTTAGCCACTGCAAGATAATTTCTTCATTCTGGCTGTAATAATGATCCAATCGAATCCCAATTTGGTGATTGATAGATATGGCCATTCCCTACGGATGGACAGACATGGCTCAATCGACTCGTCTATTGATGCTGATCAAGAATATATATACTGTATGGGTCGGAAACGTTTTCTTCTGTGTGTTACATACATTCACTTTGTGCACAAATACAATATACCCTATTTACTCTTCGAGTACCGGGTATAAATAGAAGGTTACATAGATGTACATACATATGTATGTATGTATATCCATATATGCTGACTGAGTACCGGGTATAAAAGTAATGGTATTATTTAGCCTGACTTGTAAATAGAACGGTCTTATTGTTGTACAAAACATTTAATATCTTTAGTAAATATATGTAAATACATTTCTACGTTAAAACTTGTAGGCAATGCGACGACTCGGAACTATTGTATGCCGTTTTTTTTTCTTGGATGCTCGTACAAAAGCCATAGATGTTCACCCGACCGACACAGCAGGAGATGCTGTGCAGAAACTTGCTGACAAACTAAACTTAACTACTATTGATGGTTGGGCCATATATCAATCTCGCCCAGATGGCGAAGAACACATAAAAAATTTTGATTATTTATATGACATTATTTCGGCATGGGAAATTAAACAAACCTCCAACAACACATTAAAACGGATCTCAAATGGATCTACTTCTGGAGAAAATAGATTTGTATTTAAAAAGCGATTATTTAAATCCACTCATGAATTATCGCAAGATCCCGTCGAAGTCAGTATGTTATATTCACAGGCAGTATACAGCGTTGTTAAGGTAAGCAAAACTAATATATAGTTACAGGGGACATCACTAGAAGTTACTTCCGACTATTGCAAAAAACAATTCAATCCTCCATTTGTAGAAGTTGTATTAAAAATTAACAGCTAACTTGATCAAACTCAATAGGATCCAGAAAACCAACATTTTTATTTATATGTCCTGCAAAGATATTTTTCACTAACATGGTATTGAATCGTTTTTTGAGTGTGATATAAAAGCAAAATGCAAAAGGGATGCAAATTGTTGTTGCGCTGAGTCTTATAGGATAGACAGACATAACTTTATGGTGTCGGAAACGTTCCTTTTTCCCCTAGCCACATCCACTTCTTCCATAAAAGTTCCATAAAACTGTTTATTTTAATTAAAAATTATTTGCGTTGTAGAGTGACGAATTCCCTGTCAGCGAAAAAGTGGCTCTTCAACTAGCTGGACTGCAAGCTCAAGTGTCATTAGGAGATCCTTCAAATCAGCCTAAACCGGAATATTATTCCGACATCAATAACTTTTTGCCATGTCGAATATCAAAGACTAGAGAGCAACAGTTCTGGATTCCAATTCTAGCTCAAGCACATAGGCAATACGGATCATCAAGAAATGAGTTAACTGCAAAAGTACTATATTTAAGTTGCGTAATGCAGTACCCGCTTTATGGCACAACAATGTATAGTGTTATTTACAAAGGATACTGGAACTTTGTAAACAATATAATTCTTGGAGTAAACTGTGATGGAATAATGTTCATTCAACCGGAAGATAAGTTTGTTATTTACCAATTTAAATACGTCGATATCGAATCAATTATGTTGGATCCCAGCGATAGTTTTATAACTATATCACTGAATCGTAATACTCATCAAACGGTCCAGCCTCGAGATGGATGTTCTTTGATTGATTCGCAAAAGTGTTTTGTTTTTGAGACGTTACAAAAAGACGAAATCGGATCCTTAATAATTTCGTACTGTCCTTCCTTATCGAACTGGATTTTAAATATAACCGACTGCTCAAAAAAAAATAAAGGAACAACTCATGAAGATAGATCGAGGCTTTATCAGAATGTTGTTATAAGTAGAAGGCAATTAATCGACATGAACATAGTTCGAAAGCCTCAAGAACAAGGTGGGTTTTTAAGGAACACGCTAAGACGTCTGTCAAAGCATCGGATTGAAAAATTGAGAACTGAGCAAAGAGATAACGTCCAAGATCACGGTGAAACATATAAAGGCTTCTCCCATTCGTTTTGGGCTTTTAGTAAGCAACAAATTCCGTATTGCTTAAGTGCAATTTCTGATCAAGATGAATCAACTATGGTCCAAATTTTCGATTCGATATTAACATTTTCTGGACTTGGAACATCTGGTAAGTCATACAAAAAATCACCGATTTAACCAAGAACACACTCAGTTATGATAGGTTAGGTTAGGTTCATTCGGCTGTCAGGCTCAACATGAATCCGACTCAAGTAGGCACGTTGTGAGGCCGCTTGGGATCCTTCCTGTTTCTGCAGTGTGAGAAGCGTTGTCAGCTGCCATCTTATCCGGATGCCCCTATAAAATTTGGTATTTTTTCGCTATCGGGTATAAAAGTTGTGACTCGTTACATTTTGGTCGAACCAATTTGGTACGACCCCTAAAATTCATCTTTGGCTCCTGTTTATTTTTGAATACCGGTTATCAAACATTTACTTATTTTATTCTTCTAATGTACATTCAAATGACATATAAAATATAAAATCTTACTTTAACTTTTCTATGCAGGCGAAACTATAAAAAGGGCAGAAGATGAACATATACGAATTGTACAATCCATTATGGATAAATGTATGAAAAAGGAATCTTTATTAAATGAACTTTATCTTCAGCTGATTAAACAAACGACAGATCATCCAGATGCTAACTCAAGAATTAATTTAAAGAACTGGGCACTCCTGTCTGTAGCCTGTAGTGTTATTTTGCCATCGATTAAACCCATTCGGAAGTACTTGATTGCCCATTTAAAACGATGTGCAAGTGACTATATGTCTGAAGAGGGTAAATACGCAAGATTTGCTGAAAACGTAAGTAAAAAGTGAAAATGCTTTATTTGGATGTGTAGTGTAGACAAATAAAATAATGTTTTCCATAATAATAACATCGTAGTTTGCAAATGCCTCGATGTTATCTAAATTGGAAACAAAGAAACATATTAGTTTATATCCGGTACTCAAATAGTTAAGGGGTATATTTTATTCGTGGTCGAAATATGTTACAGAGAGAAGGAAACGTTTCCGATCCCATAAAGTATAAACATATAATCTTAATGTGTCCGAGTCTGTGTCTGTCTGTTCGTCTTAAGAGCTATAGCAACCATGTTTTGTATCCAGACTGCTGTGATATCAGACTGCGATTCTGTGCCAGCCACAATTTGAGGATACGAGAGAACTAAGAACCCAGTTTCGGAGAGAATAGCCATATATTTTAGAACCCCGAATAAGATCGGATCATTATTATAGCCAGAGTGACAAAATTCATTTTTAGTGGTTTCCCCGCACCCCTTCCAGAAGCATTGATTCATTCTCGAAAAAACTAAGGTTTGATACACACTGACTGAGTACGCGTACGAAGCGTCTCATAAAGTCTCTCCTCGGTTTTTGTTTGAATTCACGTGCAGTGGATATCGCATATCGCATGTGCATATCATGTCGATCGCTGATGTTTGTCCTTTTCGTCCATTTCGGAGTGCAAGTGAATTCCGGGCGATGTAATGTCGTTTAAACAAACCTGTTGTTGCATTGACCATCTTTACTTTTAAGTAATAGCCATCCTCTCCACGCCAGATCATCAATGGGTATCGAAGTGAATCATATATCATATATATCATATAGTTGCAATTGTCTGTCGCGTGATTCTACATTGCAACAATTATCACTGCGACTTCATTGATAGCACAGCTCGACAAAACGTTACTTTTTATTTACTTTTTCTGATATAAATTTTTTTCTTAAAGAACTATGTTTTTTTTATATACTAGACATGTTTTTAAAGAATTGTTTAAAATAAAAGTATTAACCAAATCTACCCAGCCGTTTTCACGTGATGGTGCTCTGCACATTTGATTCTCTCCGTTATCATATATATAGATTTCTGATTTCTCTTTTTTTTTAATTATTTTAGTGTTTTTTTAGAACTCAAGGCACAAGACGACGTCAGTGGACTCCAAGCTGCGAAGAGATATTGTGTACCACAAATCGACGACCATGCTACTCGAAGTTTTATTTTATGGATGGTCAATATTATTCAATTGAATTTCAGCCCAGTTCTACAGCAAATGATGTGATGGAAATCATAAAAAAGAAAATCGGACTGCAAGAAAACTCAAAGGGTTATTCCATATATGAAGTGATTGGAAACACAGAAAGAAGTCTCTTGTCAGAGGAGAAAGTATGTGATGTAATGGCCAAATGGGAAAAATATCGAAGTACATCACAACAAGGAACACCATATCAGGTGAGACTTTACAAATATTGCCGTGGCTATCAGTTTTATTAAAAAAAGACTATAGGAATATTTACAATAAATACCACCAAATTAAATATTTATCTAGCATGGTTTTTTATTTTTTATACCCGGTACTCGAAGAGTAAATAGAATAATATATATTGTATTTGTGCACAAAGTGAATGAATGTAACACACAGAAGGAAACGTTTCCGACCCCATAAAGTATATATATTCTTGATCAGCATCAATAGCCGAGTCGATGGAGCTCTGTCTGTCTGACCGGGTGTCCGTCCGTCTTGTTTGTCGGCTAGTTCTCAGAGACCATAAAAGCTAGAGCCACAAAATGTTGCATCTAGACTTCTGTATGCTCACACTGTTACAAGTGTATTTCAAAAATTAGCCACACCTTCCGTTCCCCTCAAGAGCGCGAAAACCTCCCAAATCTACAATTTTGAAGATAAAAGAAAACTAAAAACGCCATTACGTAGGGAATGGCCATATCTATCAGATCACCAAATTGGGATTCGATTAGGTCATTATTATAGCCAGAATGAAGAAATTGTCTTACAGTGGCTAAACCCACCCTGTCCCGCAGCTCTTCTTTTCGCTGTTCTTTTCACATTCTCTCATTCACACTCTGCTTCTGCTTCACTCGGCCCCTGCCTCTGCCGACTTTGAACCCAACCCGTCACGCAGCTTATATTTGTTTTTTTTTTTTTTGTGCGGGCGCTGCCTCTGCCTCTGCCGCGAGTCTGCAGTGTGTGGGTATAGGGAAGGGCGGCGAGCTAACGTGTTGGAGCGTGTTGGTGTGAGTAGTGTTGTAGATGTATATGACAGATAAAGAAAAAATGTTAAATTTGACAAAACACCGCTAAGGCGCAGAAGTAGTACTGAGTGCCGGGTATAAAAGTTGTGACGCGTAAGAAGTGTCACACCAGTCCCTTCTCGTTTTTTTTTTTGTTTTGTTGATTAGGTTATGCTTATGCAACATAAGCAGTAGGAACGGTTCATGCATTGCGTATGCGTGTTTTCACTTAAAGCATGAGCTTTACAATGGATAACTTTACAAACTGTTTTATGCACTTTTAAAGACTGCTGCTCCAAACAGCGTATTTATACTCGGGATATTTAGGAGTGGATTAGGTCAAAATATCTAACATACAGAAGAAAACTGTTCCGACCCCATAAAGTATATACATATACATATATAGTTAATCAGCATCAATAGACTTTCCGTCCGTCTGATGCACGTCTTATAAGTAGAGTAGTTCTCAGATACTATAAGAGCGAGATTGTCCAACATTTCCTTCTAGGCCCCTGTGATATCACACTGTTACCAGAGTATTTCTAAAGTTCCAGCCGATTCCACAAAGGACGAAAGATAGAAGAAGGGAGAAGAGGGAGAGGATGGTGCCTGTAATGCTTTCTCCAGAGGTAGAAGAAGTTCTTAGATTTGTTTATACAATTTACTTATTGTTTAAAAAAAACAGATTGTAAATATAAAGAGGGAGAAAAAAAAAAAAAAAGATTTATTTGTAAAGAGCATTAATATTTTGAAAAACTAATTAATGCAGCTAAAAATTGAATACAAACACTTTGTGGTTTTAGTTTACCCTCTGGGAAGTATGAAGCTTTCAAATGCAAGGCGGTAAGTTAAAACCAGTTTTTGGGTACTGTTTATATGAATGTAGATGCATTTAACAGTTTTTTAGAATGACAAAGTTCATTACAAGTTAAATTTAAGATACTTAAGTCACATGACTTGACTACATAGTCATAGAAAACGAGAAGGGACGTGTGAGACGCTTCTTACGCATCTCAACTTTTATACCCGGCACTCAGTACTACATCTGCACCTTAGCGGTGTTTTGTCAATTTTAAATTTTGTCTTCAACTGTTATCTACATCTACAACACTTCTCACACCAACACGCTCCTTTAGCTCGCCCCCCTTCCATAGACCCACACACTGCAGACTCGCGGCAGAGGCAGAGGTAGCGACCGCACACAAAACAAAAACCAATATAAGCTGCGGGACGGGGTGGGTTAAAAGTGGGAAGAGTCAGCAGCAGGGGGAGGGCAGAGGCAGGGGCCGAGTGAAGCAGAAGCAGAGTGTGAATGAGAGAATGTAAAAAGAACAACAAAAGCTGCGGGACAGGGTGGGTTTAGCCACTGGAAATTAATTTCTTCATTGTGGCTATAATAATGATCCAATCGGATCCCAATTTGGTGATCTGATAGATATGGCCATTCTACGGAATGGCGTTTTTAGTTTTCTTTTATCTTCAAAACTGTAGATTTTGGAGGTTTTCGCCCTTTTGCGGGGACGGAAGGGGGCGTGGCTCATTTTTGAAACAGACTGGTTTTAGTGTGAGCATATAGTCTGGATGCAAAATTTGGTGGCTCTAGCTCTTATAGTTTCTGAGAACTAGCCGACAAACAAGACGGACAGACAGACATGACTCTATCGACTCGTCTGTTGATGCTGATCAAGAATATATATACTTTATGGGGTCGGAAACGTTTCCTTCTGTGCGTTACATACAACCGTTATTCCACACAAATACAATATACCCTATTTACTTTTCGAGTACCGGGTATAAAAACGAGTAGGAACGAGTGAGAAGTTTTGTACGCGTCACAACTTTTATTCCCGGTACAAAGTCAGTATATTCATATGTATGTATTTATGTAATCTTAGTGTTATAGTGTACAAGAAGGAAACGTTTCCGACCTCATAAAGAATATATATTCTTGATCAGCATAATAGCCGAGTCGATATAGCCATATCTGTCTGTCCGTCCATCCGTCCGTCCTTGTTGAGCGCCTGGATCTCAGAGACTATAAAAGCTAGAACCATCAAATTTGGCATCCAGATGGCTGTATGCTCACACTGTTACACTGTATTTCTAAATTTTGCCCTGCCCCCTTCCGCCCCCACAAAGGGCGCAAATTTCCTACATCCGCAATTCCGTAGAGAATGGCCATATCTATCTGATAACCGAATTGGGAGTTTATTGAATCATTATTATAGGCAGAAAGAAGAAACTAATTTGCAATAGCTTTCCCGACCCCGTCCAGCCAGCAGCTTTGTTTGATCTTGTTTTTTGTTGTCTCAAACGTTCCTACTCGTCTTTTACTAAATGTTTTTACTGAATGTGTGTGTATTAAAAAACTGTACACATTAAAATGCAAATCTTAGAGCTATCTATTAATTATATGTACTCAGGGCGTTGGGCTCAAAATCAATTAAAGTTCGTAAAACATTCGTATTCAATATTACGTTTCTTTACAGAGTAATGCGTTAGGATCACGACCGCAACATTATATATTCCTATTCAAAAAGCATTTATTTTGCGACAATTATATAAATTTAGATGATACAGTCGAAAAAGAATTGCTATACCATCAAAATCTACACAGTCTACGAAGCGAACGTTATCCAATAACAGAGATGGAAGCAATTATGCTCACGGCTCTTCAGGGGCAACTTGAACTTGGTGATTGTTGTGATGTATTAAATGATTATCGAGCTGTTGCAAGTCATTGCTTGCCTCCAAGATTTGTTCCCAACATTCCTCACGAAGCCGTCGCTATGCATCATCAGAGTCTTCGAGGAATGTTGCCAGCAGAAGCAAAAAAAGCATTTCTGAATTTAATACAAAGTTGGCCTCTCCATCGCGCCACTATTTTTGATGTAATGGTAAGTATGTTGAAAAGAACCTTCGGGCAATGTGGAACCCCTTCCAAAAAAAAATATATATATGCTGGATATTTCGATCAATTGAAAGCCAACACCACTAGCTTATTAGTTTAAACCTTTAACCTCGCTGTCTAAAAAAAAAATATATTTATTTAGTTATCTTATATCTTATATCTTTATTTTTCAGCAAAGCTTCACCTCAAACTGGCCACGAATGTTATGGTTAGCAGTTGACCAAAAAGGTATTCATTTGCTGGAGCATCGATCAAGGAATATTTTATGCACTCACGACTATGATTCTATAATATCATTTTCACCAAATTTAAATTCATTAATGATATTTACTGGAACGGAAAAAAAACAATCCAAAGTGATTTTAAGTACTTCCCAGGTAAGAGATAAAGCTGAGAGCTCTATAGTGTGTATGAGTAACAAGTAATAATTTAATGACAGATATTAGATATTGAGTTAATTGAGTGAATAATGAGAACAAGCATTTTTTGTCTCTATCCAACTGATTTAAGCTACCTAAAACTTTCGTATAATAACCCTCCACTTTTTGAAATACACTTGTAAAAGTGGATGCAAAATGTGGTGGCTCTGGCTTTGGATCACTATTATAGCCAGACGGAAGAAATGAATTTAAAGTTTCTACCCCCACCCCGTCCAGCAGGTCCTTATATTGTACACATTCTCTTATTTCACACTCTGCTTCATGCGGCTCGAGGGGAGGGGGGCGAGCTAACGAGAGGGACGTGTGAGACGCTTCTTACGCGTCTCAACTTTTATACCCGGCACTCAGTACTACATCTGCACCTTAGCGTGTTTTTTGTCAAATTTTACATTTTTTCTTCATCTGTCATCTACAACAACAGCCACACACTGCAGAGTCCCGGCAGGGGCAGAGGCCGCACACTGCAAAAACAGAGTGTGAATTCGAGAATGCGAAAAAAAAACAACAAAAGCAGACGGACAGACAGACATGGCTCTATCAACTCGGCTATTGATGCTAATCAATTTCATTCGTTTCTACTCGTTTTGTTTATGCTTTTTTTTTTCAGAGGTAACGCTCCACATTAAGCTCACAAAGGCAAAAATGGTTAGATTTTTACTGTAATTTCTTTGAAATTGTGACTTTAAAAATTCAGGAAAAGTATAGAAAAAATAATATCCAGAGTCCTTTAATCTGTTGTGTATAGGTGCATTAATTCGGCGGCGTTTAAGGTATTGCCCAATTCTATGGAGAGATGAAACTTTGTGAGATGCGCTTTAGTGCGGACAAGACGGACAAATAGACATGGGCATAGGTCTCGTCGGAAAAAATTAGCACTGAGAATTGGGAAAAGGAGCGAGTAACTCTGCCACCGACGAGGCCTCCTTATATAGTGTAAGGTAGTCTTTTCGAAGGCTGAGGTAGCTCAGTCTCTCCAGGGCCACCTTACAAAGAAATTTGTAAAGTGCCGGGACCCGAGATTGCGGAAATGGAGACGCCGTGTGTGGAAAGGTGGGCGTATGGGGCGGAAAGGGAACCTGATCGACACCGGTCATCCGGTGGTTAGTGGAGACGCCTTCTGGCAGTGTAGCCGCCCCTGTCTGCTCCGACGCCCGCGTCCGAGAGCCCGCGGTCTGGCACGGTAATGACCTGCGACCAGCCCAGCGGAGCCTCCAACGGTGGGCGACCACACTTACCGTCTTGCACTTTGGGAGGGGGGAAAGGTTTAAATTTACACTGTTACACACGAGCACATGGTTTAGTTTTGTTTCTTTATTATTTTCTTAGTTCTTGTCTTTTTCCTATCTTAGCGTCGAAAATACATTTCCTACGTCCCTACCTATTCGCACCAAACTAAGCCATGGAAAAGGGATGCATCACGCAGCCTCGCTTACCCGATCCTCTCGAGCTAGGTGGGTGTGTGTCCTCGTCCCACGTGTGTCAATGCCCACTGACTTGGAGACTTTTCCGCAGCGATCGCGACTTATCCGTTTGGTTGCCAAAATCTTACTCCCCGAGGCGAGCTCCGCATGGCGATGGCGAACCCTTAGCTGCGGTCCTTTGTCCGGGCTGCGCTGCCGCTGCTGCCGTCGCTGCCCACGCCCGTGGCTTTCTTGGTGTTGGCCGCTCTCGGGCTGCTGCCGGCGCCCTTGCCCTCTCGCTCTGCTTCTCTGCTGCTGGCTCTTGGCGTTGATCTCTGGCTCTGCTTCTGCTGCTGGCTCACGTCACCGCTCTCTGGCTCTGCTGACGGCTCGCGTCGTCGTTCTCGTTTCGTTTTTCTGTTCTGCAATATACCGTATTTACACTTCGAGTACCGGGGATAAAAATAAGGATGACAGTCGAGGTTTCAAAAGAGTGGACCACATAATGCCATTCTGGATCCTCTATGTTCGATCAACTATATAAAGCCTTTAATTTTTTTTAACATTTCAATTTACACATCATAAAAATAATTATTAATTTTTATAATTATTTATATTTCTTTTTCAGGCTTTTCAAATTACAACGCTCATAAGGGAATATTCAGAAATAGCGAAAACAAAAAATTCGAAAATTAAGTAAATATTAACCTTTAATTACAAAAATTAACTATTTAGATAAATAATATAGACGTCTGAACAAAGATATTATACCAAATATGAGTCCAAATCTTGTTGATTGTACATAAATACATAAAAAAATATATTATTGTAATTAAAATAATTTCCGAAAATGTACTTAGAATTCACTCTCTTTGTGTGAATGAGGATACAGCTCAAAATAAAATAGGACTACAAAATCCGAACATTATGTCGCTCTATTCAACTTTCAATTAAATTCTGAATTAAAAACAATTTGTTTCAAAAGACTTGCAGGTTAATAGGTTAATCAGTTTCTTGTTGTCCTTTCCTATTTCGTATTTCCGGATAAAATATGCTTTATTTAAGGTATCGTTTAAGTCTTGGTAAGACCGTCTAAAATGCAGCCACAGCTCAAAATCCAAGTTTTTCGTTAGAAATCGTTTGGTACGTTGCTTATCCAAGTGTTGAGATTTGATCAATACAAACGAAATGGAGTCGTTATTTAGTTAAAAAGTGCGCAATAGTTTAATAAATACATTATATACATATACAAATAAATAATTATCTAACAAATAAAAATATTGTGTATGTTTATGTTTATATACCAACTAATCCCAAACAGTTCGACTGGCCTGTATACAATTTTTGTAGCATGTTTTTATAAGGCATGCGAATTGGTTATTAAGGATGTGGCAGCTGAAAATATAACAGACTCTTGGCTCAATAATTAAGCGTTAGAGTAGGGTGCACAAGTAGATTTTTATATTTATTGTTTTTACAGAGTTTGGGTTTTAAGAAAGTCATTAAGGTCTTCTGCAGGGCCTGCGGGCTTGCATAATGGTGCTTTGGTGTTCAATGTCTGCAAACTTGGATGACCTGCGGCAAAATGATGAAATGTCAAAAATTAGAATTAAGTGTTGAGATGTGTTGAGAAAAAACGATGCTCTTTGAAAGAAACCAAGAAGCGTGTGGGTTCCTCTACGAATATCTTCGAGAGCAAAAATTGTTAACTGAGTCCAAAAGAGTTGATGTACATGATTTTACGTGAAATTTCTCCACGAGCCAGAGTGAACAACATACAAGCTTCAGCTTGTGAATGTCTATCGCGTTCAGAAGTGTGTGACGTCGCTTCGGCCGGAGTATGCTCGCCGAGCCGGGTTCACAGAAATTTATTGGTTTCTGAAAGTAGTAGCTGAAAGAGATGTTTCCGTAAGATCAAGAATTGGGCTAGGATTAGGCGGTGAAAGAAGTCTCGTTTTTATTGTTCCTAAGTTTACAGAGTTTTGGATGTGAGGGGCCTTCTTCCTTCGGCTGGGTGCTCGGCCGTACGTGGCTGTGTACGGTGGGCCTGTCGTGGTTCAGCACACTCCGTGGAGAAGATCGATGCAGAGGTTAAGCACACTCCGAGGAGACGAGTTGTTGCGCAGGTTAAGCATTCCAAGATAGGAGTCCACTTCTGGCGAGGATTCCGAGGTAGAAGCACACTCGGGGAGGCGGATGCGGAGGTGGATAACGCTCTGGCGGGGATTACGTGGTTGGATTCCTCTCGGAGGTGGAGCACGCTCTGGTGGTGATTCCGAGTTTGAGGAACACTCGGGTAGTAGAAACAATAATAATTGTTTCATAATTTAAATTTTAATAGTTTGCTACATAATAGTAGTCTGTGTTTTAAACAGAATAAACATTTTGAAAAAAAAAAAAAAATTTTGTCCGCAACCAACCTTTTGTTGGTGTTGGACGCGGAAGGTTGGTTGCGGACAAAAGTTGAACGAGCCTTCTTCCCATTCAGACTGAGTCGCCTGTTCAACTTCTAAACGCCTGCGTGGATTAATCATTTGAATTTTTCGCAATCACAATTTCTGCTTGTTGACAGAGCTTCCAAAACGCGGAAATGGTGTACACAACAAATTCAGCATCTTCTCGATAGAAGTCAGATCAGCTTTCAGATCAGTCATTGATAACTACTGTGAACATAGAATATAAACTTGATCACTCCATATAAGCTTCGCTAAACTTGAGCAGCTGCAGATGAGGAAAGCACGATCGAAGGGCGTTATACATGATGGCTTGGGAGTCACTGAGCTGCGAATGTTTGACCAACTCAAACTGCAGCAGGGTTTTCATTTTTAGCAATGCAATGCCAAACTGCACAGGCAAATAGCAGATCGACAGCGACGTAAAAATTCGACTCCAATTTGTCCAACAGCTTCAAAAACCTTTCAGATCATGGCAGATCGCCCGAAGTCAGTCAAAGATCAGCACTGGCCACCACTTCACCAACTCTGGCTCTCCGAGACAGATCTGATATTTATATTTACGTCACTCATGGTTACCTAGTTTTCAGTTTCATTTGTGAATATTTATTTTACGGAATACTCCCCAAGAAACAGAGTATTTCGAGCCGTCGGCGCAGATCTCGCAGTTTCGAGCTTTAGTGCGGTCAAATGAATGACCGTTTGTCTCAACGGGAGGAGGCTTGAAGTCTGAAGATCAGGTTTCACAAGACCTGGAATTTCCTGTATGTAAGGCTGGCTCTTCCCGGCCACACTATTTTTGTTAATTGTTAATTTTTGTATTTCACCAACTACGGATATCTTTGTATGAGAGTAGCACCTGTCCGCCTTAAAGAATTGTTCTTTCTCGCCATATGATAACTGACTTTATTGATGGCCTATTAGACCTGTCTCCGTCTCAAGTCAACCATATGGAAAATGTCTTGGGTCAATTGATTGATCTGTGCTTTGTCTCGGATCACTATACCTGAAGACTGCTACCATCCTTCTTTCGAAGTGTCGGTCTATATTGGACCTTCCGTATCAGATCGGATGGGTAGGCCATCTCAACGCATCCACTGCTTTCGTGAAGGCGAGGCCCTAACCTCATTAGGGATTTTGATTGGTCCGCTCTGTACTTGTGCACTGACGCTATTAAAGGCACACGCATATTTTAAAAACTTAAATAATACTTAAAAAAATACTTAAAATACTTGACACGCTTTTTGTTTCGTGATCCCATTCTCTTGTCCGATTAGTTCTGGGGATCTGGGTTCACCAAAACGATATCCAGTCAAAAGAAGCGTTTTGAAATGCCAAGCTTTTTTGGCACCTATATTTATCCAAAATGGAATAAGAACAAGTTTCAAGCTTAAAAGTTGTAATTGTATATTTATACCGGCGGCTAGCTGAAGCCAATCGCTCGCTCTTTCTCCCAGACAGATAAATGATTACAGGTAAATAATGATTCGATATGCAACCTATGCGGAGAGATATTAGCACAGAACTGATTTCATCAGCGACGGCCGATCTTGGTTGTGCCTTCCCACAATCCACCAAAGTACGGAGAGCGCTGCGGGATGAAGTGCCAGTAGATCGAGTCAGCCAGGCAGGATTCATGGACTTCCTTTAGGTGAGAGTTGCTCACGCAAAGATTCCTCAACTCAAGCAGCTCGTTCTTGGCACCAACGAAGTTTGTCGCATTGTACGACCAAACTTGTCTTGGCCTCTTGGATGCGGTGGTCCCCGCTGGGGATGGAAAAATGCAGGATCGGCCACCTGAAGATTGGTGGGAATGTTCTAATCGGCTGCACTAACTGCCAGACTGGTCTGGGCATCGGTAATTGTGGGGGCGATGAGAGCAGTAAGTGTTGTCGAATACTCCGAAGTGCAAGACTGCATGCAAATGCTCACGGTGGATCCTTCTGTGGACACGCTAGTATCTCCCAGAGACAAGAACAGAGGATTGAGTTCTCCTAAGATAAAGCTGCTGGGCGAACCAGGATGTGACGAGATGCAATTGTGATCCAAAATCGAGAATGGCACGACAAGGATCTAGAACGCCAGACCGATGTTTAACAAGCACCACTGCGGTAGCCAGACGCTAGGCTCCTGAAGTCCTTGGGAAGCAAGAAAGGTAGACTCATGGGACTGCGCACTGCTAGCAGAGTTTTGAACAGTCGGAATAAATCCTGATTGTACTGGTCATTCTGGGAGCCTACCCTTACTCTACATTGGCCACTTGTGCAAGCACTAGTCCGATGCCCCGATTTGAGGCAGTTAAAGCAGAGCGACAGCTTCTCCAACGCCTTGTGGCGAGGGAAAGGCGACAGATGTGTGAAGATGTTGCAAGAGTATATTCCGGGGCCCGCTGAATGGCAGAAGCGGCCTCTCAGGAGCCAACAAAGGTTTTCCTTAAATGGCTTTTTCCCACCTGAGTGCTACAAGCGGGTGTCGTTATGGCGTTAATGCACGTTCTCCATCTGGTTTGGGTCTTCGAATCCAACTTCTGCAGAAGCATTTGGATTATCATGCATCCTGCTATCTCCTCAGCACTTCCCAATGTCTGCAGGATGGAGGCGCACATCGTTTTCCGCGGCACGAAATTTGTCAATTCTATTTGCAGAGAATGTTTCGCCAAGACGGTGAACCGATCGTATAAAGATTGAACCTAACGCTTGTAAAGACTCAGCCTTTTATCGACCATCGCAACAGATCAAAAAGGTTTATCTGCTCTGCGGTCTCGTTTAGAGACCTTCGGCAGTTATACACAGTCTCTGAATTGGACGAAATTGAGCCTAGTCTTTGATAGGCCACGTAGGGTCTGGCTGGTCATGCCCAAGTAAGTCGAAAATATCCTCTGCGAGCTCGCCTGGCCTTCGAGGATAACTGCAGTATAGTCTTCGTTACTAATATTTGGGAGCAAAAATAAGTGCAACTCTCTTTTTGCAAGAATGTAATTTTTTTTTAACCTTTGTTACCCATCCTTTATGTTATTTACCACCTCTGTGATATGCGTCCCAGGACCATGGCAAGGTCACTCGTGTCGCACTCGTAGTTGTCGAGGATGTCCTCCGACACCATTTACACTGAGTCCGGCTCAGGAAGGGGCTCCGGCAGTTCGGGGTCAGGCTGGACCTGCAACTGCTTACTTCTGGAGTCGGATATGTAGATTACTATAGTTATGGTCTCGTAGCCATACTCAACCTAACCTTCCGACTGTTTGAGATGTGTTGCCTTTGGCCCCTGGCCTCCTCGACTTTAGATACCTTCCAATCGACTGTAGGAAGGTGGGGGTTGCATACCTGCAGCAGCCTCAGGATCTTCTACGGCTGCTCGGGCTTTATGGAGACCGACGCTCTCGCCCTGGGTATATTTGGGACGTCTTCTCATCTCACGACTTCCAGCTTGGCCCCTGGGTAGGCCCTTCTTTGAACGACGCCACAGCCGTCATGTAGAGGACCGTCGAGCGGTCATCCTGGAAGGCGATGTCTTTCACCGTGCTTTGGTGCCACCCGGCATCCGTATTTTGGTGGCGGTCCGCTGTTTTCCTTGAGCTCCAGCAGGAATCTATTCTGGAGCTCTGCGGCAACTAGGTGCCATTTGTCCCGAAGGACATTGCCATCCTTGGCGCCCCTGTGCAGGACGCCAGTTAGGGTTTTGCCCCTCGGCACCTCCGCGAACGATCTGTTCAGCGGTTTCGTTTTTGCGTGCTTGGCTTGCTAGATGCTATGGTCGAAAGCTAGGAAGGGCGCAGCCAAGACCCCAAGCAAGCGGCAGCGATCGGCCGAGGACCCTGCCGCCAAACCGTGGCAGACCCACGGATGCTGTCTAATGGTAGTCGGGCGGATAGAAGAAAGCTCTCGTGAAATTCGCACAATCCAAGGTGAAACTGTCATATGCCGATGGATGCATGGCTGTGGGATGTGGCAGAGACTTCACCAGGACCATTACCAGCCGCTCTCACTGGGAGGGTATAGTCGAACTTCCACCGGTGTGTCCAGTTACGACAGTTATCGCTCGTGCTCCCCATGTATCCTAGCTCAGTCACAAGGATCCCGGGCCAGGGCTTCTTCCCTGGACAGCCCCGAAAAACCCTTGCCACCAAGCTGAGTGTACAGTTTTTGGCTGACGGCCTAAACAAGATTGGCCGTCGCTGCCGACATCAGTTCTGTGCTAATCTCTCGCCAAATAGGTTGCGTATCGATTGGCACTTTCGCTGAAGCATACATTCATTGTAATTATGTACTTACTTTTTTCGTGAATAAGACGAGTTCCATTTTGAAAGGATTTCCCTAGTCTGCGCAAGCGTGTCGGAATTTCCCAGAGAAGATGATTTGATTGCAACGTCGTCTGCATGTGACACTTATTTGCACCCTCCCCCTTCCAGGTCGCTTAGAATCTTGCGAACTGCCATGTTCCATAGAGGTGAAGACAGGACACCTCCTTGCGGGGTGCCTCTGTTGACATACTTTGACTGAGCCGACGATCCCATTGTCTCCGTTCTCCATGTGATCCGTATGATCTGTGAGTCCGTCAAAGCTTCCGTAACGGCTCCTGGAACGCCGTTGTTGAAGGCTCCCTCGATACGGAAAAAAGACACTAGTGAGTATTCTTTGTCGTGTAGAGATGTTACCGGTAGGCGTCTGAGAGCAACTGAGGATGAATGTTTTTCATCAGTTGTAGCCGTAGTTCTCTCAAAGTTCATAGGTAGAAAGGACGATAGACCTTTCTGAAAGACAGTCTAAAAACTTATTCTGTTGAGTGTGAGGCTTTCTCCGTATTGCAGGCGAAGACAGTTTCCGGCTTAACTCAAAAGTGTTAAAAGTGTTGAGTGCTCGAGCACTACTAGGGAAGTAAGTCAGCTTGATGGTTACACACATTGGCTCCTCACACCAGCTTATCCACGAACCATAGTTTCTTTTAAGATACCCCACCGATGTGGGAGATTTTGAGAGGATCTTACGAAGTCTTGCGGTTCGATCTTTGAGCAACATTTTGGCAAAGGCTCTTTTTGCATACTTCTGCGAATTTTTCCACTAGACGGCTAAAGTCTTTTGGATTGTCTGGGCATGATGGTGATGTGGGGGGAGACTAGTTCTTCAAGGTTGTTCATTTTTTTACAGTTACAGAGTTAGTACTCTCTCGATATACCTAGGACCAAGGACTTTCAAAATCTTTACTATATCTTCAAACCTATGAAACACCAAGGTGAGGTCGGTTTTATATAATATAGGTGGGGCTGTAAATCCAATTAAAAATCACCAAATTGGAGTTGAGATGAAGCTGAAATGGGACTCACCTTTTAAATTCGCGCCCGAGCTCCCCCACTAATAGTGATGGGCAGTGGCGTCGCAGCATATTAGGAGGTCAATGTCCCACCTCGCTTTAACTGACTCTCTTTCGAACTAAGTCAGCAGGATCACTCTCCTCATGAGCCATGTAGGAAGACAACAGTCTCAGTTTCTCTCCTGTAGCTCTAAGACAACTGCCTTGTTTTCGCTTTCCATATATGGATGCTTTAGATTAGTAAGTCGGGCATCAAGTTTCTCACGAAGTTGCGACATGCCCACAAGCGTATTCGTTATCTTCTTCGATCGTCTGTCCTTTTGCTCTGCCTTTTCGCATGTTAGTTCGACTGTTAAACTGTCTTGCTGGAATTGTTCACATACACAAATTGGCTAAGGTCACAATATCGTAAAAGACGGTTGTTTAAAACCCCAGTGACGGTCGAACCGGTTATGAAGAGTTCATCCACAGCGTAACACGGGTTTTTTTTTGTCAAATTTTACGTTAAAACTAAACATATCTAAATATTTTTTTTTCCAGGAAACATCTTGAATAACTGCCTTTTTTATACCCGGAACTCGAAGAGTAAATAGGGTATATTGTATTTGTGCAAATAACGGTTGTATGTAACGCAAAGAAGGAAACGTTTCTGACCCCATAAAGTATATATATATTCGTGATCAGCATCAATAGCCGAGTCGATTGAGCCATGTCTATCCGTCCGTCCGTCCGTCCGTCCGTCTTGTTTGACGGCTAGTTCTCAGAGATTATAAGAGCTAGAGCCAGACTGCTAGTATGCTCACACTGAAACCAGTGTATTTCAAAAATTAGCCCCGCCCCTTCCGCCCCCGCAAAAAGGCGAGAACTTCCCAAATCTAAAATTTTGAAGATAAAGGAAATATATCTAAATCGCCATTCTGTAAGGAATGACCTTATCTATCAGATCACCAAATTGGGATCCGATTGGATCTTTATTATAGCCACAATGAAGAAATTAATTTGAAGTGGCTAAACCCACCCCGTCCCGCAGCTAATATTTATATTTAGAACCCTAAATAAGGATTCATATTGTTTTGTGTTTCTATATCATAATGTTTATTTATTAATTTTATTTGAATTCCCCCTAAAAGATGCAGAAAGTGCCGAAAATTCGATTGAAATGAAAAATTCATCAACTCTATTAACGATGCCCACAAATCGGCTGTTGAAATTCGAATAAAATTATATACATTATTTTAAATTTATTATTTAAAATATTTTAAGTTATTCAGAGCGCTCGTGAAATTCTTAACGGTACTAACTCTGTTATTGAGGTGTATTTAAAACGAAATTACGAAAAATACAGCGTATGAAAACATGTCCGTGTTCCCATTTCTTTGTTCCAAATCGTAGATAATTGACATTTGCTAACTCCAATATTTTGAAATTATCGATTAAATCGTTTTTCGATATAGGCGTAGACATCATTTTAAAAACGTCTACTTAGAAGTGTAAAAATTTGTACCAGGGAATAATGGGGACACTAACTGACTTTGGGCAGATAGCTTTAAAATGGGATCCAAAAAACTTAGAAATTCGTACTATGTCAGTAGAAAAGACACTGGAGCCACTGGTGCTTCAAGTTACAACTCTTGTAAACACCAAGGGTCCCAGCAAAAAGAAAAAAGGTAAGAATTAGTTCTCATTTAATAAAACTGCGGTTTTATTAATTTAAATTTAATAAAAGGCATTTGGCTGTTGGTATTTTAATCAATATATTACATTCGTATGTACACACAACAGATACACTGAAACTGGTGGTACATATTTAAATATGTATGACGTATTTACATATGTACATATGTGTGTACATGTTTAACGATGGTATACACATCGTAGATGGTATTATCTTTTTCTACCGTTGAAGATACATCTTTACAAAAAGATTTATTTTGAGCAATTTTATTTTCAGTTCATTAAGTGTGATGTGTGTGCTAGTACGGCTATTGGTGTTTTAAAATATATAAAACAAAATATAATTGCCTTGTCAGAACTTTTAAGTTTGAACAAATATACTGTGTTAAAAGACTTACATAAAATTTTAATGATAATGACATGAAAATTAACTCCTTTGGTCATTAACAGAATGGTCATCGAAAAGTATGCAGACAAGTATGTACATACATACATATGTATCTACATATATCTCCTATTAACTTTCTCCACGGTTTATACACTTCAAATTTGTCGAATTTAAGGTCCACAGAATGCAAACCCCCTCGATCTGTTGAAAATCTTGGACTGTAATGTTACAGTGCTAATTTTGGTCATGAGACGAATGGTCGAGCTTCCTTAAAAAAATGCCAGGATTGGCATACATACATAATACATTGGGCATTGGGCATACCGGCGAAAGGCATTGCATGCAGATTTCCAAACCTGGGCTTCCCTTTTAAGTACCGTTAAAACAACAAAAAATTCTGAACTTAAAACTGCAGATTAGATTTTGGCTCCATCGCCACCTGTTTCCTGTTTCCTTCTTACAAAAATTGCTCAAAACGTATTAAGAAATGCGATAAATAAATGGTATTTTACTTTTTCTACAACTTCCTAGTAGTAACTTTTAAAGTTATAAAGAAAAACTCGTACTATTTAGTGAGAACAGTTTTCTTCTTGTACTTTTGATGTGCGTATGATGTGTACGTATGATTTTTACCCCATAGGAATTTTCTGCGTGATCCGAAGACTTCTTCGGCTACTTCTCAGGTCGAATTTGTCGGCTGTGCACCTGCATTTGTTACCTCTCCCACATGCTAGATATGATTGTAATGCACTGTATAGAAAAACAAGAAGAACACAGAAGGTTTCCGACAATTTACTTTTTTACAGGCCTAATATCTTCTGGTAAATAATTGTATGAAAGCAGTAACACAATGCATACAAATAATGAAAAATGTCTTCTCACTAAGCGACACGATTAAACGCGAACTTACACTAAAATTAAATTCCACACGTAGACGCCGCCGAGTAACTTACCGATCCCTAAAGGGTGCAAAGAATATAGAAAGATAGATAGATACATTTATAAAATATTATTTTAATTTTAGGTTTAATGAGTTGAATTCTATTTTTTTAAGGCAAGTCCAAACGTGCCAGTGCGTTAGTTGCAGCTGTAGAAAAGGCTACAGAGAACTTTATTCAGAAGGGAGAACAGATTTCTTATGAAAACCCAGACATTACACAAGAAATGCTCACCGCTGTTGATGAAGTGCGTAAAACCGGAGATGCAATGAGCATTGCAGCCAGAGAATTTTCTGAAGATCCGTGCAGTTCGCTAAAAAGAGGAAACATGGTTCGGGCAGCTAGAAATTTGCTTTCAGCTGTAACTCGATTATTGATATTAGCGGATATGGTAGATGTTCATCTGCTATTGAAATCACTTCACATTGTGGAAGATGATTTAAACAAACTAAAAAATGCATCCAGTCAGGACGAGCTTATGGAGAACATGAGGGTATGTCAGAACTGTTCCTTGTTTTATTTTTATTTATCGGTTTCTTGCATTTAATCTTTAGCAATTCGGTCGAAATGCTGGAGAACTAATAAAACAAGCAGCAAAGCGTCAGCATGAACTTAAAGATCCCCAATTGCGGGATGATTTAGCAGCAGCTCGTGCGATGCTTAAAAAACATTCCACTATGCTTCTAACTGCATCCAAAGTCTATGTTCGTCATCCGGAACTGGATCTGGCAAAAGTAAATAGGGATTTCATTCTTAAACAAGTTTGCGATGCTGTAAACACCATTAGCGACGTAGCTCAAGGCAAGTCATCTCAACCGACAGATATATACAGTGGCGCCGGGGAGCTGGCTGCTGCTTTGGACGATTTTGATGTAAGCTCAATTCATTCAATTACATTCGTTAACAAAATATAATATACAAATTTATGAAAAATCGATTCAGGTATACTAGTCGAATTGTGCACAAAATCGAATCACAAAAAATATATTGCGAACCAGAGAGTACCACAGTGCAAGTCGATTACAAATCCCTAATAACTACCTATACATATATGTAACTTTTCATAAACTAAATTCGCTATAACTATAAATAAGAACAGGTCAAAACGAGAAGGGGCGTGTGAGACTTTTTTTACTCTTCACAACTTTTATACCCGGTACAGAGTAGTACACCTGTACCTTAGTGGTTTTTTTTGAATTCAACATTTACATCTTCATCTTTACATATACTTGATCAGCATCAATAGTCGAGTTCAAACAGCCATGTCTGTCCGTCTTGTTTGACTCCAAGTTCTCAGAGACTAAAGGTGTCACCAAATGTTGTGTGAAGACTCGTTATATCACGTTGAATCAAGTTTGTTTCCTTCTCGTTTTAAAAGAGATGTTGAACTTTGATCTGTTACCATTTAAACTTATATAGATTAACAATTATTAAGATTAAAAAAAGTAAGTTAATATGAAGGTTTTTAATCACCATGAGCACCATCAGGCTTTGAAAACTTTACATATATGTACATATGTATATGTACTTTTATTATGGGTGAATGATTTGTTACCAATTGTTTAATGTTCAGGAAGGAATTGTTATGGATCCCATGACTTACAGCGAGAAGCGTTCTCGTCAGTTACTGGAAGAACGCCTAGAGAGCATAATAAGTGCAGCTGCACTGATGGCGGATGCCGACTGTACCAGAGATGAGCGAAGAGAAAGAATTGTCGCTGAATGCAATGCTGTACGACAAGCCTTACAGGATTTACTCTCCGAATACATGTCCAATGTAAGAATTATGTCAATATTTATAATGCATATCTACAATTATTTTATAAATGTTTTTTTTAGATAAGTCAAAAAGACAATAGCCCCGGACTGGTTCGTGCAATTGACCAAATGTGTCGCAAAACTCGCGACTTACGGAGGCAGTTGAGGAAAGCTGTTGTTGATCATGTTTCCGATTCATTCTTGGAAACGACTACGCCTCTTCTAGATTTGATTGAAGCTGCTAAAAGCGGGAATGAGAAGAAAGTGCGTGAGAAGGCAGATATTTTCACGAAACATGCTGAGAAACTTGTAGAGGTAGCCAATCTGGTGTGTAGCATGTCTAGTAACGAAGATGGAGTTAAAATGGTTCGGTATGCTGCTGCCCAAATAGAAAGTTTATGCCCACAAGTAATAAATGCCGCGTCTATCTTAACTGTGCGCCCAAACTCAAAAGTTGCTCAAGAAAATATGACTGCTTATCGCCAAGCATGGGAGGTTCAAGTTCGTATTTTAACTGAAGCCGTCGACGACATTACTACCATTGACGACTTTCTGGCAGTATCTGAAAATCATATTCTTGAAGATGTAAATAAATGTGTAATGGCCTTACAAGTGGGCGATGCTCGGGATTTGCGCGCGACTGCTGGATCCATTCAAGGGCGTTCCGCTCGAGTTTGCAATGTTGTTGAAGCTGAAATGGATAACTACGAACCATGTATTTATACCAAACGGGTGCTGGAAGCGGTTAAAGTTCTTCGAGAGCAAGGTATGAAATTTAAAAGTGTATGAACTTTTTTTTCTCGAATTTTAAATTTTTAAATCTAAATCCCCCCCCGCCAATGACGCACACTGCATAAGGCAGAGTGTGCTAGCGAGAAAGAATGAATCACAACAAGCAAGCATAAGCAAAGCTGTTGGACGGGGTGGGGGTAAACACAGCAAATTAATTTCTTCTTCTAGCTTCTTCCAATAATGGCATCTGGTAGATATGGTCCCTTCCCTGCGGAATGGCGATTTTAGTTTTCTTTTATCTTCAAAATTGTGGATACAGCAGATTTTCGCCCTTTCTGGTGTCGGAAGGGGGGAGGGCTAATTTTTAAAATACACTTTTATCAGTGTGTGTGATATCACAGCAGTCGTCAAAATTCAAGGGTTCTAGCTTGTAGTCTCTGAGAACTAGCCGACAATCCAGACGGACAGACAGACTCGGGTATTGATGCTGATCAACAATATCACCAATCTTATAAAATATAAAAAATAATGAACATTTTTCCTTACAGTAATGATTAAATTTGAACAAAGAGTGGAAGCTGCAGTTGGAGCTCTTTGTACTAATACTAACAAAGACTTAGACGAGAATGAGTTTATTGATGCCTCCCGGCTGGTTTACGATGGAGTTCGCGAAATTCGCCGAGCCGTTTTAATGAATAGAGTAAGTAAAAGCTGCCAAGTTCTTATCCCCTTCGCAGCAGTTTAAGTTTTATTTGGATCTGCTTAAAAAAATCATAGAGACTATACATACACGTTCTAGAAAAGAAAACATATGTATGTATGTACAAATGTATGTACGTATGTATAAATGTATGTACGTATGTATAAATGTATGTACGTATGTATAAATGTATTTACGTATGTAAATGGATGTACGTAATATGTAAATATGTATGTGCACAATGTACACTGTACAAACATATCTTACAAACTCTGAAGACTTTTACTTTTTAAAAGAGATTTGAGGGATGTAATCTATTTCATTCATCAGATAGACCTTTCCAATTTTTTACGAAAACACATTAGACTAAAGTAGAACTTGACGAGAATTTACGTGCAGAAAGTATTTGACGGTGATTGTTATATGGAATTTCATAGTTTAATTTTGTTCCATGTGAAATGTAAACATGGTTGGTTTTGAATAAAATGTTAACATTTGTACACTTTTTTATACCCGGGACTCGAAGAGTAAATATGTAAATAACAAAAGGAAACGTTTCCGACCCCATAGCGTATATTCTTGTGTACAAAAATTATAAACAGTGATTCAAAAACGTAATATTATTTATTTAATTGCAGAGTTCCGAGGACCTGGACACAGATACAGAATTTGAGCCTGTAGAAGACCTAACCTTAGAAACACGTAGCCGATGTAAGAGTTTTCAAATCCGATTTGATATCATAAAGATCTTAACGCTTGATTTATCTATCAGCAAGTGCCCATACTGGTGACCAGACTGTCGACGAATACCCAGACATTAGTGGTATTTGTACTGCTAGAGTGAGTTCAAATATTAATCGATAAAAGTCCAACAGATATATGATTGTGGAACATAATATTTTTATCAGGAAGCTATGCGGAAAATGACCGAGGAGGACAAACAAAAAATTGCCCAACAAGTTGAACTATTTCGTAGAGAGAAAATGACTTTCGATTCTGAGGTCGCAAAATGGGATGATACTGGAAACGACATAATTTTTCTAGCCAAGCATATGTGCATGATTATGATGGAAATGACGGACTTCACAAGGTTTGAAAAAATTGCCTATTACATTTAGAACATTATGATATTGTTACGAGTCAAAATTTGTGTCCCACACATGTTTACCAAAGCTTTCAACGATTATATTTGCCTCGTATACTGACGATATACTTGATTCTTTCTCTTCTACCGACTCTCGGAAATCGCACTGAAAGTAAACCGTGTCTGGAGATAAATTGAGCTGATCGAAAACCTAAAAAAAAAATACAATTAAAAATAGGATATGTAAATCTAGAATTTGTATACCCCGTACTCGAAAAGTAAATAGGGTACATATATTGTATTTGTGCTCGAAAGTGGATGTATGTAACGAACTGAGGGAATGTTTCCAACCCCATAAAGTATGAAAGTTGATCAGCATCAATAGCCGAGTCGATAATAGACATGTCTGAAACATTTGCGTTTTGTAATAACGTGGAGCGCGCTACTTTTCGATTTAAAAAGTAGATCGACAATTTTTGTAAAAGTAAAAGCCGGAGACGCCTGCCTGAATATTCATTTTACTATTTTTTTCAGAGGTCGAGGGCCCTTGAAGACTACTATGGATGTTATCAATGCCGCCAAGAAAATTTCTGAAGCAGGTACAAAACTAGACAAGCTAACTCGGGAGATAGCGGAGCAGTGTCCAGAAAGTAGCACAAAGAAGGATTTATTAGCCTATTTGCAACGAATTGCTCTTTATTGTCATCAAATCCAAATTACTTCTAAAGTCAAAGCAGACGTTCAAAACATAAGCGGCGAGCTCATTGTTTCTGGGGTAAGTAAATATTTGTATTGTAAATTAATTAATTATATTTTTATGGTATTCTCAATTTCAAGTTGGATAGCGCAACATCGCTGATTCAAGCTGCTAAAAATCTTATGAATGCAGTCGTTCTTACTGTTAAGTACTCATATGTAGCTTCAACTAAATATACGAGGCAAGGAACTGTATCAGTAAGTATTTCTGAAATAGTACGAACTTCATCTGTATTTATTTTGATTCCTATTGTCTCGTTTAGTCTCCTATTGTCGTATGGAAAATGAAAGCACCAGAGAAAAAACCATTGGTTAGACCAGAGAAACCCGAGGAGGTTCGCGCAAAAGTTCGAAAGGGCTCTCAGAAAAAAGTTCAAAACCCCATACATGCTTTGTCTGAGTTTCAGAGCCCCGCTGATGCCGTTTAAGGAACCTTATTTTAAATTTATTTTTATAATAATCCAGAATACTAAAAATTAAGCATATTTAAATAATTTAGTAATCGTCATTGTGACGGTTTCTTAATGTCAATGTCCGCAAAGATAGGCCTAAGTGCAAAAAAAAACTATCAACATTAGCCACGGAAAGATGTTTGATTTTAAACGGATACTCCTGACTTCTTAATATGTGAAACACAACCGCTGATATATGACAAAAAGTAATATTTCCCCCACATAAATGCAATTACATGATACTGAATTGATCTATAAACCCAAATATTAAACAACTATAAAAAGTTGAATTTAATAATTTTGTAAGTTTGCAGCACTGGCGTAGTTACTAAGGTTGAGACAAAAATGAAAATCTCTGGGACATAGCAATTCATAGTAACCTTTTTCCAAGGAAGTCTTGAACAGTGTAAGCAATACACCAGCGCACAGTGGGTAAAATTACGGATCTAGATTCAAACGTGTTCCTGAAGCTTATTCGCAAACTCGAGACTTCTGTCTTTCATTTTCGGATGAAAGGGAACACGAAAGCACACTCTTAGCAGTTTGAGGTGTAACGAGTATCCCTCGATTGCATCCACTAAATCGTTCGATTCAGCAGCCATGGTCATTCTTACCACTGTCTTCATGGTTTCCAGCTATTCTTCGGAATGCTCGAAGCGGTTTATATATTCTTCCTCTTTCAAAAACTGGTCCACTAAACCAGATCGAAAGCCCGATTTCAGTCACGTTACAACCTCTAGAAAGAATGTCTGCTGGGTTCTGTTTCGTTTCCACATGCTACCTGATCACTCGGTTTGCAACGAATGTTGATAGCGACACCAGTATTGGACCAGTATACTATTCGCACTATCGTCATATTTGAGCCGGTGACAGAAGTTGCGAGAAGGTGATCGGTACATATCTCAAGCCTTCGAAGCGTTGACTTTGCAGTGTGTTTGTTGTCTGTGGGAGACATGTCACCCAAGGAGAGGTACTCCTCAATGAAGTCCGCGTATATCTTGTGCAACTCAGGATCACGAGACAATCTATTTTCAAGCACCAAAATACTCCGTTTAGCAAACTCGTAGGCGTCGCCTTAGATACTGGGATCTGATCTGAAATGAAGTTTTACTTCAAGCTGACCTGAAAGCAAGACTTGCGTAGTCTTTCTATAATGCTTCTGACATAACTTATGATCAGGAGATAAAGACTTCTTTGAAGACGTAAACTCTTCTAATGACTTTTGTAGTGTGTTGTCGACAGACACTACGGACTCTTCTCGGCAGCTCATACAGTTCCTCGCTTCCTGGGTAACAGTCACCTTCGGATTGTATCTTCCAGACAAAGTTTGATAGTCAGGAACTTCTCTAATTTGACCAACTGAGAAGAGTTTGAAAAAAGACCACCTATAAAGAAATCTATACTCTGTTGCTTGTATAAATATACATAGGTCTGCAAGAGATAGGTTCTTTGGGAATTGCCAGTCACTCACGTTAATTTCTTGAGCTTGGTAATAACCGAGATGGACTTCAAAATCCGGAAATCAACCAAGAACTAACACTACCATTGATTGACGTCTTGACCACAGTGTGTACCTTTAATGACTTGTAAACTTGATTCGCCCTTACCAAGAAAGTTGATACACGATTGCTCCCAACGGATCTGTAAGCACTGTGCAGGTATTCAGCTACATATGAAGTTTGTTTGTGACTTACGGCCAAGTAGTGCCCAGGCCACAACATACTCTCCGGATTTGGTTCGGACGTTTACGACCGGCAAAGCCATAATTACTCTATCCCAAACAGTCGCATGGAGTGCGTGCGAAGTGAAAGCGTTATTCTGATTGGGAAGTCGAAAATTATTCTTGGGGAGTGATGGTAACGCTACACTTTATCCACCATTGTGTGCAATAAGGATTGATGATCGGCACCACACTACACATTTACAGATATTAATATTTGCCACGAAACTGTTTCAGTGCTAACTTTGAAAGCCGAGGTCGAGTATTGCATCGCTTGCTGTCTTCAAGGCGTATATCAGCGACAGTATTTGGCCATATAGGCAGATAGTGACAGTGTCACGAAGCCAGTAGGACCGTCTAGAAGTAGTTGAGGAAAAGATGTGATCTTGCATACCTCCCTGGTAGACTATGTAGAACCGATTCCCCGAAATAAGCGTTCTTTTACCACCAAGAAAGATAAATGTAACCCGAACAGCGTCCCGACCGTTCCGGTTTTTTCCGAAGGCCAACATGACTCTTCTTTCATGTGTTTGGAAGGTAGAAATTCACGAATCAGAAACGATTCAGGCGAAAAAAAAGAACAAGAGGGGATATGCAACGAGAAGGGACGTGTGAGACGCTTCTTACGCGTCACAACTTTTATACCCGGTACTCAGTACAACATCTGTACCTTAACCCTTTTTTTCAAATTTAATATTTTTTAAATTTGTTCTACATTTTTTATCAACATCTACATCTACATCACTTCTCACGCCAACACGCTCTTTTAGATCGCCCCCCTCCCCTAGCGACACAGTCTGCAGAGGCACTGCAGGGGCAGAGACCGCTCACTACACGAAGAAGAGTGTGGATAAGAGAATGTGCACAAAACAAATATAAGCTGCGGGACGGGGTGGACTTAGGCCCTGCAAATTGATTTCTTCATTGTGGCTATAATAATGATCCAATCGGATCCCCATGATCTGATAGATATGGTATTCCCTACGGAATGGCGTTTTTGGTTTTCTTTTATCTTCAAAATGGTGACTGTGGGAGTCTGAAAGCATAACATGGTTGCCCCATCTCTGAGCACTAGGCGCTCGTAAGGACGGACAGACATGGCTCAATCGACTCGGCTATTGATGCTGATCATGAATATATACATACATATGTAAACTTTATGTGGTCGGAAACATTTCCTTCTGTGCGTTACATACATCCAATTTTCCCCACAAATACAATATACCCTATTTACTCTTCGAGTACCGGGTATAAAAAGATTACCATCCAACCATTTCTAAGCCACATATCTTTAAAAAAAGTTAGTTTGGTTCGAAGCGAAAAATTGGGTCGAGTAGTGTAGCAAGTAATCGGGATGAGAGTAACAAAAAATCTGGAATAATTATAAAAAACATGGATAATTTTATTAGCAAGTTTAATAATTTAATAAATAGTTAAGTACATTTTTCAGTCTTCTACATCAATTATTTTGCGGACTATGCCTGATGATTACTTAGACTAAAGTTTTAGACTATTTTTTGAGTTATTCATACGATCTAATCCAGCGGTATTACTGTAAGAGGTGAGCGGGTACATTTAGATATGTATATATGTATGTCTGTTGGGCACGAGTCTTTTCAATGCTATTATGTTCTTGGCCACAATACTAGGGGAAAACAGTTGGCCGGCAAGGCCACACTGGCCTGCTTAATGTTAATTTCGGATATATCAGCACTGGTAACGTTGTAAGACTGCACTATATTTGCTAATAAAACGAACCCAAATCCCCGCACCAGATTTTGTCCTATGCACGTGCGCTTGCCTATACTAAAAGGGAGGAAGTGAGGAATATTTTTTTTCAATTGGTATCCACACATCTCTGTAGATATTTTTTTGTATTTTTTATAGTTTTTTGTACTAGAAAACTTATCAATAGTTATTGGGTGCACATCCATTTCTTTTTCGAACTCTATGCCGGAGTCAGACGCCTCAGAACTGCGTCTATGGTCATTACATTTTACAGTTTTCCAGGTGTTCTTTTTATTAGTTTCATCCAGAAATCTTTTTGGTTCAAAATGATCGGGAGAGTTCCAATACTTTTCACTCATGTTTAGCATATAGTTATTAATAAAAATGATTGTTCCTTTAGTGACGCCAAATCCAGCAATAGCTGTATCTTCCATTGCGACATGGGGAACAATGGGAGATGAGGAATATCGGAGGACCTCAAAAATGGTAGCCATTGTATAGGGCATTGCTTCCATGTCATGAAGGTTTATTAAGCGACTCCCTTTATTTGAGACGATATCAGCTTCATGTTGAATTCTACGTCCAATTGTAGGATTTTTGGCTATGTAAGCAAGTGCTAACATAACCAGATTTCCGACAGCCGAATGGCCACCGATAAAATCTTCCAGCATAAATATAATCGTGTTACGTGATACATCCAGGTCTTCTTTAAGGCTTCTCAGCAAGGCATCTGTAAAGTCGTTTTCTGGTTCGTCTAAATCGAGCATTTGCTCTCGTTGATGAATAACCCTATCCAAAATAAATTTACGTATTGTTGTAGACCATTTCATGATTTTTTGGGTATGTTTCTTATAAAACGGTAGCATCCATGGTAGGAAATCTAACGAATATCCTTGGTTAATTTCCCAAAAAATTTCGTCAAAGTATCTCACTATTCGACGAAATTCCTTGTCACTATAATCAAACCTTATCGAGCACATATATTCGCAAAACATATTGGCGCTAGCTCCAAGAACTAATTTTTTAATATCATAGGGTTTTCCTGGTTGGGCTTTATTTAGCTCACGCATTAAGTGGTTGATCTCATTACAGCCGATTTGAGACATTTTATTAAAATATGGAGACGATTCCCGCGGAGAACAATGCCGTCGAGCTAAGTTTCTCCGTTTTTGTTGCAAGTGTGACCAGTCGCATAGTGCGAGTGCTATAAAACGTTAAATTAAGATAATAAATAAATTTTACAATATATACACACACATATATGTACATACATATATGTACATATGTAAGCAGTATGTAAATACATCGACTTTAAAAAATATGAATGTCAAATATTAATTAAATACTCAGAGAAAAAAGCTCCCTGTTTCCCCTTAAAATCGCAACAAATTGTGAAATCGACCATTGTAATGATCAAAACTCATAAATAAGGTAACGTCTATCTATCTATTGTCGAAAATTGTCCACCTCTTACTCTCCATCTGACGCCATTGGTAAGTATTGTGTACAGGTAATTAAGCTATTTTCCTTTAATGCTAACATTAATATCTGTCCTCATCGGTCCCATCATCGGTCATTTAAAAATGCACATGAGTTGCACTGGGATAAGTCGGTTCTGACCACGAGGCCGTTTAAGACCTCCATTAACGCTTACCGGACTCGATTTTAGGCAAGGTGCTTACTTTAGGAAAACTGCTCATAAGACCGGCCCCGTTTCGCCCTTTTGCGGATACAACTAAAAATTGTAACTGAATATAAAATATGACATTTTCTAGGAGATATATCAAAGATATATATATATATCTTTGATATATCAAAGGTGTTCTACATGTATTGGATCAATAGCGCTCAGTATGGTAGCGGTCAATATATCGGGTAAGGCAAGGCGTTGCGAAACTTTCTTCACCAAGTTTTTTTATAACTGCACCCAAATATTTAAATGTCACGACTTTAAACATACATACATATGTATGTACATAAGAACAGTCGACCTTTTTTGGCCTCTCTTAAAAATGCTTAAGCTAATGTACAAAATCTCTAAGGAATTATAGAGACTTTTACTTTTGTATACTTACAATTGTTTCGGTCGCCTCCAAAGAGTTTATGATATCGTATAAAATCCGGACGTCCACCAATAAATTTACCATTTTTATTAAGAACTTCTCGAATTAAATCTAAGCTATTTACTACCAAGCATCTGGAGTGACCAAGAGTCAATGAATATATATCACCGTATTGTTGTGTTAATGCTCCAAGACCCTCGAAAGGGTTGCATTTAAATCGACCTAATAGATCGAGGTTCCCGATAATTGGCCATGGTTGCGGACCAGGAGCCTGAACAAACTTTCGAATTTCCTTTTCAGGATTGGAAAGCCCGATTCGAACAGTGGCTTTTTGCTTGCACTTAACAATTATTAATACGTAAGAAATCACTATTGATACAAAGCCAATTCCGATTATAAAATAGCACACCGAAAAAAACATGACTGTTTCCTCCTCAATTTTGTTGCCCTAAAAAATTACTGATTAGCTCAATATTCTCGACTAAACCAGATATCTGTTGATGCCAGGTTTTTATATAGACTCGCAGCGACAAAGTTTCTGGCGCATTTTTAACGTTCTTGTTATTCGAAGCACTTTCTTTAGTTTTCACATTTGAATGTCTAAAGTTAAAGCGCAAAGTTATATATCATTCTTATTTGAATGTGCATACATGTATGTATGAACGTACGTAAATCAGATCAACGTGAGGCAACTCAAATCTAGGAAGTTAAGAGTACATATGTATGCAAATACATATATTCATGGGCATGCGACTTGGCTTTTTTATACATACACACTCACACCCGCTTGAACGTATTCAGGTGTTCTTAAGGTGGTGCTAAATTGTAGTATTACTTAATGCCATGTTAGGCTTATAAAAAAGAGTGAGCGATGTATTTGTATAATTCTTTTATATTAAGCTGTGGGAATTCTCTTAAAGCTTTTTAAAAATATTAGCTTTTGCTGTCTCATAACTTTTCTAGTTTGTTATTTGGACTCCAAAAGTAGTCATATATTTATACACGGTACTCGAAAGGTAAAAAGAGTATATTGTATTTGTTGTCCTAGAAATATTCCGATCCTATAAAGTAAAAGCCAAAAATCTACTATATCCTTAATTTTGAAGATAAAAGATAAGTAAATATTCAATTCCGTGGAAAATGGCCATACTTATCAGATCGCCAAATTATGCTAAAATCGGCTCAGATCATTATTATAACCGGAATGAAGAAATATATTTGCAGTGGCTTCCCCCACCATGTCCAGCAGCTTTTCTTATGTGTAGTTGCCTATTTTTATACCCGGTACTCGAAGAGTAAATAGGGTATATTGTATTTGTGCGAATAACGGTTGTATGTAACGCACAGAAGGAAGCGTTTCCGGTCCCATAAAGTATATATATTCTTGATCAGCATCAATAGCCGAGTCCATAGAGCCATGTCTGTCTGTCCGTCTGTCCGTCCGTCCGTCTGTCCGTCTTGTTTGTCGGCTAGTTCTCAGAGACTATAAGAGCTAGAGCCACCAAATTTTGGCTCCGGACTGCTGTATGCTCACACTGAAACCAGTGTATTTAAAAAATTTGCCCCGCCCCCGCAAAAGAGCGAAAACCTCCCAAATCTACAGTTTTGAAGATAAAAGAAAACTAAAAACGCCATTCCGTAGGGAATGGCCATATCTATCAGATCACCAAATTGGGATCCGATCGGATCCTTATTATAGCCACAATGGAGAAAATAATTTCCTGTGACTAAACCCACCCTGTCCAGCAGCTTTTGTTGCTCTTTTTACATTCTCTGATTCACACTCTGCTTCTGCTTCACTCGGCCCCTGCCTCTGCCCTCCCCCTGGCGTTGACTCTTCCGACTTTTAACCAAGACTAGGTTTTTAACGCTCTGTATTAGAAAAAGAGTGACCATCAAAGATGCGTAAAAGAAATTTTCATAGATGGCGCCAGTTTCGAAAAATTTGCTGTGAAATCTATCGGTCCAAGAATGTACCAATTTTATTGCTGTTTTAAATATCTCATAAATTGAAAAATATTAACTGATCCAATTTGTTTGATGCATTTTATTTAGTAGGCTCTTACTACGTGTTCTGTAATGTGAACGATATCTAGTGGTTGGCGATGTCTTCTACATCTAGATGTAGTCCTGAGTGCCGGGTATAAAAGTTATGACGCGTAAGAAGCGTCTCACACGTCCCTTCTCGTTGGCATTCAAGCAGTGCGCGGCTCTGCGGGGGGAGGGCGAGCTAGCAGAGCGTGTTGGTGTATGAAGTGATGTAGATGTAGATAAAATATAAAATGTAAAACTCGAAAATATGATAATGTAACGTATCATAATAATCATAAAGTAATCAAAATGTAATCAATATATTTGAGTTTTATTTTTTTACTACAAAAAATTTATTATTTATATTTATTAAAAATAAATATTATATATAATTACTATCAATAATAATTATGCTAAAAACTTTAAAAGTTTTGTTGGATTCTTATTCTTTCTCTGTTTAATTATTCTGTGCGGCTACTCTGATTGGTTTCGCTATTTTTCAAGGAAAAAAAAAATCATGTACATGTACATGTTTCTGCTTCTGTCGTTGGCTGCTAGTTCTTTATATTCAGCACCATTGACAACCGATTCAGTTAAAACGAGGAGGGAGCTGTGAAACGCTTCTTAATCGTCACAAATTATATACCCGGAACTCAGTAGGAAATCTGTACTTTAGTAGTTTTTTTCCGAATTTGAACATGCAGGAAAGATAGGTATTAGGCTAACTAGTATTCGAGGAAAATTAAATCAAAACACAACTAAAACTTGATCAAGTTGTGCATAAAAATGACACCAAGCATTTTTGTACGTCTAACTAAGGATGGAAGGCTTATTAGAAGTAATCTACAACGATTGGATGGCAGTCTCACTGTTGCATCCTAGTTGAGGCCACGCAGGGCAAAACGCAAACAGTTTTTCTGCACTGATCTTCACCATACACATGAGCCGTATTCTAAAATCGGACGAACAAACGAGATATAGAGAGTCTTCGTTATATAGGGGTTATCAAATTCCTTTGACTACCTTTTTATTAACCCAAGCACGCCCATGGCTTTGTTTACCATGATAGAAATGTGTTCAGAAACTTTAACTTGGGGTCCAGTTTAACAACAAGATCATCAACCAATGCAGTTCTCTCAAGAGAACTACCGCAGAGGATGTAATGAGCCAGTAAGGGGCTTGATCGATGAAAACTCCTTTTTTTTGCATTTCGATGCATTAAGGTATACCATATTTACAGAACACCATGACTGAATGCTATTTAGATCTGACTGCAAGCGAAAGTGAAATTAAATGTCCTTATACTGGACATCGAGCTTAAAATCATCCGCAGAAGGCAGGTCCTATAAAGAGAGTGAAAAGTAGGGGGCCTAAATGGCTACCCTGTGGTACTTTAGAAGTAAATATAACAGGTAAAGATACAGAGTCTTTGAACAGGACTCTTTGAGACCTAGAACACAGGTAGCTAGAAATCCATCTCAAAAGATTGGGCGGAAACTTTAGGAGGTCGAGCTTTTGTGAAAAAAGAGAATGGTTTACAGAATCGAATGCTGAGAAGAATGGCTGGATTGAGTGAATAGTTTAAGGAAGGGTCCACTTTGCAGAGACTCAGCACAGTACCTGAGTACATAGCCGGGAACTCCGTCAGAGCCCGGTGAACATGCCCGCTTAACGAGTCAAAGATCATGAGGCAGGGAGCTTTCATTTGACAAAGGGCTGTATGGATACACATGACCAGGGTAGCTTTCCTGGGGATAAGTTGTTTGAAATAATTTTTCAAAAAGATCGGCCTGATCATTGTTTGTCGACGTATTAAGGATATGATATTGAGGATGGATGTGCGGACGTTCTACGCTTACTTTTACACAGCTGTAAAACTGTTTTGGGTCCTGTGAAAAACGTATCCTGCATCGAAGTAGGTAGTTGATATTGCATTGAGCATTAAGAACAGTGAAATTTGACCAACCTATTAAGTAACTAGAAAGAGAAGAAAAATAACTTCTTGTGATTTTTTAAAAAGTCTTGATTATAGGTTCCATAGACTGAATAACTCTTTGGTGCATTAAGGATGCTTCCCAGATTTAATCGGACACGAGGGTTGAACACACGAGTCAAAAATTGTATCAAGCACATAGTAAACGAGAAGGGACGTGTGAATCGCTTATTACTCGTCACAACTTTTATACCCGGTACTTAGTACTACATCATCTGTACCTTAGCGGGTTTTTTTAAATTTAAATTTTTTCTTCATCTGTAATCTACATCTGCATCACTTCTCACGCCAACACGCTCTTTTAGCTCGGCCCTCTTTCCTAGTGCCGCACACTACACGAAGCAGAGTGTGAATGTGAGAATCTGCAAAAAAAAAAAAACTGATGGATGGGGTGGACGCTGGCACTGAAAATTAATTGCTTCATTCCGGCTATAATAATGATCCAACCGTATTCCAAGTCGGTGATCTTAAAGATATGTTCATTCTTTTTATCTTCAAACTGTGACTCCCGCATATTTTCGAAATTTTGAAATACACTTGAAGCAGTGAAAGCATAGGGCCATCTGGATGAAAAATTGGGTGGCTCTAGCTTTTATAGTCTCTGAGAACCAGACTCGGCTATTGATACTGATCAAGAATATATATACTGTGTGGGGTCGGAAACGCTCCTTCTGTGTGTTACATTTTTTCCGCACAAATACAATATACCCTGCCGCTTTGGTGGTTTTGGCACCACAGATCTGGAAACTGTGACGGCAATATCCGGTGGTCCGGCACGTTATTGGCTGCCGGGATCGAAATAGATGGATACAAAGTCACACTTTGGAGCGGACTCGACACAAACGGACGTTACAGTTCTAACTGGATGACTCTTTTCCGAGATGATCGATTCGGTAGCCGAAACTGGATCACCAGCAGCTGTCGTTGTCCTTGGAGTGGCAAACGAAATTAGCTGCTGCACTATCGGAGTAGACGGAGACAGGTGATCAGCAGCGAGCGGTCGAGGGACAGGCACTTGCAGATTCCGAGGATTTTTTTGCGCCTAGGGGACTCATTCAGCAGTTTAAAACCGCGGAATCGGCTGGAAGCCGATCGTACTGCTTTTTAAAGCCCACGATGAGCTCCTTAAAGCCCTTTCGCGTCTGCCTCATAAACGTAACCTTATCATTCTCGACAGACCGACATGCCTCGCAACTGTAATGCGAATCCAGAGAACCCAATACATTTTTCGTGCACTGCGTTATTGAAGAGCCAGCAAGGGCTGCTCGGCTGGTCATGGGAGATCTGCTTCTTGCAAGTTTTAGCGGAACCGACAACACCGTATTCCATAGTTATATTAAATATATAAATTAATAATCAATAACAATTATTTTTTCAAAGCAAATGGCAATCAGACTAGTATGCCCAAAAAGTTTTTAAAGCAATGCTTAGAGCGGGATCGGAAAAAGAATTAACGGAAAGAGGAGCGAAATACTGTTGCAGCGACAGCTAAACAGAGAGCGCGCGCTACTGCACCGAACGTTTTGAGAGCAAGAGAGGAAGAACAGTTAATTTTAACACCAACACATAACCAACCGACGCACAAATTAATATAATTATTATTATATTTTAATTTTACACAAATAACACTACACGAACAAAACCAACTTTTTATGAAAGATATGGGGTAGAGAAAGATTTTTTTTTCTGGCAGAATCTAGCAGAATGATAACATCCCACGAGTTCGGCTTTCGAGAAAAGCACGGAATGATCGAGCAGGTCAGTCGCATCACGTCAGAGATACATGATGCACTAGAACATCGGGAATGTTGTACGGATCTCTTCCTAGATGTCAGATCATTACAAAAGTGTATTCGCCTTGAGATGTAACATAAGTACTTAACATGGTTCCATAATCAAATATGGATATGTTGCTGTCCGATGAGAGGTTAAAATTACAAAAAAAAAAAGGGTTTCTTGAAGCTATAGGCAACCACATCGCTAAGTGGTTTTAGTTTTGAATGATCAGTTGGGTATAAAAAAGCTGCTCACAATCGGCCACGAACGAAATCATGTGACAGCTTCGAAGGATTTTTGTGGTTTGTGGATCTACCTCGATAAGGACACTTTTCTGCACCGTTTCGAAACCGTAGGTAATCCAAAACAGTCAAAACACAGGGTTTTTCAGGATAATTCTCAGTCAAGGTCGGCCATGGTGGTTTTTTCAGCCAAAAACGATTTTTTTTTTGGAAGTGCATTCCGGTATTACCCACATTGACTACTTTCAGAGCCGTAAACTTATTGGATAAATATAATGGGAATTTGCATGCAAAACTTGGTTGCCCTATCTCTTATGGTCTCCGGACAGACAAACATTGCTATATCGACTCGGCTATTGATTCTCATCAAGAATATATAAATACATATGTATACTTTATGGTGTCCGAAACGTTTCCTTCTCTGCTTTACATACACCTACTTTTCGCCACAAATACAATATACCCTATTTAGTTATCGAATACCGGGTATAAAAACAATAAGGCACAGAAATACTGACGGGGTATCGGGTATAAATGTTATAACGAGTAAGAGGCGTTCTCACACGTTCCTAATTTGTCGGATTTGATGAGATTGCTCTACCTGCTTTCATGAAAAAACTATAGCTTCTTCATGCCTGCTATAGTCTCGCAGATAGGTTTATGTACGTACAGCTGTGAAAAAAATAATAGCACCACCACCAGAAGCAATTTTCAAATTGTTTCCCACATTTTTAACTTTAAGGAAACTTTAAGCACATTTTTAGAAAGGGAAGATTCTTACAAACTTGGGAACAACAAAAAAAGCATATTTTTTTGTAAGGCTTTTAAGTTATTTAAGGAACTTTAGTGAGACTGGTCAAATTAGGCGAAGAAAATAAATGCACCACTTTTGAAAAATTGATCTAAAATTTTAAAAATGAGCAACAAATAACAAATTTCTTAGTTAACACTTTTGAACTATTAAAATCTAAATCTATATTTATCATTCAAAATTTAGTTCAGTGTCCTATTTTGGCCACATCAGAAGCGCAGCGTCTTGGCATGAAAACCACTAGGTCCAGGCATAGCTTTTGGGGAGCTTTGGACCAGGACTATTAAATTTGTTCTCAAAGTGATCCTACAGTGGTTGGTTTAAGAGCAGCAACTGCCTTTTGGGTGGCGACCACAAATTTTCGATGGGTCTCATGTCAGGCTACTGTGCAGGCCACTCTAAAACGTTCAGTGTTGGCCCGAACAGTTCCTTTGATTTCATGCTTGGGTTATTTACCTGTTGAAAGGCCCATTCTAGTGGCATTTCATATTCTGCAAACGGTAGCATTACAGTCTCCATGATATCCACGCACACGTGCTGATCCTTGATGGTTCTTATTCAATATATTGAACCTACTCCATAGTAACAGAGGCAGGCCTATACCATTAAATTAAACCTTTCATTTTTAATGGTTTTCTTTGGTGAACTGGTGTTCCTTGGACGTCTTAGGTATGATCGAGATCCCTTTTCAGTAAATAAAACACTTTTTACTCATCTGACATTAAAATTTTCGTTCATTATAGGGATGTCCAATTGGCATGCTCCCTTGCAACTTATTAATATGTCTGGTGTTTAGAAGTGGTAGCTTTCTTGGTCTGCAGAATTTTAGACTTGGTTGTCTAAGATATATCCAAACTTTCTATTGCTTATATTTTAAGCTCTTTATTTAAGCTCGATATCGGGCTTGAAAGGAACCTTTGACCCTAAAAGGGGTCATAGACCGTTTTCATCCATGTGGTTTACACTTTTCTTCATTGTTTTATTCGTTTTTTATCATTTTATTGAAATTCCTACCAATTGACCAAATTCTCTGTAGGTTTTTACGTCAAGTATAAACTTTTTTGCTAAGGTCGCGCTTCTTCGCATTTCGGAGCTTTCTACGTCTTATTGTAATGATTATTATTAGCTTTTATGATAGAAACAATGAAATATTTGTCAAAACTAATAAATACGTGGTCTATACAAAGTCAATTCCGCGAAATTACGGAGATTCACTTAAAATATTGCTAATGGTGCTATTATTTTTTTCGCCATATTTGTTGTATTTTTTCTTAAAGTTAAAAAAATAAATATAAAGACAAAAATTTAAAGAAAGGCTTCTTTGTTAATGCTTAACTATATGAAAAAACCAAAAAAATTTAAAAATCAAGAACAAAATGCGTTGTAGTGGTGCTATTATTTTTCCCCCAACTGTATAAACTTTATGTCGACGGAAACGTTGCCATCTGGGCGTTTCACTCATCCAATTTCATAACAAACACACAAAACTATTCCCAAACTCTTGGAGTGCAGGTAAAGGAACAAACTGAAAGAATAGTTTAGTAGTTCAAAATAGCGTTCAACCACACTATAGTATATACTATTTGGTTAGTAGTTCAACTTAGCAGACACTGTCATGCTGATGGTGTCGAACAAAAGCTCAGATCTACATCTGGAGCTTCTTTAAATCAGCTCCGCTTTCGGCATCTATTAATGGTTAGTACCGGTAAAGATTATTGAATTGGTAGTAATTTATTTACATCTCAATAAAATATTCTATAATTATTATACTTATTTAAATACATTTTGTTCAATTTTATTTAAGACATCGAAATTAGTTGGCCGTTTCGCATGCATCTACCCAATCATTATACACATCAATTGGCTCCGATAAAAAGTTAATTCCAGTTTGAAAGTCTTCCAAACACACTCGACAAGTTATTTTCGCTGTATTTCTTCCTTTATCCCTGAAAGATTTAAAATGAACAATATAATTACATTTACACAGGGTTTTCAAGCCATTCAGAGTAAAAATCGTATGGAGGGAGTAATAGTTTATGCCGTTAATGTACAGTTTGAGCGAGTCAATGCAAAACATTGAAATTTAAAATAAAAATTAAACATTGTTAAAAGTTCTAAGAAAAAGTATCAGGAACGCAAATGTTTACATGCACAAGCAGTTGGGCGGTCGGACATGGTTCGTTTCTAATTTAATTTCAAAGTTAAATTTTTTTGGTTCAGTTAATCTATTCCGGAGCATCGAACATTTAACTCTTTTGTGCATTTGCATGTGCAAAGATACTTGCATACACACATATATAAATGGTCCCAATGCGTCCTTTATTTTCATCTCGTTGCTTCACCACAAGCATAGTTTGTCCATATGCACGTTTTAGGACGTTGTTAGAGCTAAGATTCATCATGGTGTAACTAGAATTTTGGCATTACTCTGATCATAGTTCCTATTCCTTTGGCCAAAACTATAAACATTTGTATATTAATACTAATAAGGAGCTTAAGGAAACCCTCTATGTAAAACCCATCAATAATGTACTAAGCAAGGATTAATGGTTCGTAAGCACAGTCGTGCGTATATTGAAGATAGTTACATTTTTACTTCACAGGACTTTTCATGGTTGCAGAACGGACAGTTAAATTGTTGGTCGAGTGGTTCAATATTTTTCCTTTTCGGTGGCGGCTTTCTCTTAGATTTCCTTCGCCCCATCGTCAACACAGAATAAAAACAAAGTTGCTCAAGTCAAAGTGACATAAATTCCTAACACAGCTTTGTAATCGATATATACATTGCAGTTGGAATTACTGTAAAGGAACACTAAAATAAGCATAATGGATTGACAAGATAATAGAAATTCACCACAGAGCATCTGAGAGTATTTTTCAGATATGACATTCGCCATCCATGAAAATAGAGCTGATGACCAAAACAAAGCTTTGAAATTTCAACAACTTTATTATAACAGCTTTGCGATTATATTGCTTTGAATAAGAATATTTTCAACGTTTCTCTTGACGATGATGATGAGAGAACGACAAGCCAGTCGGTTCAAGACGGTGTCAGATTAAAGAATGGTTCGAATAGTTCTTTAATTTAATTACACTCCTTTGTTAAACAAGGAATAACAAGTAAACTTATTTAGTAACTCGTGCGTACTTAAAGGTTTTGCTACTAGAAGGGAATCGAGAGCTGCTGGTGATGCATGCTGAATTTTCTTGCGACCCTGATTTTTATTCGACAAAATAATTCGCAGCCTGTGTTTTAGAACTCAGATCAGCCGAAAATATATCAGAAAATGCAGCAAAAGAAACAATTTATCTATCTACATAAAATGTACAAATGTACAAAATGAACAAAATGTAGTGCACCTGAGTAGTGGGCTTAAGCCTAGCTATCCTTGCTGGCAAAGCGTGGCGATTACATCAAGAGAAAGAGAGAGATAGCTGTTATTGGTCTCCCGCTCTGCCCTAACCTACTTACATTAGACTTCAGAGCAATTCCGAACATAAAACATAAGCTACTATGAAATGACGAAACAGCTAATATGCTTTTTACCATGCGGTATTTATCCTAAAATGTTTAAAATCAACCATTAAGAATTGGCATTCACAAAGAAACGAGGAGAGACGTGTGAGACGCTTCTTACGCGTCCCAACTTTTATACCCGGATCTCAGTAGTACGTCTGTACCTTAGTGGTTTTTTTAGGTTTTCAGATTCAGATTTGTCATCTAAATCTATATCACTTCTCAAGCCAACACGCCGATTTAGCTCGCCCCTCTCCTAGAAGCGGACACTGCACGAAGAAGAATGTGGAATGAGAGAATGTGCAAAATATAAAGAACAACTGCTGCACGGGTTGGGGGTAGCCTCAGCCAATGAATTTCCTTAATCTGGCTATAATAATGATCCTATATGATCCCAATTCGGTATATTTACATATTTATTTATATGGTTAATGGCAGAGCCTAACGTAATAACCTATTCCTAGAGAAGAAATGGTTTTTAGTCCCTACATTTCATGTTTCAAAAATATCTCTTACTTGACGACGCTAACCTGACTAAATTCTCACCCGATTGTCACTTTTCACGGAATTCACTTACATTTAAATAATAATTTTCTTCAGGAAGATTTATAAAAAATCCTTTCAGCATGTCCGTTGATGCGAAAGTATTCCATGAAGATAAGATCGGTAGACGATTAGATCGCTGTGTATCAGATACCATAGTTAAAGGATGTGAGTAGCTACTTATGTAATTCTTTATATGCATCGGTACAAATTGGATTTGTGCATTGGATATCTGGATAACTTGTCTTAATTGCCCTCTTCGATGGTATTCAATATTTATTAAAAGTGCATATTTGAGAAAATACCAACTTGATTTTCTTTTTAAAAAATTTCCAATATATCATACGTAATATCATAATTTAGAGGTAAAACCACGATTGAACTAATCTTCTTTTCCTGTTATTCCTGAGTAGGGCACTGCTTTATTTGATAATATTGTTCCATTCACAAAATCCATATTTTCAGGTGGCGGACTTATTATTGGATCTGCTGTCTCTCTGCTGTTTTTCAGACGTCGAGCGTGGCCGGCATGGCTGGGTACTGGATTTGGAATTGGTGTTGCATATAGGACATGTGAAAAAGATTTAAACAGTTTAAAGTAGAATGTAAATAAAAAATGCAATCAATTGAATAAGAGGTAGTTTCATTCTGTTAATTTAATTAAAAATAGTATACAACAACTTAATGTAGTAGGTAAGAAATAAACTCTTGACAGAATTCTAAAGGCTGTTCCGTAAATACATGGTATAAAATACTAGCTAATTATGCATATATTTACATCCCTCTAACTACATCTGTATTTATGAAATAATTTTGTCTGAATAACGACCCATCACAGGTTTGAATGATTTGGGCACTTTTTGTTGCAATACATATGTAAAACGAAACATTTTCTATACCCGGTACTCGAAGAGTAAATATATATTTGTGTGGAATAACGGTTGTATGTAACGAACAGAAGGAAACGTTTCCGACCCCATAAAGTATATATATTCTTGATCAGCATCAATAGACGAGTCGATTGAGCCATGTCTGTCTGTCCGTCTTGTTTGTCGGCTAGTTCTCAGAGACTATAAGAGCTAGAGCCACCAAATTTTGGCTCCGGACTGCTGTATGCTCACACTGAAAGCAGTGTATTTCAACAATGAGCCTCCCTTCCGCCTCCGCAAAATGGCGAAACCTCCCAAACCTACAATTTTAAAGATAAAAGAAAACTAAAAAGGCCTTTTCGTAGGGAATGGCCATATCTGTCAGATCGTCGAATTGGGATCCGATTGGATCATTATTATAGCCACAATGAAGAAATTAATTTCCAGTGGCTAAACCCACCCTGTCCCGCAGCTTTTGTTGTTCTTTTCACATCCTCTTATTCACACTCTGCTTCTGCTTCACTCGGCCCCTGCCTCTGCCGACTTTTAACATACCCCGTCCGGCAGCTTATATTTGTGTGCGGGCGCTGCCTCTGCCTCTGCCGCGAGTCTGCAGTGTGTGGGTCTAGGGAAGAGCGGTGAGCTAAAGGAGTGTGTTGGCGTGAGAAGTGTTGTAGATGTAGATGACAGTTCAAGAAAAAATTAAAAATTTCACAAAACACCGCTAAGGTGCAGATGTAGTACTGAGTACCGGGTATAAAAGTTTGCATCCGTTCTGATGAGCGCCTAGATCGCATAGACCATAAGAGGTGGAGCAACGCAACCCAACTTTACATCCTGACTCCTGTGGTCTCTGCCGTTCACCCACAAAGAAAATCTGGATCATCCGTAGTATCGTAGCGAATTACATATATTATCTGTCAGATTGACTAATCTGGATCAGATCGGATCTTATAGCCACAATAAAGAAGTTCACAAACCCTCTTCTAGTGCTGCGAACGCGCACCTTTCCATGCAAGCAGATCTAGAATAAGTGTGCAAATTAAACGTTTATTTTGAATGACCATATCTATCAGATCACCAAATTCAGATCCGATTGGATCATTATTATAGCCACAATGAAGAAATTAATTTTCAGTGGCTAAACCCACCCCATCCCGCAGCTTATATTTGTTTTTTCAAATTATATCATTCACACTCTGCTTCTGCCTCTGCCTCCGCAGGAACTCAGCAGTGTGTGGCTCTAGGAAAGGGGAAGTGAGAAGTGTCGTAGATGCAGATGACAGATGCTCTTATAGTCTCTGAGAACTAGCCGACAGACAAGACGGACAGTCAGACATAGACTCGGCTATTGATGTTGATCAAAAATATATATAGGGTCGGAAACGTTTCCTTCTGTGCCATACATACATACATTGTGCACAAATGCAATATACCCTATTTACTCTTCGAGTACCGGGTATAAAAATAGTTTATTACAAACGTAGTTTTGGTGTACTTGACTCTAATGGACACGGTTTTTCTTATCAGTCGTATCCAGCAATTATTTAGAGATCAATTTCCCTTCCTAACAAAAATAAACAATTAAGTAATAAATTTGTTGATTCCATTTTTATTGTAAATTAGACAATGCACATTCAATAGTAATGTTATAAACTTTAAACTTTGGAATGAAAAATGTTAATTTCCAATCTTTTCAATGTCATCAGCGCTGTCAGTATTTAAAATATGAATGTCTTTCTTAAAATGTTTCTCAATGGCATTACACACTGCCATACATTTATCTCCGCTGACAAGGTTAATGGCGATTCCAGACTTTCCTGTAACATATCGCAAAATTAATGGTGATTTGATAAAAGCACTTAGAAATCAAGCATACATATATGTACATCTTATTTACATATACATTTTAACTTAAACCTAGAAATATACGATCCAAATGTTCCACATTTTAAGCCCGTTCGCCATTAACTCGGGTATAAGCTGTACCAATTTCACTCAGAGTTAATCTTCATATTTGTCTTGATCTTTTTCAATATCAATATCCTCTGACCAAGGACTTTTTTAAATTAAAGAAGGATAGGGAATACCAAAAATGAATATGCTTGTTATTCTCATCACATGGTGATGTTTTCAAACGAAAAAAAAAATATATTTTTTCAGAGGCTGATAACACTGCCCGACACGATTTTTCATCAAGGAACCAAACCCACTTTATATGAAAGATATGGGGCTTAGAAATGGTCTGATGGTCTCTCTTTGGAGAGACGACTGAGAAAAAAATAGTTTTTTTTTCCACTTTTTCCCGAGTTTCCCGAAAATACGTCACAAAAAACCAAACTTGCATTTCAAAGCTTAATATTTCCCAGACGGTACGCTAAACCCACAAATTGTTTGGCTTCTTTTTTTATACAGCTGCGGCGTTTAATATAGCACCATGAAAATAATTGTTTGTTTTCTTTGAGATATTTTGTTATAACAATGAAGGTTTTTTAAAACTATTATATCAACTTTGATGCTTAATTCAACTTATTCGAGAGATATGGTATGCTTTGATGGCTTTAGTTGGAAATATTTGGAAGGAAAACGAATTATTCCGGTATTTGGGCTGCAACAAAAGTAGCACCCATTTCATAACAGCTCAAACAACTTCAAATTAAAAAAAAAAATTGTATGTAGTTTACATTAATGGTATTCAAAGGATAATAATTTGTTTAAAACCTTTTGGCAGCAAAAAAGGTTGAGAGTCCTGTCATAAAATGTAACCTTATTCTCGCGTCTTTCCTGGGGGATTAATCTTCACAAATCTGGCAGAACCCCCATGTCAAACTTTACCTTTGAATTCGTATTAGAAACATATTCCTTACCTGTTCACCAAAGATTTTCCCTATGGTTCATACCTGGGGACTGAGCAAGAGAAATCATTGCATAGAAGTCAATGTTTTAAAACCCCTTAGAGCTCTCTATCTGGTCTGTTTTTGGTCATTTCCCTGATGAAGACACAACTTAACGGCATATTCTATTGCATATAAGGCAGCATTATTATTTTATTATATAATAACAAAGCACGGGTACTTTACTTTCTTTTTTCAGCATGATTATTAGATATAAATATGTGTCAAAGGGTTGTGTTTTTCATTTGGTAGTCGTTTTTCATAAAATCTAAAGTTTTGCCAAAAAAAACAAAAAAAATTGGCTTCCTCCGGATCACAGGATCTATATCCATATATATTTTAGCCAACTCCAGTGTTTTTTCTACCTTGTATTTACTTTGCCCCATGGTGACTTTGCTTAACTGGATTTTTTCTCAGACTTCAAAAATTTATATTCTTTTAAGCTAAATCTAGCTTTGCTTATCTTTGGAAATTTTTTAAGATCCTTTTTAAGCTCTGTGGCCGGCTTGCTCTCAGGAACCAGAATTTTCAACCGAAATGTGGATATTGCGCCAATTCTTTCACTAGTTTATGGTTGGATACATGTTTTAAAGCAATACGAATCATTTTAGATGTGGAACCTACTATTTTCCTCACATAGCTTTTGGAGTTAAAGGTTTGATCCCTTGGGTTTTTTTCTTTCCTAAAGTGCTTTCAACGACCCAAAAAAAATTAATATTTTTTAACTGTCTGTTTACAATCGACTTAATCTACCGATTAATATATCAATTAAAAACATTATATATTAAAAAGTTTTGGTGCTATTTTTGTTGCCGTTCAATTTCGGTTCTTTTTAAAAAAGTTGCTTAATTCTTGAGAGCCGCCAAAGTTGTAAACGTAAGGACACTTCTCTCAGATAGGAGACATGTCAACCTACTTTATATTACTTCAAAGTGCAAAAAATGTTGTATAGAACCAAGTTCTAGGAGATCTAGAACTAGTTCTAAGAGATTAAAGGAGCTACAGAAGCTACAGCTACATGTATCATATGTAATGCCAAAAACACGTTACTTTTCGACTTTCATAGAAGTATTTATGTGTACACATATAAATCCTGTCAGGGAAACGGTAATATAACCGCCATATGGTTGAAAGAGACAGGAAGAAAGAGATATGTACATACTTAAGTGATTGGGCGATAAGGAATAAGCTAGAAAGTTATTCAATAGGCAAAGTGGACAGACAGATTAGGGGAGTATGATTTATATTGTAAGATGTACTGTTTTTTGTTGTTTAAGCCTCAAATCTGAACAGTTGAGTTGGTCTGGTCTGACCAGGTCTGACTATTGCTATTATCCCGACAGGAGGGGACTGCTTTATTGGTGCAAGTAGTTTTTATCGTCAAACTCACAGCCGCGTTGTTGTCAGGGAAATGCCTATAGCGTATCGTAATAAGAATGATTAAGTTGGAACATTTGATTTGAGCTTATTACCACAAGTATCGAATGAAAGCAAATACATATACATTACAGATTTCACTATTTTCACCGTACTTAGTAATAATCGGATTCCCAACATTTTTAAATTGCAGACATTGACAACGGCTTTCCGGCAACATGATACTGATATGGATGGCGTCATAACAATACATTATGAGCAATTTTTGAGTATGGTTTTTTCTTTAAAAATATAATAGTCTATTTAAAAAGCCATCAAAGTTTCTAAATATACAATTTAAAGAACATAAAATGACTTGTGTATATTAAATGGATGAAATTTATTATAAATAAACAATAATATCTAATTTAACCTCCGCTATAGTTAATTTTTACACAAAAATATATAAATATATATATATATATGTTTGTTTAAGATATTACTTTGTACTTTGATTGTAATAAAATGTGCATAAAAAGGTGCAATTGAAAATGAGCGGTCACTGCAATTAAGATCTAAATACTTTTTTTCCAAACGTAACTTGGGTTTTTAATAGAAATGCTCATCATTATATACAATCTAAAAGGATTTCTTTGAATTTGTATATCCGGTGCTTGAAGACTAGGGGTATATTAGAATTGTTGTTGTTCGTAAAGTAAAGACTGCTGTGAGATCACACTATTCCAAATGTACTTCAAAATTTCGCTCGGCCGTCTACAACAACATAAACGAGAGGGAACGTGTAAGATGCTTTTTACGCATCAACTTTTATTCCCGGTACTCAGTAATACATCTGTAGCTAAGTATTTTTTTTTTTAATTTTACATTTATAAATTTTTTCTTCATTTGTCATCTACATCTACATCACTTCTCAAGCCAACACGCTCCTTTATGCATCAATCAGCTTTCTCAGATAAACAAATATCTTTACAACCAGATCTTAGCTACTTAAGTTAAGGGAAAAAACAAACCGCTACCTCTGAAATACCCTTGTTCGGAGCAGCAGAAAATACATAATTATTAGGATCAGATCGTCTCTTTTTCCTCTTATACTAATATGCTATTGTCGCGCTCATCGCTCCCTATCACAGCGCATAGAAGCGCATGTACTGCTTATATTGCAGTGTTTCGCCTATTTCAAAAGTCGTCTAAAATAATGTCGATCGCCGTGCCTCGCTGAGCAATCCACTTATTTCTTTATGTTAACGCGAGCCCGTTACATTTATCATCGAGCTCTCAACGCTTATACAGTTTAACACACCGAATCGTAGTTCAAGGCCACGCCCCTTTAAATTGTAATTAATCGTAGAATAACAAAAAAATATATAAACAACTGCACCTTAGCGGTTATTTGTCAAATTTTACATCTTTCTTTATCTGTCATCTACATCAACAACACTAATCACACCAACACGCTCCTTTAGCTCGCCGCCCTTCCCTAGACCCACACACTGAAGACTCGCGGCAGAGGCAGCGCCCGCGCACAAAAATAAAACAAATATAAGCTGCTGGACGGGGTGGGTTAAAAGTCGTCACAAGCGTCGGCAGGGGGAGGGCAGAGGCAGGGGCCGAGTGAAGCAGAAGCAGAGTGTGAATGAGAGAATGTAAAAAGAACAACAAATGCTGCGGGACAGGGTGGGTTTAGCAACTGGAAATTAATTTTTCCATTGTGGCTATAATAATGATCCAATCGGGTCCCAATTTGGTGATCTGATAGATATGGCCATTCCCTACGGAATGTTAGTTTTCTTTTATATTCAAAACTGTAGGTTTGGGAGGTTTTCGCCCTTTTGCGGAGGCGGAAGGGGGCGGGGCAAATTTTTTAAATACACTGGTTTCAGTGTGAGCATACAGCAGTCCGGAGCCAAAATTTGGTGGCTCTAGCTCTTATAGTCTCTGAGAACTAGCCGACAAACAAGACGGACGGACGGACAGACAGACATGGCTATATCGACTCGGCTATCAGCATCAGCTGATCAAGAATATATACTTTATGGGGTCGGAAACGCTTCCTTCTGTGAGTTACATACTACCGTTATTCACTCAAATTCGAGTACCGGGTATAATAAATAAACTAAATACGGAGAATATTTATGGTAAATGTGGAGTCAGAGTGGCCGAAAAAGCACAGCAGTTTCCAACAAACCTTAAAAAAAATACCAGACTTTAAAAACTCTTCAGTGAGACGCTTCTTACGCGTCACAACATTTATACCCGGAACTCATTCAGTGTACCTGTACCGTATTATTTTTGACATTTTAAATTTTTGTTACATCTGCCCCCTCCCCTAGAGCCGCACACTACACGAAGCAGAGTGTGGATTAGAGAAAAAACTGCTGGACGGGGTGGGTTTAGCCACTGCAAATTAATTTCTTCATTCTTCATTATATAGTAATGATCCAATCTGATTAATGCTGATCAAAAATATGTATTCTTTATGGGGTCGCAAACGTTTCCTTCTATGCGTTACATACATCCACTTAGTGTACCGGGTATAAAAAGACAGTTTGGTTCCTTGTGTTCGATTTTGTCGAGTATTCAAATTCTTGTGATATTCTTTAAGAAATTAAACAATGCAATAATTACAACTAAAAGAGATTAAATTTGCTACGAGTTTTTAGTATTATCAAAAAAGTCAAAGCATCCAATGTGTTTAGAACACACTCATTCAGAGTATTGACTATGTGTTTGAACCAATTAGGCTTACCAAATCGTCCGGTACGTCCAATGCGATGCAAATATGTCTCGCAGTCTGCGTTGCCTCGAATATCTACCGGCAGGTCAAAATTAACGACAATTGTAACTTGTTCAATGTCAATACCTATGAAGCACAGTATAATTATAATAAATGATAATAATAATAAAATTTTTATAAATGATATCATTTAATATTCTTGCAAAAAATTACCCCTTGATAAAACATTTGTGGTTATGAGGACTTTCTGGAGCCCTGATCGGAATCGATCCAAAACAGCAAGTCGTTGCTCAACAGTCAAGTCACCAGAAAGAACAGCAACAGAATGGCCATCTGATGTCATCTTTGATGCAAGCCAAGCAGCAGTACGACGGGTCTAAGAAATCAAATTTTAAGAAACATTGTTAACATCCGTCTCTAATAAGTATAAGTCGACATTACACAAATTATGTGCACCCAAAATTATATTTCGGAAACTGATTATAATTATATTTAGAACATAAGTACAGCAGGAGAACAAACAAACAAATAGTTCAATGGTCCAACTATCAATGAAGATACAGTGATATTTGGCGAGAATGTGGAATCCCGTGATTTTATTATCAATCGTCGTCTACGAGATTCATCGGCCCTTTCTCAAAAACAAATCACAGAACTGAATTCATACATATCCGTTGACAGATAAAAACAGAAAATAAATCGTTTTTGTTCACCTTTATCTGAATAATAATAATTTAAATATAAGCATTGAATTTATACTCACATGACAAAATATGATAGCTTGGCCGATGCTAATGCATCCATATATATTTTGTATTGCATTATATTTTCCTTCTTCATTTTTACATTTAACGTAATACTGTTTAATATTATCCAGAGATTCCTGCTCTCGATTTAATCTAAAAAAACAAATGTAAAGTTTCAGTGAAAAGGTAGAAAAAATATATATTTAAAGATATATAAGCATTCTGTGCAGTTTCAAATTGAAAAGATTACGCACTAAGGGTGCCTTTCTGGTCTTCACAAGCATATCTATGTTGAATGAAATAGTTGTGCCGCACCTTTTCAGTTTGAAAACTATTTTTGAGACACTTTAAGTCTTTCACATAAAAAAAAGTAGTGCAAATTCGAATGGACTGGAATGTACGAATTAAAAACCCGAATAAATTTCGTTACATTTAAATTCCATTCCATTTTTGACAAACACCCAATAGGGATGGGTATATTTAAAAAAAAATTAAAACTTAAGCAATTACTTAAACAACAAGGAACGTTGTGAGACGAGTTCGAACGCGTTACATCTTTTATACCCGGTACCCAGTCACGAGTCAGCAGCTCTAGCTCTTACAGTTTCCTCTTATTTTTGAGGTAATACAAATTTCGGAAAAATGTTTGCATTTTAAAAACAGAACGGAACCAGCTCTAGCCTGAAAATGTTGACCTGAGCCCTATGGACGAAATGAAAGTGTAAAGTAATAACAGTTTAATACCTTATTATTGTTGGCTCAGTAACTATTAGTTGAGCAAAGTCCATAACCTCCCTATCATAAGTAGCAGAGAAAAACAACATTTGGCATTGTTGGTTAAGCAATCTGAAATAAAAAAATAAACAAAACATTTTAGAGATATTTTACTTTTATGAAAGAGAAGTACAATTATTGCCAACATTTTTCTAAATTCACATGAGTCTACCATAACATACATATGGTTCCTGTATCTCTTATAGTCTCTGAATCCAACAACTTGAGAGTCCAACAACTTGAGAGTGCTAAAAAATGAGAAAATGGCCCAGAGCACATGTTCTTCTTCATCAAAAATTGGATTTCAAAACCAAAATTTGATCTTGAGGCTGCGGTAAATAGAAGAGAAGATACAGACCGTTGAAGTGGGCACACTGAATTCGTGTTACAGTTTTGCTGGTCAGTGTATGAAACTTTACAAATTACATTTTTTCTACGTCTGTCAGCTACATCACTTCTCACACCAACACGCCCTTTTAGCTCGCCACCCTCCCCCAGAGCGAGAAAGAATGACAACAATAAACAAGCTTAAGCAAAGCTGCTGGAAGAAGTGGGGCGGAAACCACTGAAAATGAATTTCGTCATTCTGACTAAAATAATGATCGGTGACGATATGTGGGATTTTCGCCCTTAGTGGGGGCGGAAATTGACTTGTATCACTGCGATATTGAAGAAGTCTGGATGCAAAATGGTGGTCAAACACAAACGACAAACGAGACGCACAGAAAAAACATAGCAATATCGACTCGGCTTTTTATGCTGATCAAGAACATAAGTAAATAATTTGTGGGGTTGGAAACGTTTCCTTTTGCGCGTTACATATGTACATCCACTTTCGAGCACAAATACAATACACAAATACGACTAAGCGCTGGATGACCAGTAATTTGACTTAGTTTGCCATGTCAGTGATCCAGGGGTTGTAGAAATATATTTATATATTACTCACATTCACAAGACACACTTTTTCCATAAGGACTCACCAATCTTCTCATTAGTTACACTCAAGAATAGTGGAATACAACGTTAATATACACGTGTAATGCAGAGCTTGGTACCAAATCAATGCATTTCAATGTTTCTTTCTGTGTACCTGCCGACCACTGCTTTAAAGCGTGGCTTGATTTGGTAAAATTAAATGTATACATACTTATGTATTCGAAGACACTGATCATGGTGACCTTGAGTGGCTATCATAACATCAGCTTCATCTAATACAAAAACTGAAATTTTTTTCATATCAAAAAGACGAAACTTGTATCCCCAATCCAACATTTTTCCTGGTGTTCCAATTAGAATGTGCTCGGTAATTTTTTGATTACGTTCAACTGCAAAAGAGGAACATTTTAAAAGTTTTGAACTGTAAGTTTATATAAGCTGCCTTTGTTGTACAGACCTTCTTCACCGCGAACTGCAAATCTAAGTTTGATCTCGGGACAGAACTGTCCCATACGTGCAGCTACTTCCCCTGTTTGAATCGCCAGCTCGTACGTAGGGGACAAGCACAGAACCTAAAATGAATTATTAATATTAAAATGATTGTCTTTATATTTTTTTATTGGATATGAAACGCTACCTTTTGGCTGACACGTAATTCAATCAAAAATACTCATGTGTTCTTATAGCATCGGATATAATTACCTGAGGGTGATTTAATTTAACGTTTACACGGCTAAGCATTGCCAAGACAAAGGCAGCTGTTTTTCCTGTTCCAGACTGGCTTTGGGCTATCATGTTTTGTGGTGGATCTGCAAGGAGCGTTGGCAAAGCAGTCTCTTGTATTTTCGATGGCGTGTTAAATCCCATTGCGTAGATTCCCTTCAACAGTTCTTCCTTCCTATAAATACATACATAAGTATCTTGAAGCAAATGAGTCCTCAGAAATTTTGTTTAACTTACAGATGTAATGCTTCGAAAGTTTTTACTGAATGTAGGGGTGAATTCGGGTTTTTTTGCTGTATATCAAGAGATAATTTTGTGTTTACCAGTCCCTTTCCCAATATTTTGATTAGGAGGCTGGTTTCAGCAGGGCTGTAAGAGATAAACTCATAATTTTAAACATATTTAAACATCTATAAACATTTGGTATAGAAATGGCTAACTACGAGCCATCACACTGCGTGCAGTACATACTGTCGCAGAGGTACCAGGTAAACTCTGAGTCTTCTGCTGTCCATAGGCCTTCGTAGGAAACCACATATTAATAATTAATACTGCTTGACATTTTAGTCAGAAATCGACTTTAAACGATTTAAATATATTTAAAGAAATGCACACATACGTATGTACACACATTTCTTTTAATAAATATTTTGGAATGAATCTTTGCATATAATTAAAAGTACACATGTATGTACTCGTACTTAGTATTTTACTTGATGGGTCAAAATAAACAAATATGGTCGTATATTCTAGGAACTTACTCAGCAACATCCGGTTCGGATTCCTCATTATTTTTTGTTGCCGGCAAATCATATATACAACTGTTGTTCCTGGTAGAAAAGGTATTCTCATCGGATTGAATTTGAAGTTGGTCAACCTAAAATCGACGAATTATAAATAGATACTTTTACATCAGTAAATTTATCCCATACCAGCTTGGCTACTTCCTGGTCTTCTGCTTTTTTAGCCCAATCCGTCATTTTAATGAGTATTGAAAACCAAAGAACTAATCAAATTCTAAACTTCAATATATCAAGAAGTTATCGTTCCACCAATTCGATATTAAATTATCGAAAATTCGAGCATTGGTGGGGACTTGGAACACTCGGTACAGGAACACTGGAATCACTAAAGCCCAGTTTTCCGATGAGCAACATTTTCTTGGTATATATTAAGTAGATAAAATATTAATTAGGAATAATTCAGGGGAAAAAGTATGGCAACGGATTGGGGCATAAAACCGTAATACGTTCGTGCTAAGCGTAGCTTGCCCTAACCAACAGTAAGCAAATAGGCCTAATAGTACGGATGGGAAGTCCACAAACCCGAAAAGGAATTTATGCTCGAACAGTATCCCATTGCACACTCTGCGATCATAATCATAATCATAATCATGCAATAAAAAGCCCTTAAAATTGATAAGCATACAATATTTTTGTGCGCTATTCGACACATACATTTGCCCAGCATGGTTGTTTTCGAGTTCGGAAGCAGACTCTGGGTTCCGACCAAGCCAGAAAACCGGACCTCCACTGAATATTTTGTTTCATTTTCTTCGTTCCATCTTTGAGTCTTATATATTTTTTTTAAACGATTTACTTGTTTGGAAGCAACTCTGATTTGATGTTGATGTTCCGAAGCCAACTTCACTGACCTCCTTCTTTTAGAATTTGGTCGTCTCATAAGCAGGGTGTGTAAAGTATTATCAAATGAAAAAAATCAGTAGAAATGTTCGAAATCTTTTGGGGAAAGTTTTTTTTTCCGCTTGTTTTTTGTGAACCAACGATCCTAGAGTTTATTTTGCTATATATTTCGTGCATCTCGTTCTGTGGAGATCCTCTCATCTCCATTCATCATATTTTATGTTGACTGGGAAATGTTCATATTCGTATCCTGAACTTAATTTAGTTTACTATGCATATGCCTGTGAACATATATTAAACCCTTATGGAATTTAAATTATAGATACCGAAATGTACATCTTTGGATCTAAAATGACTTTACAGTCAAGTGAATTGATGGACCGATGATGTGACTGTTATTAAATATATAAATAACGAATAAATTTGTTACTAGGTCTATCATATATTGGAAATGGGGGCCTATCGTTATATGCAGGAGCTGTATAGGAAGAAGCAAAGTGATGTGATGCGTTACTTGCTGCGTATACGGGTGTGGCAGTACCGCCAGTTGACGAAACTTCATCGTTCACCTAGACCCACGCGTCCCGATAAGGCACGTCGCTTGGGTTACCGGGCCAAGCAAGGATTCGTGATTTACAGGATTCGTGTCCGCCGTGGAGGACGCAAGCGTCCAGTGCCAAAAGGTTGCACGTACGGCAAGCCAAAAAGCCATGGCGTTAACCAACTGAAACCCTATCGTGGATTGCAGTCGATTGCGGAGGTATGTAAAAAGTATAAGAACAATTGAAAAATAAACAGATACTTTCTACCCGTGATGAACACATTTTAGTCAAAACAAAAAATGTTGACGTATAACTTCCTTAGATGTCTGAAACTACTAAAAAAAAAATGAAAATAATTACAAAACCATAAGTATCAGTTACTAATTGTTTGCTTCATTTTTTTCCTAGGAGCGTGTCGGCCGCAGACTTGGAGGATTGCGCGTTTTAAATTCCTATTGGATTGCACAAGACGCTTCATACAAGTACTTTGAGGTGATTCTAATCGACACTCATCATAGTGCAATTCGCCGAGATCCTAAAATCAACTGGATTTGCAAACATGTGCACAAGCATCGCGAGCTTCGGGGCCTTACCTCTGCTGGTAAGAGCTCACGTGGTATTGGCAAGGGTTATAGATATTCCCAGACAATTGGCGGATCTAGACGTGCTGCCTGGAAGCGCAAGAACCGCGAGCATATGCACAGGAAACGTTAAATTGTAAAATTTATCTTCCTTTGAATGCGGCTTTTGAATAACATTGATGTTTTTGAAAGAATAAAATGATTATATTTTGAATTCTTGTGTTTCATTTAGTCAACCAGGTCCAGGTAACGAGCGGAGTCGTGAAGTTTGGTATACTTTTTATTAAGCGTCTGATCATGCTAGGAACAATTGAAAAAAGTCAATGACAATGATTTTAAAGTGAAATATTGTCATCGTTTCTCGATAATAGTTTTTAAATTTGTTGCAGTTTTAGTCATCCTAGGTCCTGGTATCGCTAAGTATTCGTGGTAGTATGGTGCCAAGTAGACTGCGCTGAATCATACCAAAGACAATACAAACCAGAAGGGACGTGTGTTTTATACCCGGCACTCAGTACTACATCTGCACCTTAGCGGTTATTTGTCAAATTTTACATATTTTCATCTGTCATCTACATCTACAACACTTCTCACACCAACACGCTCCTTTAGCTCGCCGCCCTTCCCTAGACCAAAACACTGCAGACTCGCGGCAGAGGCAGCGCCCGCACACACAAAAAAACGAGAAGGGACGTGTGAGACGCTTTTTACGCGTCACAACTTTTATACCCGGCACTCAGTACTACATCTGCACTTCAGCGGTGTTTTGTCAAATTTTAAATTTTTTCTTCATCTGTCATCTACATCTACAACAATTCTCACACCAACATGCTCCTTTAGCTCGCCGCCCTTCCCTAGACCCACACACTGCAGACTCGCGGCAGAGGCAGAGGCAGCGACCGCACCGGAAATTAATTTCTTCATTGTGGCTGTAATAATAATCCAAACCCAATTTGGTGATCTGATAGATATGGCCATTCTCTACGGAATGGCGTTTTTGGTTTTCTTTTATCTTCATAACTGTAGATTTGGGAGGTTTTCGCCCTTTTGTGGAAGCGGAAGGGGGCTGGTTCATTTTTGAAATACACTGGTTTCAGTGTGAGCATACAGCAGTCCGGAGCCAAAATTTGGTGGCTCTAGCTCTTATAGTCTCTGAGAACTAGCCGACAAACAAGACGGCAAGACAGACATGGCTCTATCGACTCGGCTATTGATGCTGATCAAGAATATATATACTTTATGGGGTCGGAAACGCTTCCTTCTGTGCGTTACATACAACCGTTATTCCACACAAATACAATATACCCTATTTACTCTTCGAGTACAGGGTATAAAAAAACAAATATATGCTTCTAGACGGGGTGGGTTAAAAGTCGGTAGAGGCAGAGGGAGTGTAGAGACAGAGGCCGAGTGAAGCAGAAGCAGAGTGTGAATAAGAGGATGTGAAAAGAACAACAAAAGCTGCGGGACAGGGTGGGTTTAGCCACTGGAAATTAATTTCTTCATTGTGGCTATAATAATGATCCAATCGGATCCCAATTCGACGATCTGACAGATATGGCCATTCCCTACGAAAAGGCCTTTTTAGTTTTCTTTTATCTTTACAATTGTAGGTTTGGGAGGTTTCGCCATTTTGCGGAGGCGGAAGGGAGGCTCATTGTTGAAATACACTGCTTTCAGTGTGAGCATACAGCAGTCCGGAGCCAAAATTTGGTGGCTCTAGCTCTTATAGTCTCTGATAACTAGCCGACAAACAAGACGGACAGACAGACATGGCTCTATCGACTCGGCTATTGATGCTGATCAAGAATATATATATTTTATGAGGTCGGAAACGCTTCCTTCTGTGCGTTACATACAACCGTTATTCCACACAAATACAATATACCCTATTTACTCTTCGAGTACCGGGTATAATCAACACCTGTCTCGGTCAGCTTACCTATGAGAGCGTAGAAATCTAAAAAATAGAATGTGCCACTTGCATCTTTTCGCAGTTGAAGCCATATAAGAAATATTTAACGTACATATATTTACATACGTACATATATTTACATACGTACATGTATTTACATACGTACATATATTTACATACGTACATATGTATGTTGTATATCGAATATATTCGTGAATACAAGAAAAAAGCATTAATATAAAGGATATAATAAATAAGGTGGTTTCTAGTATGGTGCGCGCAATAAGTCACCTTACAATGCTTATGACCTGCTGTCAAATCTTCTTCGTTGGGTTTGGTCACTAACCAAATAGTAACGAATTTTCGTTCCATCGCAGTTCAGAAAGTCAGCGCACCAACACATTACTTGCAGTGTCCGTGTGAATCAAGCCAAAACGGTTTGGAGCGCTAAAAAATCATTGGCTACACGAACTTATACAAATGTAGCTGGGACTTCTAGCTGCGTGTTCTACACGCACTAATACTTGTAGCTGGGACTTCGAGACGCACATTCAGCGGTGACATTTCGCTTCTATGAAGCTGATAGTCTACTATAGTATTTGTTTAGTGGTTTGGTTATATTCAACTTAATGGCAATATCAAAATTTGGAAGAAAATCCAATAAGGTTCCGTTATAATTTTTAAAAAGCTCGCGCTCGTAATGCAGAGCGAAATAATTGACCTTACATTAGTAATCGATGGCATCTTTAAAGTGCATCAGAGCTCAAAATTTATTGAAAATTGGTTCATTTTAGCTTAAATCAACGTTACAACTGAGTTTATTGTTCTAATGAGCTGTTTTATTTTTAAAATTAGTTTATTTTCGATAGTGTCTCAAAGCCGCTATGTTTCTAATGAAGAGCGTGAAAAAGTTTCAACTTATCGCGAAAAGGGGATTCCACTACAGCAATTTCCTGGAAAAGTTAACAAAAGCTATTTTACGATCCGAAAATTGGTAAAAGATCCTGAAAATCACGGGAAAAAACCTTGCCCGGGCCCACCATTACTGCAAGAGCGTGACAAGCGTATAAAAAGCCTAGTAATTAAATAAAACCTTAGCGCAGACAAATTTTCTCACGAATTGGCTCTGTCCGTATCAAAGTATCGAGTGCAACAAATGTTGAAAGAAAATCAGAACATTTCCAAAGAAAAAAATTTGGTCAAATGTCAGCTACTTCCTCGACATAAAGTTGCCAATATTGAATTTTCAAAAATCATATATTTAGTGGAGTGTCCAAATATCATCTTCAGTGATGAGAAAAATTTAGAATTTAGATGGTTCAGATGATTAAAGGTATTACTATAGGGATATACAGGCTCCAAAACATGTGAAAATGTCTCGAAATTTCCAAGGAGGGTCCCTTATAGTGTGGCCTGTATTTGGTATTGCTGGAAAGTGTGTAATATGTTTTGTTACTCACAAAATAAGCTCGGAAACATATGTTCAACCATTGGACGAAGATCTTAATTTTTGGGGAACGCATTATGGAGATTCCTAGACATTTCAACAGGATAATGCCGCGATCATGTGTTTATGTACACAAACCCATTCTTTTGAAGAGAGATTTTGACGTGGCCAGCCGTTGTTAGTGATTTTAACCCAATTGAATACCTTTGGTGCATACTTTCCATCAGAGTGCACATGCACGGAAGACACTCTTCCACATTAAAAGAGTTAAATAAGGATATTGTCAAGGAATGGGAGAGTTTGGATACATGCTTACTTCTAGGAATGATATATTGAATGCCAGGACGCATAACATATATTTTAAATAGCAAAGGCATAACATACATTTTAAATAGCAATTTACGAATTTTAAATTTGAGTTAATTTAAGAAGCTTAAGTTCGTGTGAAAATATAAGTTTACTTATTTCGCTCTGGAAAATATTTATTTAATTCTCAAAAACCTTCCAAGAGTATAAAAAACTTTTGTTGGCATTTTTTGAATTGTTATTTTGTTGACTTTAAGGCAAATTTAAAAAAAGAACAAAATTTGAAAATTTAACAAAGGTTTTTATGTGTGTAAGCTGTATTGCGCTCACCTTATTTGGGGCAAACGTCTTCCAAAAGTGAATAGACTCATAACGTGAAGGGTATGGTTCGACCGAACTGTAAAAGCGTATACATGCAAGCAGATCTAGAATTTGGCGAGAGCCTGGACAACGTATGGCGTTGTCCAGTCCATCTTACTCTTAGATTTCCTTTGATCGAACTCTGGAGCAGCAAAAAAACCCTCCGCAACAGAGCTCAAAACATACACACATACACAACTTTTTAACCCGGTCCTATAACAGTTAATTATGTTTGTGGTATAAGCAATGTGCGTAAGGCACAGAAGGAAAAATTTCCGACCCTATATAGTCTATACATATTTACATTGTACATTTGTGATAGACGAGTCTCCGAGACTATAAGAGTTAGTCACCAAATTTTGTGTTAAGTGTTAAGTGATGTGATATTTTAATGGCATTGTAAATTCCACAGATTTGATTCTTTTGCAGGCTCTTGCAAGTTTTTTTGCTCTACCTCTAGTGACAGCTCCTAGAGATCGCTAGACACAGCTCCAGTAGCTGAAGCGCGGCAACAGAAGACTCACTTGCACACGAGAGTAGGTCATTGCGACCGTTTGAGGTAGTGCAGTCAAGGATGCTCTATTCTTTGCATTGCAGGATTGAAGGATATAAACTACCCAAAAAGTTGAGTCATGGAACATTGTTGAAATTGTAAACACCAAGCTATCTAAATTTCACAGAGCTTATTAAAGCGTAACTTTTAATACGAGTTTTCTGGATCGTAACAAATTCATTATGCATCATCTTTTGGAATACCCAATTCAGAATTAGTCCACTTTGATGACGTAGGGTAGTCAAATTCTCCCTGTAATTTAAAAATCTTGTAATATACATATAAATATATTTAAATGACGACATACCGTTATGTGATCAGGTTCATGCCACAAGTGCCAAATGACCCACCACCACATTGCTCCTCCAACGACTACCGCTCCGATTTTCGTCGCTTTTGAATGCTCTGGTGGAGCATTTCGGTATGATACACTAAACAATATTACATAACAACATCAACTAAACTTCAATTAAATTATAATTCAATACTTACACATGACTACCTCTACTAACTATTTTATTACCCAAAGTATTGCGCCCATAACCGACGACAAGGCGGTTGGACAAAAAATTACGAACAATATTCATATTATTTGAGCTATTTTTTTTTAACTCTAAAAACCAGTTCGATTTACAATTGTAAAATTTTGATATCGTTATCGAACTAGTGAACTGCAACGCTTTAAAATAATACAACTATTAAACTATAGTATCGGGGAACAATAAAAACGGATCAAAAAATAATTTTGTTCAGTTTTCATACGTTGGCAAGAATTTATCTTAAACGAGAAGGGACGTGTGAGACGCACTCAGTCAAAGTACCTGTCCCATACTGTTTTTTTTTTTTTCGAATTTTACATTTTACATTTTAGTTGAATTTATTTGAATTTTTAGCGGGTTTCTTCTTATAAGCATCACACAAAACAGTGTACCCAGAGAGCACTCTGTCCACTTTGGTCATATTGGTCACAGTGGCACTTTCTGTCTCAAGAAAATGTTGTGCATCTGAGTACTGGGCTTAATTGAAAAAATTTGTATTTCGAAGATGTTTTTATACCCGGTACTCGAAGAGTAAATAGGGTATATTGTATTTGTGCACAAAAAGAATGTATGTAACACACAGAAGGTAACGTTTCCGACCCCATAAAGTACATATATTCTTGATCAGCATCAATAGCCGGAGTCAATAGAGCCATGTCTGTCTGTCCGTCTGTCTGTCCGTCTTGTTGAGCGCCGGGATCTCAGAGACCATAAAAGCTAGAGCCACCGAATTTTGCATCCAGACTTCCGTATGCTCACACTGTTACAAGTGTATTTCAAAAATGAGCCATGCCACCTTCCGCCCCCGCAAAAGAACGAAAGCCTCCCAAATTCAATTTTGAAGATAAAAGAAAACTAAAAACGCCATTCCGTAGGGAATGGCGATATCTATCAGATCACCAAATTGGATCCGAGTGGATCATTATTATAGCCACAATGAGCCTGTACCGCAGCTTTTGTTGTTCTTTTCACATTCTCTCATTCACATTCTGCTTCTGCTTCACTCGGCCTCTGCCTCTGCCGACTTTTAACCCACCCCGTCCAGCAGCTTAAATTTGTTTTTTTTTTGTGTGCGGGCGCTGCCTCTGCCTCTGCCGCGAGTCTGCAGTGTGTGGGTCTAGGGAAGGGCGGCGAGCTAAAGGAGCGTGTTGGTGTGAGAAGTGTTGTAGATGTAAATGACAGATGAAGAAAAAATTTTAAAATTTCACAAAACATCGGTAAGGTGCAGATGTAGTACTGAGTGCCGGGTATAAAAGTCTTCCCTTGTCGTTTTTTTTACAAAGTGGATCCTTATACTAGAATTAAAGTGGGGAGCAAGAGTGAGTACATACTCATAATCACTGACTTTCGTCGCTCATAACATCTAAACGCATAATGCAAACTTAACCAATTTAGTCAATAAATCACTTTGTCCTTTAAAAATAGGCAATACCAGACAAATTCAAAAGTGAAGCTTTTAAATAGCTTCTTAGGGCGACCTTGGACTTGCTGTTTCGGGACATAATTTCGTATCTTTTCCAAACTGATCACCGTACAGCCATTTTCAGTAAGCAACAAAATAATATTTTCAATTTCTAGATATTGTTTCTTCAGTTTCAGGTACAACATAGACACTGTTCAATACATTCATGAAACCTGCTTCGATTACACCACTCGACATGATTTTGCCTCTTCGATCGAGACCGCGATCCAGACCAAAGTTGTGACGCGGAAGAAACGTCTCACACGGCAATTCCCGTTTTTTATCTATGCAGATCTTTTTTAAAGAATTTTTTAAATTTGGTATTTCTTTTAAAGGTTTTTTATAGAGAAAGTGCTTCTTTTTTTCACACATCTCAAGTATCTTACATCTGGTTGTAATGAACTTAGTCATTCTTTAAAACAAATGAATGCATCTATAAAGTGTACCCAAACACTTTGTGGTTTTAGCTTATCGTCTAGGAAAATTAAGATTTCCAATTCAAATTCAATTCAATTAAATTCAAAAATTATGATTTTTGTGCTTGGTTCGACGCTGACTTGTGTTGATTAGCGCTACCTCACTGCTAATTATTCTAGAAGGCCCTGCATTATCTTTTTTTTGTTAAAAGTAGATGGGGAAGTCATTTTTAAGAAATTAGTCATTAATAATAATTGGAATTGGTCACATGTTTCTATACATATGTACATCTATACAGCGCAGTATATAGTCTAGTACATTCCTGAAAACATGATTTTTACATATTTCTTTCTGTTTTCAAAATCAAAACAAGAAGACAATTCATAAAAATGTTTGTATATTGTTTTTTGGTGTGCAAGTTTTGACCTGAGTAACTCGATAATTTATACAAAACATAATTTTTTATTTCTCCCCTTGAATCTGCACTTTCCTCGGCTGAGCTGAGATAACATTTAGATCTGTGCTCGGCACCCATACAATTAACGAGCCGTTTTCGCGTTTGTGTGTGCAGACGCACGCAAAACGGAACATTTCACTATATTGATATTGGTACGAATCAGTGTAATACGCGTGTACGTGAGCGGCAGCGCAGTAGCAGCGACTTGTCCTATACCCTTTGGATAGGGCCGTGCCGAGCCCTGATTTAGATGCATTAAAAAATGTCTTTTCATACAGAGACGACGAACTCTACATTTTTCGGAAATTCATTGCCCAGTACTCGTTCAAACGAGTTGCCATAACAACCGTTTGACACCCTATTTTTTTATTTATTTCTTTATTTTTGAGGTTTTATGTTACCGGTCTACTCTTGGGTAGGGGGGGATTATTTGGCCGCCCGCCTTTACAAGGCGGAAATCGCCACGTCGACACCCTATTTTTATTTTACTTTACGATTAGACGAATTTTTCGATTGGTAAATTTTATTTTTGATGGTCAGGGTCCTTACATGCTCTACTTAGTAATGGACGTTTTAACCTAAGGGTATATTAAATTCGAATTGTCGCAGTTAGATTCCTCATTGGATTTTGTTACAGTTTGTATGTCTACCTTATATTTGTAGAGCACATGGGTATATTGTGTTATTGATAAGTTTGTAAACAATTTTTTTCACATCATGAAGTGTGTGTTATTCTCTATCGGATTAAATATACATCCAGGTAGATGCAGATATATGTATCCTAATTTATGAATTACCATATTTTAAATTTTTAAATGTGTCATCCCTTTAAGCGTCAAAAAAAAAATGGGTAGAAGGATACTTGGTTCCAAAGTCTTCAATAAGATTAAAATTATTATAGTGTATGTATGTACATACATATATGCACATTTTTTTATAGATTAAAAGTCATGCTGTCTTATGTAGGCACTTTGATTTATCAAGTATCCCCACAGCTGAATTTGAATGAGCCCAGAAGCACCGGAAAGGCACTCGTATTGTGAAGACGACTTGTAGTTCTTTCGAAATATATGTACCTCTATGAATCTTTTGAATTAGAGTTGCAAATAAAGACTCAAATTTATTCGACATACAGATACCATCAAAGACATTTGAGTGGTATAAAATAGGAGGCTGCAATAGTTTTTCTAAGCTTAAGTCGTATCACGAAAGATTGAATAGCCATTTTATCATTTAAGAATTAACTGATTTAAATAGCTCTTTTTGAATAATGTGAATAGTATCTTATATTTCTAGAAAGCAATGGACCAGTTATCAGTGTCTTCTATGTTTATAAAAGCACATATAACAAATCTTGTGAAATTTTTGGACCCGAAAACTATTCTATATGTGTGCATAGTTGTATTAGTAACACTATGGATTTATTGGTTGTTTTGTGTACCTTTTGTGTGGATAAAGGTAAGTAATTTTATTTTTCACATTAAATTATTAAAAACTCGTGCATGTTAAAGCAAAACAAGTCGAAAAGTTTGTATCGAGGCAGACACTATAATACCCAGTAATTACCGGGTTACATTATAGAAACGACTGGAAAAGTTGTCTTGATACTTCATAACTGTACGTCAGCCCGCCCGTCCGTGCGGATGAACAATACATACATATGTACATGGGCAGTTCTCTAACATCGAAAAGGCAGTCGGATTTTTAAAATTATTTTGCCATTATGAAACACTTTTTGACGACCTCTACAACTGGTGCTATGGTCGATTTTGGGCAACCATTAATTTTCGAGATGTCTGAAAAACCCAAGCGAAATGGTTGGGAAAAAATGCAAAAGTGGTTTTTGCGGCGACCAATTCAAACTCCAATTTCAGCGAAAGTTTATGCAATACATGTAATATGAATTTCTGATAAATATGATTTTCACTTTCTTTTAAATTTATAAATGTGAAAGTTTCTCAGAGTGTCGCACGGAACATTACGATCGGGAAAAGAAATCCTATTAAACATTTACAACAAGAAGGGACGTGCGAGACTTTTTTACGCGTCACAACTATTATACAAGGTACTAAGTTGTACAGCTGTACCTTAGTGGTTTTATTTCAAATTTTACGTTTTACATTTTACATTTTTTCTACGTATGTCAGTCACAACTTCATCACTTCTCACTTTTGAAAAAAACGAGAAGGGACGTGTGAGACGCTTCTTAGGAGTCACTAATTTTACATTTCCTCTTCATCTGTCATCTACATCTACAACACTTCTCACACCAACACGCTCCTTTAGCTCGCCGCCCTTCCCTAGACCCACACACTGCAGAATCGCGGCAGAAGCAGCGCCCGCACAAAAAAAAAAAAAAAAAGCTGCGGGACGGGATGGGTTAAAAGTCGGCAGAGGCAGAGGGACGGCAGAGGCCGAGTGAAGCAGAAGCAGAGTGTGAATAAGAGAGTGCGAAAAGAACAACAAAAGCTGCGGGACAGGGTGGGTTTAGCCACTGGAAATTAATTTCTTCATTCTGACTATAATAATGATCCAATCGGATCCCAATGATTGGTGATCTGATAGATATGGTCATTCCCTACGGAATGGCGTTTTCTTTTATGTTCAAAATAGTAGGTTTGGGAGGTTTTCGCCCCTTTGCATGTGCGGAAGGGGGCGGGGCTCATTTTTGAAATACACTGGTTTCAGTGTGAGCATATCAGTAGTCTGGATGCAAAATTTGGTGGATCTAGCTAATATAGTCTCTGATAACTAGCCGACAAACAAGACGGACAGACAGACATGGCTCTATCGACTCGGCTAATGATGCTAATCAAGAATATGTACTTTATGGGGTACCCTATTTACTCTTCGAGTACCGGCTATACAAAATATGTATAAATGTTGAAAATGTTGAGGTTAAGGTTGGAAGACCCAAAAACTTGATCCCTTACTGATTTGATCTAGTATGCCCATGCCATGATGCTTGTTCCTCCCTGTTTAATGTCCCACGGGCCAATCAATTTTTTATCTTTCAAGCATATTCATACTGTTGTAATGCATAATAGGGACATAATTGCCTTTCTTACGAGTTTCTAGCCTGGAAACATTTGTTAACAGATTGCTCTAAGGATGTTTCGTAGACAGGAATTATAACGATTTTAGTCAGCAGCATTGATCCACCAACCAGACGTTGGTTTTAGCTGTAAAACAAATGGGTGTCTCTCGCCCCAGCCTTCCTTTTGCGTTATTTCACTCAGAGCCTGGCTCATGGCTCGGTGGAGAGACTAAGCATCAAATTTTCATCAAATTACTCCAACGAATAAGATGGATCGCACATTGGTCCCACCATGAGCCCAAACTTCGATTCGAATTGTGAACATCCTCAATTTCAAGTTTGAAGTTTCGAAAAACGTAGTAGTCTTAGAGGAGGCAGTTCAAGTGAGCATTTTGACAACGTTTCATCGCCACCGGACATGGCCTAGGGGGTAGAGGTGCTGCCTGCCGTGTCCGGTCCTGAATGAAGGACCAAATGAAGGAGAACAAATGACGCAACAAATAAAAATCAAATGAAATTAGATAAAAATAAATAATTCCGAACATTAATATGTTATTAAAATTTAAATGTTCATTTTTTTTTTCTTTTTGAATAGAATTGAAATTTGATTTCTTTTGTGATGGTGCAGGAGGGGGACGAAAGGAACTTCGCCGATAGACTTTTCTTTCAGTTGATGGATTTTCGTTGTCTTTCTTGTGTGTTAATCGGAAGCAATATTTAATTTGTTCGCGGCTTGGAAGCCTAGGAAGACGACTACCATTGGGAAGTTTATTATTATTATTTGCACATACAAATGTGGCCAGGCATCAATCGGATAAGTTGTAGCAAATAATGGCAACAGATTATTCCCAATGCAACGCTTGGTCAGCAGTACCTCCATGAGCTTTGCCAGCGATTTGATTTTTCTCATAGAAATATGTACAAATTTAGAGAAATTATTTAAAGAGCTTATAATTGCCCGTAACCCAACCCAAAGTCGGAACCACACATTTTTTTTAATAAGAGCAACAAAGCTCGCGTTAAAGCTTGTATACCCTTTACTCATTAGGACATCCGGACCTTAGTGGGTTTTTTTTTTTATTTTAACATTTTTTACATTCTTTCTGCATATGTCATCTACATCTAAATCACTTCTCTCTCCCTCCCCTAGAGCCGCACACTGAAAGAAGCAGAGTGTAGAATGAGAAAAGGTCCAAAAATAACAAAAAGTGTTGGCCGGGTGGGTTTAGTCACTGCCAATGCAGTGGCTGTAATAATGATCCAATTAAATTCCATTTCGGTGATCTCAAAGATATGGTTACTCCCTACGGAATGGCAGCTTTAGATTTCTCATATTGTGGATACAGCAGATTTTCGCCCTATGCGTGGTCGGAAGGGGGCGGGGCGAAATTTTGAAACACTTGTTACAAATTGAGCATACAGCCATCTGGATGCAAAAATTTGGTGCCTCTAATAATAATAATAATTCTCATAATACTTTAATTATTTAACTTTGAGTTTGATTTTTTTACCGAAAAATAAATAAGACGTCATTGGAAAACTGCTATTTCTGTTAATTGAATATTAAATATACAAAAATAAATATAAAAGTTGTGACGCGTAAGAGAAACGCTTCTTACGCGTCACAACTTTTATATTTATTTTTGTATATTTAATATTCACTTAACCCTATTAATAGCCCTGCTATTATATATAACATATTTTCAGTTTGTTGGATTTATCTATCAGGGATATCGAGAATGTGGTATATTTTCAGTCTTCTTACTGTTAGGCTATTGTCTAATAGACTTAAGGCTATAGACTAAGTCTGTCGATGTATTTCTTACTAGTTTTCTTTATTTCTTCTTTAAGTGTTGGAATATTCAGATCTTTGTGGATGTTTGCATTCGATACGTAAAACGGAGCATTGACAATGTGTCGCAAAGTTTTTGATTGGTAACGCTGAAGTATCTCAATATTTGAGTTGCTAGCAGTTCCCCTAGGCTGTATAGCGTAGGTCCAAACAGGCTTCAGTATGGATTTGTAGAGGCGAATTTTGTTTTCCAAAGTGGTTTCTGATTTTCGACTTATCAACCAGGACATTTTTAGGACATTTTAGACATTTTTTAGCTTTAATGTGGTTTTTCCATGTTAATCTGCGGTCGAGATGCAAGCCGAGATACTTCACACAGGTACTTTGTGGAATTGGTGAGCCGTTAAGTGTAACATTTGGGCAGTTACCTGGTCTTAATGAGAACGTTATTTGGACGGATTTCAGGGAGTTAATTCTAATTTTCCATCGAAGGAACCAGTCTTCAATTAGGCTTAGCTCACTCTGCAGGGTGGGTTTAGCCACTGGAAATTAATTTCTCCATTGTGGCTATAATAATGATCCGATCGGATCGGATCCCGATTGGTGATCTGATAGATATGGCCATTTCCTACGGAATGGCGTTTTTAGTTTTCTTGTATCTTCAAAACTGTAGATTTGGGGGGTTTTCGCCCTTTTGCGGGGGCGGAAGAGGGCGTGGCTCATTTTTTGAAATACACTGGTTTCAGTGTGAGCATACAGCAGTCCGGAGCCAAAATTTGGTGGCTCTAGCTCTTATAGTCTCTGAGAACTAGCCGACAAACAAGACGGACAGACGGCCAGACATACATGGCTCTATCGACTCGGCTATTGATGCTGATCAAGAATATATATACTTTATGGGGTCGGAAACGCTTCCTCCTGTGCGTTACATACAACCGTTATTCGCACAAATACAATATACCCTATTTACTCTTTGAGTACCGGGTATAAAAAGAATAATAATCATTATTTGGGGTCCCTGCTAAAATGAGTGAAAGATGTAGAAAAAATGTAACATGTAAGATTCGAAAAAGTCATAATTTTACATACGTACATACAATGTATAATAGATATATACAAATACTGACTGAGGACCGGGTATACAAATTGTGTCGCTTTCCAGAGCATCTCACAACGTTCCTCCTCGTTTTATTTAAAAACAACCAAAATTTTTAAATTCAAAAACCTATTGTTGAGCGAAAATAAATACGCATAGGCGTAACCGTCTTAATCTAAGACATGTATGTATTGTGAATGAAATAAGAGCGAATAACTTTGCGAAATGTATACTGCGTAGACAAAGTAAGTCGCAATCTATACAATTTACCATATTTACATACGTATTACGATATTATACAATATATTTTGTAGCAGTACATCATACGAAGCTGAGTGATATTTCAGTTTTAAACTAAATCCCTGAAAATTGTTAACCAAATTCGCTTATATTTTGTTTCCGTTTTAGTATTTGGACGATGTAAGTTACTCCAAAGTGTCGAAAAGAGAAGATTTCTGTCGTAATAATAATAAGCGCGATGCAATAAACCGCATACGAAAAGCAAAAAAAAACAGTTCAAATGAAATGCCGCCACCATTTCCAAACGGTTGGTATGCTATTCTAGAATCATCGAAAGTTCGACCTGGGGAAGCAAAGTTTGTAGCATGCTTGGGAGAGAAACTTGTTGTCTATCGAACACAAAAGCATAAAGTGTTTGTTTTGGATGCATATTGTCCCCACTTAGGAGCTAACTTAGGCGTTGGTGGACGAGTTGTTGGTGATAACATTGAATGCCCATTTCACCAATGGAGTTTTCGGGGCGAAGATGGGAGCTGCAATAATATTCCATACAGCACTTCAAGTAAGTATTTTAATATTTATTTAAATTTGTAATATGAATAATTTTAAGATTTACAGTTCCTCGTGGTACCAATGTTAAGAAATGGATTTCGCAGGAAGTGAATGACTTTATATTTATTTGGTACCATGCTGAATCTACGGATCCTTGGGAGCTTCCTGTGACTATGGAAATTCAAGAGAAAAATATCTCTTACCACGGGCGAAATGAATTTTACATCAATTGTCACATTCAGGAGATCCCAGAAAACGGCGCTGATATGGCGCACTTCAGCGCTATTCACAGCGAAAGTTTTCTTGCTGGTAGCTTAGCGCCTAGTAAAAGTCTTCTGGGCCAGTTCGGATGTCATAAATGGAATGCAAGGTAAAGGGGTCATGTTATTACAGATATTTTCGGGTCATGATTTCGACACCAGCAACAGCACACTAGCACCATATCGGCTTTATTTTCCGGTCGAGCAAGTGAAGGGGGGGTGGCTCTCTGAGAACTAGCCGACAAACAAGACGGGCAGACGGACGGAAGGACAGACAGACATGGCTATATCGACTCCGCTATTGATGCTGATCAAGAATATTTATACTGTATGGGGTCGAAAACGTTTCCTTCTGTGCGTTACATACATCCACTTTGGGCACAAATACAATATTTACTCTTCAAGTACCGGATATAAAAACACTAAGATAAAGAAATAATAACTGAGTAACGGGTATAAAAGATGTTACATCTCAAACGATCCTACTCGTTTTTAATAGGTTTTTCGAGTTTTGAAAAAACTGGGGTTTGACGGTTCACCCTACCCATGACACACTGGTTCGTGTGTTCCACTCACAGTTTTACAGCTTCTATATAAATTATCTGACGCAGTTTAAAATGTTTGGGAAATTGCAACTTCTCTACAAATCACATATCTCAAGCTCAGCACGCATTTATCAGGCGACGGTCAAAAACCACTAATCTTTTGGAGTTTACCTTCTTTATCATTGAAGGTTACCAAGTTAACTTGCAGACGGATGTTATTTACACTAGTTTCCGCCTAGTCCTTTGAGATGAATTTCTAGCCGACTAGCGCCGACTGCGTTACTTAGTTTTCGTTACTCTTTATTTTTCATTACTCGTTTCTTGTTGCTTTACGAAAATTGTAAGAATGTCTTAAATAACATTTGTGTAAGATGAGAAGATTTATGGTTTCCTGTTCGTTTTTCAGATGGTTACCGGGTACAGGAGAAGAGAAGCACGTTGCTGAAATAACTCTCACTCACTCCTTACAAATAATTAGAAAGGTTCATTGTTTTCTTATGAATGTGTCCGTGAAACAGGTTAGTATCGTTTTAAAAGCATTGAAGAATTAAAAATATGTATATCAATTTAGATCGGACCGTCATTCGTTTACCTAAAAATGAATTCATCGACTTTTGGACAAATCCAAGTTTTGCAAACGATAACACCGATTGAGCCTTTGCTTCAAAAAGTGGTTCATCGATTCTATGGACCGCGTTGGCTAGGCCCTCTATTAAAAGTTTTAATTTATGGAGAAAGTGTAATGGCAAGTATTTGAGATTCAATCATATTTTTTTACACATTATTGATATTTTAGTTTGAACGAGATATCAATATGTGGAATCATAAAGTTTTTCGCCGAAATCCGATACTGGCTAAGGAAGACTCTTCTATAAAACAATTTCGAATGTGGTATTCACAATTTTATACATCCAGTAGCAAACAATTCTCACAAGTGACCAACGATGATTGGTGAACTAATCGCGAAAAGCGAATATAAAATTCGAAACCGTATATGGAAGAATGAAGAAATTCAATACTTTTAAGGAACAAAATAATGAAAATGGTTAATACTGATGTGTGTTGCTTGTGCCAGTCATTATAAATTACTAGTAAAGCATATGTTCAGTTCCGCCAACAACTCCACCAGGTCGAAAATCATGAAAAGTCAATAAAAACAGGTTTCCGAATATTTATGTTCCGATATTATTTTCTAAATTTATTGAACGTTAGTTAAAATACCGGAATACTTTGATAAACATATTTATATATCATTGTATTATTTAATTTTTTTAAAATTATTTTATTTGTTGTTCTTTATGTAGACTTTTTCTTTTACCATTTTCTCTAAGAAGAAAGAGATTTCTTGCCAAATTTTTTTTAAATCAGCATTGAAGAAATTAAAAATTCAATTGTCCAGTGGCTAAACCCAACCTGTCCCTCAGCTTTTGTTGTTTTTTTCACATTCTCTCATTCACACTCTGCTTCTGCAGTTGCCGCAGGACGCTGCCTCTGCCTCTGACGTGGATCTGAAGTGTGCGGCACTAGGGGAGGAGGGCGAGCGAAACTAGCGTGTTGGCGTGAGAAGCTATGTAGATGTAAATGACAGGTGTAGAACAAATTTAAAATGTCAAATGTAAAATTCGAAAAAAACGAGAAGGGACGCTGTGAGACGCTTCTTACGCGTCACAACTTTTATACCCGGAACTCAGGACTACATCTGCAACTTAGCGGTTATTTGTCAAATTTTACATTTTTTCTTGATCTGTCATCTACATCTACAACACTTCTCACACCAACACGCTCCTTTAGCTCGCCGCCCTTCCCTAGACCCACACACTGCAGACTCGCGGCAAAAGAAGCGTGTTGGTGTGAGAAATGTTGTAGATGTAAATGACAGATGAAGAAAAAATGTTAAATTTGACAAAACACCGCTAAGGTGCAGATGTTGTACTGAGTGCCGGTTATAAAAGTTGGGACGCGTAAGAAGCGTCTCACACGTCCCTTCTCGTTAGTTTTCTTTTATCTTAAAATGGGTTTGGGAGGTTTTCGCCCTTTTGCGGGGCGGAAGGGGGCGGGGCTCATTTTTGAAATACACTTGTAACAGTGTGAGCATACAGAAGTATGGATGCAAAATTTGGTGGCTCTAGCTCTTATAGTCTCTGAGTACTAGGCACTCATCAGGATGGACAGACGACGGACAGACAGACTTGGCGCAATCGACTCGGCTATTGATGCTGATAAAAAATATATATACTTTATGGGACTTTGTGCACAAATACAATATACCCTATTTACTCCTCGAATACCGGGTATAAAAAGCTCGATGGGGTAGGGGCTGGCCCCTGCAAATTAATATGAATGTCATTCTGGCTATAATGTCATTCTATATATAATATATAATGATCTAATCTGATCCCAAGGACAGGCAGACATGGCTATATCGACTCGGCTATTGGTGCTATTTAAGAATAAATATACTTTATGGGGTCAGAAACGTTTCCTTCTGCTTCCTTCAACTTAAATGCTCAAATACAATATACCCTATTTACTCTTCGAGTACCAGGTATAATAAAAAATATTTTGTTTCAACATTTTTGTATTTTTACGAAACGCCTGAAGGCAATTGCCCATATGTGTGTCAGCATCGGTTATTTACATAAAAGAAATAGTATTTTACAAAAAACCGTGCAATATTAAAACTATCGTAACTTAGGTAAGTATGCCAACGATTTGGCAAACGCGTTATATGATACCATTAGAAAACGAATATTTCTTGAATACACACAGGAGAATTATAAATAAATGTAATTTGTAGATTATATATTTCGTATGACACTCCTCGACACGATTTGGTCGCTCCAGACTAACTTTTTCTGAAAGATATGGGGCTTAGAAATGGTTTTTAAAATCTGGTATTTATTAGTGGTCTCTCTTCTATTTTTTCACATAACTTAAGTATCCTACATCTGGTTGTCATTCTACGAAGCTCATGAATGCACCTTTAAAGAATACTTAAACACTTTCTGGTCTTAGCTTAAATATAATGGGAAATATTAAGCTCTGAAACGCAAAAATTATGATTTTTGTGCGCAATTTTCTCTTTAAAACCTTAGGAAAAGTCGAAACTCAAACCGCTAGGATTATGTGGGTTGAGTGCATGGGTGTTTTGTGTGCATCCAGAATGAAGCCAGACTCCCTAGGTCTGAATGGCACGCTGAGAAATGCAAAAGCTACCGCCCTGCTCAGAAGACCCTGAGGTGTGGTTGAGGTTTAGCTGCTGGATCTTCTTCATTGGAGATGCTTGCTCGACCCAGCAAGCTGGGTCAGTTATCAGCTTGGATATTTATTGGCGTTGCTATCAAGGGCAGCCACTACCACAACTAATTTATTCATTGCAAATTATCAACCTGCCGCTGGTTGTTCGACCCGATCCTTCAACAGAACGAAAATAAACTATAAAATGCAGACAAAAAAGCGGCCGAAGTGAAAAGAAAAGACCACCGACCTTTTCAACGATCTTTAGGCCATAAAAAAGGCGAAAGATGAGAAAAATATCTATAGATTATTACGTTTTGAAACAAACCAACCATTCTGATGGACAGAATTATTTAGAGAATTGTTTTTTTTCTGTTGAAATTTTTTTTCGAAATTTGTTCTCAAAAGCTAGTTTTGAAAACAACGTGTAAAAACAAGAAGGGACGTGTGAGACGCCTACTCCACCTAAAGGAGCGTGTTGGCGTGAGAAGTGTTGTAGATGTAGATGACAAATGAAGAAAATATTTAAGCGTTTCACACGTCCCTTCTCGTAAGTTTTATTTTATTTTCTAAATTGTGGCTGTGGGAGATTTTCGCCCTTTGTGGTGTAGGAAGGGTAGGGGATAATTTTTTAAATACACTGGTTTCAGTGTACATTTATAAGATTTTCTTCCATTGAACAAAAATGTCGTTAAGCATTTTTATTGCCCACCAACTTTGTTAGGTTCGAAGCGAAAAAAGTTGTTGAGTAGTTAAATTGGTGGGTCATAGAGATAGAACATACTTCCTTCCCCCTAATGACCTATTTAATTCAAATTAGAAAATTTGACTACGAGCCTAAAAGACGAAGTCCTTGAACGAGCGAAATTATAAAGCCTATTCCTTGGCAGATATATTTGGAAATATTCGGATTATGTATATAGATCAGTTGTTTAAAAAGTGTAAACAAAAAAATACATTATATATTTTCCAGACAACACATTCTTAATGCAGGCCTCAAGGATATGCACATTGACTTTAATTGACTATCACAATTAGCGTGGCAAATAACAAATAGCAAAATCAGTAAAAATAATGAAATGGTATTAGACGAAGAAAACAAAAACAGCACAGACGAGTTTATTAATTCAGATTTATTTACTATTCAAAATAAATTATAGGTGATTAAAATATATGTGGAACCAAGAAATACGGTAACAAATATACTTATACTATTTTTATTCTTACATTAATTCTATTACATTTTTGGATTTTCGAATGTTGGTCCTCTTGTAATGGCGATATCTGCATAAGGAGCGGATTGGGTAATATGTAGAACCCTAAATTTCTTCAATACAAGCAGGGAATAAAACTTTTGAGCGGCCTGGAAGAAAAATAAAATAAAATTTCCTTAAAAATTAAATCCGTTATATAAGCACCGATAATCATTTAAAAACGAGAAGGGACGTGTGAGACGCATCTTACGCGTCACAACTTTTATACCCGGTACTCAGTTATACATCTGCACCTTAGGGGTTTTTTTGTCAAATTTTACATTTTTCTTCATCTGTCATCTACATCTACAACACTTTTCACGCCAACATCTCCTTTAGCTTGCCACCCTCCCCTAGAGCCACACACTGCACAGTCACTGCAGAGGCCGCACACTGCAGAAGCAGAGTGTGAATGAGAGATTGTGAAAAAAAAAATATAAGCTGCGGGACGGGGTGGGTTTAGCCACTGGAAATTAATTTCTTCATTCTGGCTATAATTTGGTGATCTGATAGATATGGTCCTTCCCTACGGAATGGCGTTTTTAGCTTTCTTCAAAATTGTAGCTGTGGGAGGTTTTCGCCCTTTTGCGGGGCGGGGCTCATTTTTAAAATACACTTGTAACAGTGTGAGCAAACAAGAGTCTGGATGCAAAATTTGGTGGCTCTAGCTTTTATAGTCTCTGAGATCCAGGCGCTCATCCAGACGGACGGACAGACAGACATGGCTCAATCGATTCGGCTATTGATGCTGATCAAGAATATAAATACTTTGTTTGGTCGGAAACGTTTCCTTCTCTGCGTTACATACATCCACTTTGTGCACAAATACAATATACCCTATTTACTCTTCGAGTACCGGGTATAAAAACTAGGTGAACGTTGTGAGCCATTACTGTTGCCACGCATCTGCTTTTACCCAGTATAGTACCGGGTATAAAAAGGCCTTCACAAAAAATGTAGATAATTTTGAAGTTAAAATATGCATATACACTACCTGCTTTCTTGAGTTCCCTACAGTTAGATGAGAAAGCGCCAAATTATCTTTATTATTGAACTGCGATCTAACGTCAATAAAAAGTTGGGCTGCTCTCTTATTTAATACACGTTCCTCAAATTGTTCATCTGTTTCATTCTCCATCTGTTCTTCACCATGGTTCTGTAAATAAAAATATAAGTGTATATGATGATTTAAATATAAAAAAATATTTAAGTGCGACGTACCTGATCCACAGAAGGCGGAAAATCGTAGTTGTTCCAATCTGATGAGATATCGCTTGGCTTTTGAAAGCAGGTTTCATCAGTAAGGGGTCCTGTTTCGGCTTCATTTATTAGCGAGCTTATTTTATCAGTTGGAAGATTCGGAATATTGTCAATTTCCTCCATACTAGGGTGCAGTGGAGTCATGTCTCCATGATCCAAGCCAGCTGGTGTAGAGTCCCCGTGGTTGAAATCATCCCCCATGTCATGACTTGTGTTTCTTGGGGTTAATGGCAACTCGTTTATTGATGAGAACGGTTCCATGTCGTTCAGAGATAACAATGCTGGACTTCTCATATTGTCAAACAGGGCTGATTCACTTTGACCTGCATGGCTTTCTTGCTCTTTTGTGGCTATGTCTAGCGACACAGCAGATATTCCCAATTGTTTTTGGTGGTCTCTCATAGCTTCGGGGGCTTCTAAGCTTTGGGTAAGTGTATCTGCAATATGGTCAGATGATTGAAGTGAAGAAAACTCATTCTTTCTCTTTCGCCCTTTTTTATTTATAATAATCAGCGATGTGTCGTTTTCATGCGCATAGAACTCCAACGCAAGGATGTCCATAGGAGCTACACTTGTGAAGTCTTCTAGTGACGTTGAATGTGACAATAATTGCCGATTGTAATTATTCAACAGAGCACGGGCAGGTATAGATCTTGATGGCAACGAGAACAGCTTCTCAACACCGCCTGTTTCTTTCCAATACATAAGTCTAAAAAAATATAATAAGTTTTAAGCCTTCAACACGAGTACAATTTTAGTTAATACCTTTTTGTTGGTGGAGCAAGATCGAGGGTGGTCAATATATCAGATGTATCGGCTAATTGAGCCTTCATCTCTTCTCCTGAAATATTTTTTATTTCGTCTATAATAAGTTTTCTCTTGCGCTTGGCCTTTGTCACGCCCTTATAAACAGTTGCATCAATGGGTGCCAATGCAAAGCCTTCATCCTCATTTGGAACAAGAGTCAAGTCATTTAATGCCGCACTCTCAGACACGTTAGCCTCTTCATTTACGTGATTATCTTCAAATGATAAAATAATTTTTGAAAGCTCAATAACAATGATAGTTGTAATTATTCATACCGCCATTGTCGTCAGCAACTGAGCTCGGAGAAGGAAGATTGTTGAAGTTGTCAATTCCATCATCATCTGAATCATCGGCCATGTTTACGGCAGTGTCTTCAGGTTTGGTTTGCTCAGCTGGTTGTGTAGGCTCTCCAAATAGGTCATCCTCAAACAGTTCTGGTTCTAAATAAAATAAAGTAAAGAGAGTATGTTCTGACTATTAACTAAAACATACTAAACATTCTTCGGCTGAATTGTTACAGACTTAAGTTTGACGAACATTTCCATTGGGAATTTTAAAGAACAAAATATCAAACCTGTGCTATGCTACTTTGATGTGTAATTTATGTCTTGTCTGAGCGTTCAGATAATTCTCAAATGCAAAGAGAGAGAGAGAGAATAACGCAAAAACATTTCGCGGTTTTTTTTTCGTTCCTTCCATAGGCATTTCACAGACACCCCGTGCGTGATTGTGAAAACATTCATTTATATAGGTATACATATCATAGTATGATTTTTAAGGACTTACGGCCAAACGAGTCCCCAAAGCCATCGCCATCAAGTCGATCTCCGGATATTTCTGCATGGGCTCCTCTTGCATTAGGATCATCTGACTCTATATCGGCTAAGACATCACTATCGAAAAGCTTATCCTAAAAAGGAGACATTTTAATCATTATTCCATGTTAATTATAGTATATTATGTACATATGTAGTGTATCTCAGGGTAGTTGTGTAAATCAAGGCTATTCTTAAAATTCTGTTGTCGCAAAGTTTAGGGATTTAACTCAATTAAACTCTCTCTTAAACTCACAATAGCTTTCAGTCATGGTGCTGTGCAAATATGTTACAACTTAGTGCCTCGAAGTGCAATTTAATGACTTTTTATCGCTCCAGCCCCTTCCTGGCTCCTTACACCCTCTGCGGTAGCTCTTTTGAGAGAATTACATTGGTTTATGATCTAGGTGTTAAACTCGATCCCAAGTTAAAGTTTTCTGAACACATTTCTACCATGGTAAATAAAGCCATGGGTGTGCTTGGATTTATAAAGAGGTGGTCAAAGGAACTTGATGACCCCTATATAACGAAGGCTCTCTATATCTCGCTTGTTCGTCCGATTTTAGAATACGGCTCATGTGTATGGTGCCCTCAGTACAACATACATCGGGACCGTATTGAATCAGTACAGAAAAACTTTTTATTATTTGCCCTACGGGGCCTCAACTGGGATGCAACTGTGAGACTGCCATCCTACCGTAGTAGACTTCTTTTAATAAATCTTTCATCCTTAGTTAGTCGTAAAAAAAATGCTTGGTGTAATTTTTATGCACAACTTGATCAAGGGGGATGTATACAGCCCTGACTTGTTGAGCCGCGTAAACTTTACGATTCCCATTAGACCCACTAGAAACTATATTCCTTTGTTCCTTCCACTGTGCAGATCGAATTATGCCTTGAACGAACCCTTTAGGGTCTTATGCTCGGATTATAATTCACTCTATCGCATTATATCCTCAACTAACTCCCTTCCTCTTCTTAAATCTCTTATACTAGCCTACCTCTCCCGTAGTTAGTTTCATTTTAGCTTTGTCTTGTTTCTGACTTTGATAGTTTTGCTTGCTTAGCTACACTTGCTCTAGTTTATTTTCCTCGAATATTAGCCTAACATATATATTTCCTGCATGCTCGCGACCGGTTCGGTTAATCGCGCCGCGCGTCATGCGGCAGCGCCCCTCGGTCGGTTGATGGTGCAGTCATTGCATTTCAACGTCCAGACAAACGCTTTAATTAGACGCTTCTTACGCGTCACTTATACAACCGGTACTTAGTAGTACATCTGTACCTTCGCGGTTTTTTTCAAATTTTTTGTAACATCTGTCATCTACCTGTCATCTACATCACTTCTCACGCCAACACACTCTTTTAGCTAAACCCCTAGCCTAGAGCCACACACTGCAAGAATCAGAGTGTAAAATGAGAGAATGTGCAAAACAAAAAAAATGCTGGTCAGGATGGGGATAGCTACTGCAAATTAATTCTTCATTCTGGCTATAATAATTATCCAATTGAATCCGAATTCAGTGATCTGATAGATATGGCCATTTTAGATTGATCTTTATCTACAAATTTGTGGATACAGCATTTTCGCTTTTTGTAGAGGCGGAAGGAGGCGGGGCTACACTTGTATCAGTGGGACATCACAGAAGTCTGGAGGCAAAATTAGGCGGCTCTAGCTTTTATAGTCTCTGAGATGCAGGCGCTCAACAAAACGGACGGACGCACGGACAGACAGACATGGCTATATCGACTCGGCTGTTGATGCTGATCGTCGTTAGTCCTAGATAAAGCCTAGGTGCTCTCACAGCCACACTAGGCCGAACCGCAAGCTTCCTTCTTTATTAGCTTCATTGAACTCTCGCGTACAAAGCTGTACATCAACTTTCGCTGAAATCCGACTTTGAATTGGTAAATCCGCGACCGTTCTACCGCTTACAATGTATACGGAATGCCCTGTTCGACGTCAGAGAATTGCCCGTGTATATAAAAATGTTTGTTCTCGTTAACAAAATATATAAAATGTCTATGATCCTTGCTCAAAGCAAAACAAAACTAATTTTAAATACAGAACTTAATATTAACCTAAAAATCTGAATATTATCACTTAAATCTCTAATACTAGTCTACCTCTCCCGACCATTCTATTTTAGATGAAAAAAGTTTCTCTCCACACGCTAATCCCTTGGTAGTGGTTAAGCTCAACCCTGATTAATAAAAAAAATGTACACACTTAAAAGCAATTTTAACATATATTGTAGTACAATGCAGTTTATATTTTAACGGATATAAACGGTATTATTATCACAGATATCTTATTTCATCGGGAAGGAAATATACTATTCAATGAAAATATGTGTTTCGCAAAACATGCATACGTACATATGTATGTACATATTTATGTAAGCTGGAAAACTAAAAACACTAAAAACAGACACTTGTTCGGTTCTATTCATCTACAATGTAGATTCTAAATACACATTTTCTGTGAGTGCTTGATCAAATGCGCATTGGTTAACTTTATATTGTGAGGCACGATCGTGTCTACGCGACGCTAAAAACCCGAAACGGATATCACAAGCGAAGACAAAAGTATTTTGATCAGAGCGACATCGAGTTTTTATACCCGGGACTCGGTGAGTAAACAGTAAACAGTAAAGAGTAAACGAAAGTGGATGTATGTAACGCACAGAAGGAAACGTTTCCGACCCCACATTTTATATATTTTCTTGATCAGCATCAATAGCATCAATCTAAGGGCTAAGGCGAGGACTTATGAGATATCACACTCTTACAAGTGTATTTTAAAATATCGACCTGCTCCTTTCACCCCCACAAAGGACGAAAATCTACCACAGCCACAATATTAAAGATAAGAGAAAAGTAAAGTTCCGTAAAGGATATCCATATCTATAAAATTACCGAATATGGATCAGATTGGTTTATTATAGGCAGATGACGAAATCTATTTGCAGTGGCTAGCCGCCACCCCTTCCGGCAGCTTAGCTTATTTTTTGCTGGTGTCAGAAGTGATATTTATGCAGATTTAGGTGTAGATAACTTATGCAGAAAAAGGGTAAAATGTAAAATTCGAAAAAATTACGAGGATAAATACATAGGTACATACAGTTGCAAAAAAAAATAATAGCACCACCACAACACATTTTATTCTAGGCAACACAAAAATCAATTACTGTTGCGACTTTTAATTTTTTTTTTTTAGTTTTTTCATGTAGTTAAGTATTCCTCATTAACAAAAAAGGTGTTGCCTTTCTTCAAATTTCAGTCTTTATATATATTTTTTAACTTTAAGAAAATATACCACAAATATGGCGAAAAAAATAATAGCACCATTAGCACTATTTTAAGTGAATCTCTGTAATTTCGCGGAATTGACTTTATTTAAACTACGTATTTATTAGTATTATTCGTTTTGACTAATATTTCATTGTTTCTATCATAAAAGCTAATAATAATCATTACAATAAGACGTGGAAAGCTCTGAAATGCGAAGCGCGACCTTAGCAAAAAAAATTGATACTTGACGTAAAAACCTACAGAGAATTTGGTCAATTGGTAGGAAGTTTCAATAAAATGATTGAAAACGCCTTAAACTATGAAGAAAAGTGTGAAACACGTTGATGAAAACGATCTATGACCGCTTCTAGGGTCAAAAGACTGATTCGTGAAAGCAAGAAGGTTCCTTTCAAGCCTGCTATCGAGATTAAAAAAGAGCTTAAAATAAAAGCAACGGGCTAGAAAGTTCTGATACATCTTAGCCAACATAGCCAAACGCCTGCTGCTAAAAAACAACGAACTTTTAAATGCCAGACATATTACTAAGCTCATGATGTTTGCAAGGGAGCATGCCAAATGGGCATCCCTATAATGATGGCAAATTTTAATTTCAGATGAGTAAAAAGTGTTTTTTTTACTGAAAATGGATATCGATCATACTTAAGACGTCCAATTAACACCAGTGCACCAAAGAAAACCATTAAAAATAAAAGGTTTAATTTAATGGTATGGGCCTGCTTCTCTTACTATGGAGTAGGTTCAAAATATTGAATAAAAACCATCAAGGATCAGCACGTGTGCGTGGATATCATGAAGACTGTAATGCTACCGTTGGCAGAATATGAAATGCCACTAGAATGGGTCTTTCAACCGGTACATATCCCAAGCACGAAAGCAAAGGTCTGCGTCCAAGAAAAACCACTGTAGGATCACTTTGAGAAAAAAGTTAAGATTCCTGGTCCAAAGCTCCCTAAAAGCTATGCCTGGACGCAGTGGATTCCATGCCAAGACGCTGCGCAGCTGATGTTTGCCAAAATAGGACACTATCTATCTCACAAACGTCCCTGCGATATTCTCCGAACCATGGCAGAACAAAAATGCACATTATTTAAAGTTGAGTCACGGCAGAGGCAGAGGCCGCACACTGCAGAATCATAGTGTGAATGAGAGAATGTGAAAAAAACAACAAAAGCTGCTGGACGGGGTGGGTTTAGGGGGTTATACCCCTATTTACTCTTCAAGTACCGGGTATAATTAAGAGTTTCTACAGAATATTTTTTAAGGAATACCTAACTCTGAAAGGATGTTCCACTTACATTAATATTTGTTGACAATGATCCTCGCATAATTTCAGGCGTTTCAGCTTCGAATCCTATATCACCAAATCCATCGTCGTGCAGTGAGATTGACAGGCTGCCGTAATCCTCCCTCATTGTTATCTCGTCAGCTCTAGACTGATTTATGGAGAATTGAGCTTCAATGTCTATGTCATTCAACTCGGGCAAGGCAGTATCAAAATCGTGAAACACTTCAGGCAAAGTTATGGCGTTAACATTTGCTTCTCTGTGGCCTTCTGGTAAATCAACCATACCAGGTCTAAATGCCATCTAGGCGTACCAAAATTGAAAATATATAAATACATTTCAATAAGTAAAATTATATTTCAAATACTTTACCTTAATTTTAACAAATGCTTCATTGCAATCAGCCAACAAGTATTTTGCTTTTCTTGAATAAATGCGCACAACACCCAGCAACAAATGCCCTGATGTCCTCAACGCCAATTTTACTTTTGGCTGTAAAATGCCTTCTACAGATTTTTCTATATTAGTTTCAAACACATGGGCTTTTGTAATTTTTTTGTCCCAATGAGCTGCTAACCAAATCTTGGCCAGCGGACCTTTCTTGGCCAATATAATGTGTTCATAGAACATTTTACTCTTAAAATGGCTACTGCTTTATTTATAAAGAAACATTCACATTAAGAGCTCTTTCTGCTTAAACACAGGGATGCATTTGCAGCAAACATACGATAGTGATAACAAAATATAATATTGTAGGTAGTTCAAAATTACCATAGATTTGGAACGATAGAAAAAAACATATGTACGTTATTTAATTCTACTAGATATATCCCTGCGATAAGGGCATTAATATATGCATAAATGGCATTAAAGGCTGTTAATATTAGAACTTTTGGTGTTCCTGAAACTGGTTTACAGAAGATGCGATCTTCTGGTTCTTCTGCGGTCTAGCTGACACATATGCTTATGGTCCGATGACATTGCACTTAGCTAAATAAAGATCTGAAAGCAGAGTCATGTAACAACCGGTAAAGTCCATACCAACATCTCAGTCTTTCAAATTAAACAGCTATCTTACCACAGGCCACCAGTCCACAAGTTTCTCAAGTTCTCAAGGGTCCAAGGGCACCCTGTGATGTGCATAAACTAACGATTAGATGCGTCTTTACCGATATATTTCCGATACATATCATTATGAACAGTTGGTCTGGTTTAAGGGTGTACAAAATCCATTCCGTACTCCATTATCCACCGATCCAAAATCAACGCTATTTTAACGCTGAACTTGTCAAATTGACTGTCGCTTATGTGCGTCCTCGGGCTTTTGCAAATCGCAAGCTACCGACGATTTAATACCGGTTGCTAATCACAATTTTAAAATTGAATTGCATAACATATATGGGCATTCCTCTGACAAGATCAACCAAGTCTAAAAATTGAAATGTCAAAAAACATAAGTCTGTATCAAAATTTTAATCTAAATTAATTTAATAATTACAATATTGGTTTTTTTAATTATTATTTTATTTTAATTTAATTAAAAACAATATTGGTATATAATTTCATTAGCTTTGATGTCAAAACAAAATCTATTCTATTTTCCTACCACTGTTATCTCTTGAGAAAACCTAATCCACAAAGTTTTTATAACATATTAATTAAAATAAATTCCAGTGTGCATGGGTCGAATTTTTGTTAAATTATAGTAACTTTATGGAGTTTCCAGGGACCAGACTTGCCCGAAATTCGCATTATTAAATTGCATCTACCATCGGTCGCCGCGAAAACCACTTTCGTATTTGTTTTGTGGGAACCACAAACCCAAACAATCGCTGGTCATCCAATATGTCAATCATCGATATTACCGATGCCGTTATCGATTATTTCCCTGAGCCAGTGCTATCGATTTTTTGACAGAATATTTTTAGTGTATAATTTATAGTGTCCTGAGAGCCAAAAATTCTAAAAATATTGATCAAGAAATGGAAGAATATGCTCGAGAACCATGTCCATATAGAATTGTGGATGATTGTGGAGGTGCTTTCGCCATGGGATGTATAGGAGGTGGAGTTTTTCAGGCTATTAAGGGCTTTCGTAATGCCCCTTCTGGTATGAGTAGAAGATTGGTAAGTTGAAAATAGAGTAGTATGCATGTGGGTAAAGCAAGACGTAAATTCTTCCCTTATTGGTATTCATATTTATGTAATACCGATAGCTATTATTTTTCTTATAATTTCTATCTTTAAATTCGTAAGTGCATATGCATGTACATGTGCCTAAACTCTCATATGTATATGTATGGCGCATGCACATGTAATTGAACATATGCAATTATTGGTAGAAATGCAGATAAGCCCGTTAGTATGTATATTTGATCAATTTAATGTTTTGTGTAAAGTAATTCTTTTTTCCTCAATTACATAATTATTCGTAATTAAACAGCCCACGTGTTTGTTCTTGTTTCTGATTAAACATATGCATGCATATACATATGCATGGATATAGTGATGGAGGAAAAATAATTATATACTACAAATATCTATTTAGTAAATATATCAACCCAGTACTCAAAGATTGCAATGGAATAAAGGATGTGTTTAGTCGTACATATGTAGGATGTAATACATATGTAGAAATGTATAAGTAAACGTTTGGAAATCAAAACATTGCATTATAAACAAACACGAGTACCAGTTTGTAGACCTGCACCGGCCTGGCCCGGTGACCGGTACATTATTAAAATACATGTACATATGACGAAATTCTTCGGATTACACTAACCAACACCATATTTCCTTAAGGAACCAAACCCACTTTTGATAAAAGATATGGGGCTTAAAAATCTTTGGTGACAATTTTTCCTTTTAATTGGTAGACCTTTTTTTAAAGAAATTTTAAAATATGTTATTTTGTTTGTTAAAAGCTTTTTTCAGAGGTAGTGGTTTGTTATTTCGCATAACTTAAGTATTCTAAATCTGGTTGTAAAGAACTTTGTTTATCTGAAAAGCTGATTGTTGCAGCCAAAAATTCAACTTTGTGGTTTTAGATTACCGTCTGGGAAATATGTATTAAGCTTTGATATGCAAAAATTTAGATTTTTTGTGCTGTATTTTTTAAGGTATTTCTCATCAAAATCTATGGAGAGACGGTTGAGCTAAAAATGCTAATCAATCCAAAAAACTTAAAAAAACACGTATTTTTCCGTTATAAACCGACATACTTAGCTGCATCAATCAGCTTTTCTGATAAACAAATTCATTACAACTAGATGTAAGATACTTAAGTTATGTGAAAAAACAAACCACCAACTCTGAAAAAAACCGTTAAAAAAATACCAGACTTTAAAAATTCTTAAAAAAAAAGTTATGCCATAGAAAAACAACCATGATTCATTAAAAAATGTAATTCCCGATATCTACTAGAAAGAGTCGGTTTGATTCCTTGAGGAAAAAAAAGTTTGATTTTGTCGAGTAGTGTAATTAAAGATCTTTAAGTTCTTCTTTAAAATAAAAGTTTGTTTGATATTTACATAAAATTTGTATTTCAGATCGGAAGTATGACTGCCATCAAAACCCGCTCGCCCGTTATAGCTGGAAATTTCGCCGTTTGGGGTGGTATGTTTAGTACTATTGATTGCACACTCGTTCACTTTCGAAAAAAGGAAGATCCATGGAACTCGATAATAAGCGGAGCTGCAACAGGAGGAATATTAGCTGCAAGAAATGGTACGACTTTTCCGATTTGAATGTGAAGAAATATTGATGTACTAGCAACGCACAGAAGTGATATATATTTTTAAAAATCTGTTTTAAAAATCCATAAATTGTAGGCTTAAGAGATGAGAGTTTTAGTTGAAATATAATTTGGAATTATTTTCAGGTGTTCCTGCTATGGCCGGAAGTGCTATAATAGGTGGAGTTCTGTTGGCTCTAATAGAAGGCGTTGGAATTTTATTCACGAGAATATCTGCTGATCAATTCAGAAATCCACCTCCACCAACGGAAGATCCAGCCGCTCTTGGCGACCCATCTAGCAATTTCACCTTTGGGACCCCCACAAACCAAAAGCAATATCAATAGAATTGGTTTATTTCATAGCTCATAAATAAAAAACAAAAAATTCCATACAATTAAATTGTACCTTCCTTGGGTGTAATGGTTTTCTATGACTGCATGAAATAGAGCACATCGCACTCGATAAAGTTACACAAATCTGAACAGGCTTTTTCTTCACACCAGCATCGATTTTAGTTTGAATAAGTTTACCATAACATGACCAAACATACCAGAAACTGAGTTATCTTTAGTGTAGCATCCTTAATCAGTCCATGAAGCTTTGATTTCTGGTTGTAACAGGTTCTTGACTGCAAGTTATTGAATGAAAGAATCCAGTTTGGAGTAGATATTGACGCTATCAATGCAGGTAAAAAAAGGTTGCCAAAATTCCTGGTCTAGAGCTAAGATTTCCTTAAAACCATTTATCAAGTCGTGCAGTGCCGAAACGGTGCTAGGAGGTGGATTGTAACTAATGTTCCCCCTTATTGTCTAGCCTCTAGGGAGGCACTAGCAACGCTATAGTGAGAAGTCATAGTCAGAGAGAAGGGTCAGATTTTATTGTTGTTTTAAATGGTTGCGCTTGAAAAATTAAAAAATCTAAAGTTTAGTATATTATTATAAACAAAAGCTGCATTCCAATTAAAATTGGTTAGGATTATGGTGTGTGTTATCGTGTAATATCGGTATATGGTAACGTTAAAACGTGTTTAACTTTCATTTACGGACGTTTCTGAGTAGAAGTGGAAGAAAGATCCGAATCATTATCATCATATATGGAGGATTTACTCTTTCTCGTACTTAGATGGGACGTCGATATATCATTTGGGAAATCTTCCTTAAATCGTGTCCATTTTATGAGTGTTTCTGGAGAGCGGTACAAAAATAGTAATTTTCCATACAAATCTTCTTCAAGCCGATATTCCTGTGTTTCACGAACTAAGTATATATCGTTACACAGCTTAAGTAATCGGTCAACGTACGGCAAATCTTCAAACATTATTCGTCTGTGATTGTTGGCGACTAGCGAGCGTATAACCCTGGATACTACATATACAAATGTTGTATAGAGTCCAATGATCCTAACAAATAAGAAATACATGTTTTTATTTTTCTTAAAATGTCAGTATAGAGCATACCCAGTTTTTTCTAAAAAGCTCATGGCACTCGGAAACGATTTATCATTAAAAATGTAAAGGACGACACCACCTTCACAATTACTTAGTGGTAAACTATACAAAATTTCCTGATAAAATTTATCGTTGCAATAATCGAACATATTCCACCAGGCTTTTCCATCACTTTCTTGTTTTTGTAAAATAATGGGACGCGCATATTTTCCTAATAAAAAAGAAGTATAATTATATTCAAATATTATTTATAAATTCGTAAATTGAAAGACAACAATTAGAAAGAATCAGACATTTTTATATTGGGATAGTCGGTGCCAATTTCTCCCTATGTTTTTCCATGTATTTATATACATACAAATATGTAAAAATGTACACAGCGGCTATATATAGTGCAATAAACTCTTACCATTGTAATCCTTTATAAACTTTATTTTTACGTCCTGTTTTTGTACAGTAATGAACTTTGGTAGTATATCTGGAATAATCACTCTCTCCTTGCTAGTTTTAAAGTTCATCATTTTAATTAGAGCATCTCTTATATTTTTGTTTCTCCTTTTTACGGTGTAGATCGTTTCGTAAGTGATAGGTTCCGGCGTGCTTGCAGTCTTTAATGAGAGATTTAGGCGGATCTCCAGTTTTTTACCTGTAATCGTTTGCTTTAATCTTAGCTCAGAACAAGTATAATTTGTCTTACCATTTTGCAAATCACTTAACAGGCGAAGATTATCAGGGGGCGACATATTCCACAAAGTTAACGAGTTGGCATCGAACTTGATGGCTGTTATATCCACTGCATCATACACCTTTATATGATCAGTGGCATAATTATCCATATAGAAACTATTGGTTAACTCTTTATAATTTGCGTCTGAAAATTGATGTATGCCAGAATAGCTTTGAGATACATATATTGGTTCATAATGTCCAAGTTTAACGGTTATGTCAGCCTTTCGCGGGATATTGGGCTTACCCACCGTCCCAATAATTGCAAAAATAAACAAGGGACTCCATATGAGGGCTATAAGTATTAATATAATTGTTCCACCTACTAAAAGTTTTACATATAATGCTTTGGGCTCTCCTCGTAATACGGGAAAGTCCGTATCCATTTGTCTGTAGCAGCGAACAATAAAAACCGACTGGAAGATATCCTCCATTTTTATCCATTCCATTACTGTGAGGGTCGTGTCAATGCATACCCAGTCCAACATAGTTCGTAGGATGTAAAGAAATGGTATCTCCATATAGCTATGTTATTAATCAAATTAATATAGTGCGTTAAACTAACATAATTATTAAGCATACATTTTAAAAGCTATGTAGTTAACCAGAGAATAGCCCTTTGTAAACACGTTTCCCAATATTCGCTTCGGGTATCCACATCGTATTTGGTAGGCAGATAATAACATATGCAGACACTTCACCAGATAAAATATAACAGGAGCTGTCTGCCCAAAACTGTGTCCCGTTACGTACGGAACTAAAAAGAACATCCAAATATGTATACCAACGACAGTAACAAAATGAAATACAATTTTATATATAATGGCCTTTCGTAAATAGATTGCACGTTCTGTTACAATTGTAAGAAACTGCACGACCAGCATAAGCAGAAAACTGAAAGGAACTTTGTTTCCCTGAATATATGTCTCCAAAACACTGGTGGTATATTTATGTCGATACTGGAATATATAATAGAAAAGAAAATCCTTATTTTAATAAGTCATAACTCATTGTCATTGCATGTCAATGCGACATATGTAAAAGTTGTATAATTTAACCTTAAGTTCTTCTATAAAATATTATACCCGGTACTCGAAGAGTAAATAGTAACGAGAGTAAATATAGATAGAGTAAATATGTGACGCACAGCAGGAAGCGTTTCCCACCCCATAAAGTATATATATTCTTGATCAGCATCAATAGCCGAGTCGATTGAGCCATGTCTGTCTGTCCGTCTGTCCGTCCGTCTTGCTGAGCGCCTAGGACTCAGAGACTATAAAAGCTAGAGCCACCAAACTTTGCATCCATACTTCTGTATGCTCACACTGTTACAAGTGTATTTCACAAATAAGCCACGCCCCCTCAAAAGGGCGAAAACCTCCCAAATCTACAATTTTGAAGATAAAAGAAAACTATTCATTCCGTAGGGAATGACCATATGAATCAGATCATCAAATTGGTATCCGATTGGATCATTATTATAGCCACAATGAAGAAATAAATTTCCAGTTGCTAAACCCACCTCGTCCCGCAGCTTATATTTGTTTTTTGCACATTCTCTCATTCACACTCTGCTTCTGCATTATGCGGCCTTTGCCTCTGCCGTCCCTCTGTCCCTCTGATGAGGGAAAAATTTAAAATTTGAGAAATAATGTACATGCGTAGTGCTGAGTGCCGGGTATAAAAGTTGTGACGCGTAAGAAGCGTCTCACGCATCCCTTTCGAGCTCAAATACAAAATACCCTATTAACTCTTCGAGTACCGGGTATAAAAACAAAGAGGAACAAAGTGAGGCTCAAGTTGGTCCATTCTTTGGATTCTGAATTTTGGATTATGTAGCTCTTATAGTCTCTGAGTACTAGGTACTGTTGATGCTGGTCTAGAGTATACATATTTACTTAATAGTGTCGGAAACGTTTCTTTTTGCACAATTGGCACATTGCAATGGTTGGTTAGACCACAAACCGAATAAACCTCTTAACTCTTCCTGTGCCGGGTATAAAAATACCTATAATTTTTCAGTTTACTCGTATGTACATATGTGTTAGTAGTTCAAAACGAGGATTCCTTCTTTAATAGCTAACTTGTGTATGCAAAACAACTATGAAAAGATGAAAATTATGTAATATTGTATAAATTACTTACCGCAAACTTCGGAAAACCAAAAAGCAACACGAAAAAATTTACAAAATCGCAAATAAATATTAATGTATATACATCTGTTGATAAACGTGCTTTATAACGTAAAGCCGAAAAGAACTTATAAAAGCCGGACAAGAATCCTCCTTTGTGCCTTCAAGATAATTTGTATTGAATTTCAAAATCCTTTTAAAATGTACTTACGCTAAACGCTGCATTGTTTTGCGATAATACTCTGATTCAATATTCTGATAAACATATTTATTTTCCATATTCGGGCGAAGCACATCATCGATGTCACGATCGAATTCAGTTGTGCTGCTGTGGTGAGGATCCTTTGGTTCACCCCCTGCTTCTTGCCTTAAATAACACAATTAGATTAATTTTAATATTTTTGTTCTTACCGTAAACGCTCCAATATGTCTGCCGGTCTTTCCTTGCTATAGGTGCGTCTTATTTTGCTGGCTGGAACAGTGAAATATTAAAATGCGATTGAAATAGTCTTGATTAGACTTACGGTTCCTTTCAAGCAATAAGACTTCTGAATTTGTTCGTAGCATAGTCCAAATGCCTTGCTTTTTCAGCATATATCGATGCCAGAAGAGTACCACAAGTAGAAGCAGATCATAAACAGCATTCCCATGTTTCATAACAAGTTCAAAATTTACTGTGTTTTTCTTTCTATTTATAAATTGTTGATCAAGCACTATTTTTTGATGCATAATGCACTTAAAAAAAATCATAGCCAGTGTATAAGTAATAAGAGTAACCCAGAAAGTTTTTGTTGGTCGTGGCAATGTAAGAGCACCCCAGCAAAGAACCAAGAATGGCATCGGTAAGGAGATTATTGAAGAATTGGCTGCTTGGTTAATAAATACTGCCAAATAGCAAATAGCTTGGGTGTTAGCTATAAGTGCATACCACATAGAAATTAGCATTCGTACAAAATCATTATGGTCAAGAGTGGTAAAATCATCCCCTTTAGAGACTAGATTTATTCCAGAATCCCCACCGGGTGCATTCATTTTGCTTTTAATTTTAAAAATTGTAGTATTATTAAGTGCAAGAGATCTATTGAAAAACTTACTCATTCAAAGATTGATTTAAAAAATCAAACATTGCGGCAGTGTTTGATAGTCCCAGTCGGTTCATAGTGCTTATCTCTTGTAATGTTTTTTTTTCAGCAGATAAAACCTTGTGCACAAAACGATAATTTCTTGAAAGACGATTTAATCTGAATGTCAATAAAACAATTAGTTCAGATGTAAGCTTTATTACAGGATGCGTATCAAAGTCTTCGTTATCAGAATCGGAACTTTCTTCATAGATACTTTCTTTGCTCCCACGAACCTCCCGGAAAGAACTTGTTTTGAATTTAGACTTAAATATTTATCTGATGTTAAGTAAAATAAATGTTAGTACATTTTTGATTAACCTTACTGATAATCGCATCTGTCGAGCACGCAAATCTTCCTTCTCTAGAAAATCGTATTCTTCATATTCATCCATATCATCATCATCATCAAGCTCTTCGAACATATAGTAGTCACCTGTTCGAACCGCATGTGGATGAAGGCGTAAGTCCCTGCGCTTAGGCTGCAGAGAACGCGTGAAGTACATATCTGTAACATGGGACTTAGGCTTGGCGGGCTTTGCAGTATACTCCTCTGATGGGCTTCTCACTTCTGCACCATATTGAACATGCAGCGACGGACGCGCAGAAATCTGCTGGTCATCTAATGCGCTCATTTCTGTGGGGAATCAAACCCAAGGATTTTATTCTTGTAATTCTTACACATTTTCGCTTTAGCCTACTTGTTATACCTTATTATAGCCAGAATGAAGAAATTAATATGCAGTGGCTAAACCCACCCCGCCCCGCAGCTTATAATTGTTTTTTTTTCACATTCTGGCGTGAGTCTGCATTATGTGGGTCTAGGAAAGGGAAAGGAAAGCTAAAGGAGCGTGTTGGTGTGAGAAGTGTTGTAGATCTAGTTGACAGATGAAGAAAAATTGTACAATTTGACAAAACACCGCTAAGGTGTAGATGTAGTACTGAGTGCCGGGTATAAAAGTTGTGACGCGTAAGAAGCGTCTCACACGTCCCTTCTCGTTTTACTTTTAATGTTTGCACGCTACTTGTATACATACACATTCAGCATACATATAAGAATGGGAAAGAAGAAAGGGACGAATTCATTCGTTGGGTTAAGCGGGGAGAGGGAGCCCTTCGAAATCAAGTATATCGCACTTGAGGTGCGGAACGATGAGGAACGGAGTGAGAGTCGTCGAACGCGTCTCAACTCTTATATTACAGCGAATATTACGGAATTCTTTAATAAAACTTAATTGCTCTTTTCTGTTATCTCTTATCATAGAGATATGAGCGTCTAGAGTCCCTTCTAGGGTTTCCTTCTGTGTGCATTTTTCGAACCTCTTGGGTATAAAAAGAGGAGCCACAGCGAAAGTTACGATAAAATGTTACTTCTTTCACATGTGAAATATTTGGAATTTAAACATACAGATTGTTAGAATATATTATGTATGTGAGCATCAATGTGTTTTGAATGTGTTGAATGATTACACTACTCGACACGACTTTGCCGCTTCGATCCAGATCAACTCTTTATGAAAGATATGGGTATTAGAAATGGTTTGATATTCATTTTGTTTTCTATGTCAGACCTTTTTTAAAGAATTTTTAAAATCTGGATTTTTGTAACGCTTTTTTAGAGGTAGGGCTTCGTTTTTTCACACAACTCAATTATCTCACATCTGGTTGTAATAAACTTAGTCTTTATTTAAAGCTAATGAATGCATCTATAAAGTGTACCCAAACGCTTTGTGGTTTTAGCTTACCATTTGGGAAATATTAAGTTCTCCAGCCGCCTCTCCACAGATTTTGATGAGCAATGCCTTAAACAACACCTAATTAACGCACCCATTCATGGTAGATACTTAATTAATTTTTTTTTGGACTTTTCTCGAGTTTTTGAAATACACTTGTAACAGTGTGAGCATACAGAAGTCTGGATGCAAAACCCACCCCGTCCCGCAGTTTTTGTTGTTTCTTCACATCCTCTCATTCACACTCTGCTTCGCGCAGTGTGCGGCCTCTGCCTCTGATGCGAAGGGGGGCGAGCTAAAGGAGCGTGTTGGCGTGAGAAGTGTTGTAGGTGTAGATGAGAGATGAAGAAAAAATGTAAAATTTGACAAATAACCTCTAAAGTACAGATGTAGTACTGAGAGCCGGGTATAAAAGTTGTGACGTGCAAGAAGCGTCTCACACGTCCCTTCCCGTTAGGTTTCTTTTATCTTCAAAATTATAGGTTTGGGAGGTTTTCACAATTGTGCGGGGGCGGGGGTCATTTTTAAATACACTCGTAAGAGTGTGAGCATACAGAAGTCTGGATGCAAAATTTGCTGATCAAGACGGACGGACGGACGGACAGACGGACGGACAGACAGAAATGGCTCAATGGACTTTATGGGGTCGGAAACGTTTCCTTCTGGGCGTTACATACATTGACTTTGTGCAGAAATACAATATACCCTATTTACTCTTCGAGTACCTGGTATAAAAATTCGGTTTGGTTCGAAGCGGAAAAAAAACGTTGGATTCTGTCAACTAGTGTTATGAGGAGAGAAATACAAAGCAGTCGGCCCGTGCTTAAGCGATGCAAGAGGTTTCAAAAGTTAAGTTAAGTGCAAAGACCTGCTATGTCACTTTGACAATCGAGGAGAAGTTTGCTTGCGATGACGATAGATTTCGGAGTGTTTTGCTACTCAAATGAGCCTCCCTCCCTGCATTCGACTGAAGACGAAAGTCGGAAAGGGAAATGCAAATTCAGAGCGCAGGTCAGGTCTTTTTTTCCTCGCTATCAGATAAAGACCGTATGATAGTTCTTCTTGTCTTTATCTTTACATTTACTATTTTAACTACTTTTTTAAATAAAGTCTAACAACATATTCATAATATATATTTTTTGTCTCGGATCAGACCATTGTATTTTTACATCGAGCTCTTTTGCTCACTTTACACGGTGACTATTGAGCTTAATGTATTGTTTCGGGTGGTTCCGCTGAGAAGTATAAACGAAAAGAAGAAGTCCGGATTGAAAAACAAAAGAACGGCCGCTGCGTTTGTAAGCATTTGCGGGTAACATTGCGTATGTAGACTGAGAAGTGCAAGGAAATTAAAAATACATTAGATTTACGTTAGGCTGCTCCACTTTAAAAGACCTGATATTTGATGCTATATAATTTAACGATATTTGTAGAACTTGAAGGGGTAATCAGCGGCTGGGAAACCCGACAATCATCATATGTTTTGTCTAGCTCAGAATACAGTGTGAGAAATGCAAATTCTAATCAGTAGGAAATACTCCCTATATACTATTTATCTGGTAGCAATCACAAACAAATTGAGAAATGTTAAACTTACTTGTATAGTTCTTTCGGTTACTCGCACGGATTCGTTCCATTTTAGCTTTAACGCTTTCTAACACGTTCTTCTCATATTCACGACGATCATAAATCTGCTTGTAGTGCAGGTTTTCAATAATAGAAGCTCCCCTGTGAAATCAGAAGAGTTGAAGGTTCTAGGTTGAAGAATAGTTCTAGGCGAAATTTTTTTTAAAGTTCGAATAGCTTATCTTTCAGAAGAACATATCACTGTTGTTAATTTATGAATGTATTTCAACATCAAAGCTTACAATTTTAGAGAGAGAACTAACCTTGAAGCAAGAATAGTGTTAGCTTGCGTATCCATTATAATATGACAAAAATAGTATGACCGGAAAATTCGATGTTGAAATATAACAAATGCGAAAATAATCGCATGCCAAACCAAAGTATTACTGAAGATAAGGTTTCTTGGACCATAGTGGAAGTCTTCGTCTCTTGGATCGATCTCATTAGATTCTTCCGTTTTATCGGACTCTTCCTGGTCGATTGATTTATCATGGTGCAATACTGTATAAAGGGCATTTAGAAATGGCTTGTCAATTTCCTTGATTTTACTTTCTAATACAATAATGCTGACTTTAACAATTATATTAAAAATATTAAACGCAATAAGGCAGTTCCAACGACAGATAATATAATGAATATTTTGCAAGTACACTTCCGATCCCTGCAGTAGGAACACCAAAGCAAATATTATGTATCCTAGTGAAAGAATGTCCATGCTGCATACGCCTCCCATAAAAACTACAGCTAGTGTTATCCAAAAAAACCCGCAAAATACTGCTGTTTTTAAAACATCTGCATAGTTTCGTACATATGAACAAAAATCATGCGTTGGATTTTCAAAATAAACATGTCCAAGCTTCGCTATATTATATACTACGTTTTTGTTGTCACCTCCATGGTAAGTGTTATCAATGTGATGCATTTCGGCTTTAAACGATTTACGCTGCCGTGAAATTAGCAAAAGAACAATAAAATCGAGCATAAGTTTTGATTTGTAGAACAATTTTGATGATTCGTCCAACATTCTCCAAATGATATTTGTAGAATTTACATACGGGGAATCTTTCGACGAGTCTGCGAAGCAAAGGTTGAGTTTTGTATTTTATTCTAGTAAATCATTAATTTTCTTACCAGCACAGAGATTTGGGGGAAAATTAAGAAGATATAAGTACTGCACAAAAATAGAAAGCACAAAATACAGCTGAAAAAGTTCCCAAATTCGTGCACACTGCATTCGATTGAGGCTAAGTAATAATATAAGCCAAATGGTATAAGTCAATGCAAGCAGGTCGCGCCTAAGAGCAATGGTAGATACCATTCCAATGAGAGTAATCTCTAGTCCAAATTTAAAATAACTGTAATTAAACAGATATTTAATTAAGCCTGAAAAATCACGCTCTGCATCATGTCTTCGTATATTTGGAAAGAGTACTTTGCGTTCTTTTCGCTCGAAGGTTGAGTATCTTATAAGATGATCCCTGAGCTTAACAACTGCATGCATTGAAGCAACGATCATATAAACGAGATACGGTGATATGTACCGCAAAAGCGAACTAAATATTGGATCCATTTTGATTAAGCCCATCCATTCCGCAAAATTGACAGTAGTGTTTTTCTATAAATATGCTCAATGAGTTAAAGTTCAAATTCTTTACACTTACATCATTACACATTTAAAATCGTAGTGGCTTTGATCCAGGTACTTTATTTGATAAATCATTTTCATGAGAACCAAAACCGAAACCCAAAAGGTCACAACTCTGAAAATTACACGTCTTAGGAAACGATTAACACATACGCTCATTAATGATAATAAAACTAAAAATAAATTAAAAAAGCAAACTTCGGAAATAGCACAATAGAAAGACGTCAGTATCACCGCTTTTATCATATGCATTTCCAAATATCCCCAAGTAATCAGTTTGCCCGGCCTAAACCATTTTCGACCTTTAGAACGCAGCTTTCTATAGCCAGCGGAAAAAAATACTTTCCACGACTGCTTGTACGTATCAAGTGCCTTTTGTGGAGTATTACTTCCTACGTTTAACTTCAAGAGTGAACCACGGTTTTTTTGATCAGTTGGTTTGGGGCGTCGGACTGAATCCATAAAACGACGGTGAAAATAATGTAGCTGAACCACAGTAAATATAACCGTTAATGTGGGTATAAGGAGATTTAAAAACAGCTCTTTCGTTTGATAGCGGCGCAAGCCTATATCATTTTGCCTATTTTGTACCAACAGTAAAGAAAAATTTAAAAAGAAACAAAGTGTTTGACTTACAATGTTGGCTGCACACCTAAAAACTTTTCCCAATAGTAGTCAAAATTATCGAATTGATATGTATAAATAACGGTCAATATTGACATCGCATAGAAAATAAGAAACATCCAATATCCATAAAGAAATTTAATCCAAAGTTGTAGGGACATCTGGAAGACCATTAAAAAGAGAAGAAAGAGTGACATGTAGCAAATACGAAACCCAGTCATGACATGATCAATCATAGCGCATAAGAATATTAGAAATATCAGCAGCCACATCCATATCCGCGTTATAAAATTTGTAACACTTTTGAAAATGAATACAATCAGTCGAGGTGCTTGGGATTTTTCAAAAAGCAAGTGCTCAGAACGTGAGTGATGAGGTCCAAAGATTTGCTGAAGGAGATCACTTTGTGACCTATCCTCAGCTTTTTCTTTAAAATACTGACGAGATGTTATCCAAAAAACAAATAGAAATCCAGTCTTCACTGTTAAAGGAATCCATGGTTGACTGCCTTTATTTTGCGGATGAACAAAGCCAATTTGCTCCAGATTAAAACCACAGCTCTAAAAAAAAAGATCATACTTTCGATCATACAATACCCATTTCAAATTAGTGTTTATGTTTTTAAATATGTGTGTGAAATTTAACAATTGAAAAAAACTGCAAGCACGTGGGGAACATAAACTCTACGCCAGGTAAGTATTGGAGAAAAACTGTAACGAGTTACATATTTCGACGTGGCGATTTCCCCCTTGTAAAGGCGGGCGGCCAAATAATTCCCCTCTACCCAAGGGTAGAGCGGTAACTTAAAACTTAAAAAAAAAAAAAAAAAATTTGTGTATCTTTGATCAGCCAGAAACTACATAGAATCTATCCGTTCGTCCCGTTTGACGGCTTTTGTGATACACTCAGTCAATCCACAGCAATTCTCCAAATTGTTTGGTAAGGTAACGTATCAGTACACGGATATATGCAAAGCATCATCCGATCTAAGGACTTGAGCAACCGACGACGAACCAGCAACCCAGGTTGCCTTCAGCATCAATAGCCGAGTCGATAGAGCCATGTCTGTCTCTGCGTCTGTCCGTCTTGTTTGTCGGCTAGTTCTCAGAGACTATAGAGCTGGAGCCACCAAATTTTGCCTCCAGACTGCTGTATGTTCACACAGAAACCAGTGTATTTCAAAAAAAAGCCCCGCGCTCTGATTGGATCATTAATATAGTCAGAATGAAGAAATTAATTTCCAGTGGCCAAAGCCATCCCGTCCTGCAGCTTTTTTGTTTGGGTGAGCGAAAAAAGCGTGTTGGCGTGAGAAGTTATGTAGATGAAGATGACAGATGTAGAAAAAATGTAAAATGTCAAATGTAAAATTCGAAAAAAGGTACACTGACTGAGTAGCGGGTAAAAAAGTTGTGACGCGTAAAAAGCGTCTCCCTTCTTGTTAATTATTGATACCCGTAAGATACACTTCTCGACAAAATCAAACTATTTTTATTTTAATTTTTTTAAAGAACTATAGTTTTTTTTACGAAATATTGAATTCAAAAACTCGGGAAAAATCGAAAAATAGATAAATCAGTGTCGACTATTGTTTAATAATAGGTACATTATTATTTGGGTACACATTATTTGGGCTTCGTTTAAGGTATTGCTGTATGGAGAGTATGTATTGAGAGACGGCTGAGCTAATATTGTTCAACCAACCCTAAAAACGGGAAAAATCCAACAAATTTACCTGTTGGAGGGTGACGCGCCCAACTGCCAAAGTATTTCAGGCTAAAATTTACAAAAAAACCTAAACTATGTAGGTATTTAACGAAAAAATGCGAAAATACCCTAAAAAGTATTTACAAAAAAAATTTGTCTCAAACCATTTCTAAGCCTCATATCTTTCATAAAAAGTTGTTCTGCATCGCAGCGGCAAAATCGTGTCGAGTGGTGATATTTATTAAACATACCGCCACTGTAGTGGGCAACTCCTCCTCATAAATATTCATGCCATATACATACTGAGTTATTACCAGGAACTCTGCATAAAGAACAACAAAAAAGCTGGAGCGCATCATTGAACGGCGTTGATTTGGTATCATCCAGAGAATGTTTGCCCAAATGAGTAATACAAATGTCATCCAACTATGATATACAATTGACCAAATCTGTAATGAAAATATTTAAATTTTACTCATACTACTCGACAAAATCGAACTTTTTTCCCCTTATGAACCATTCCGACTTTTTCTGATAGATATCGGGCATTACATTTTTTAAGAACTTTTTTTAAAGAATTTTTAAAGTCTGGTATTTTTTCTACGTTTTTTTCAGAGGTAATTGTTTGTTTTTTTCACAAAACAAGTATCTTAGATCTGGTGGCAAAGAGCTTTTTATACCCGGTACTCAAAGAGTATATTGTATTTGTGCACAAAGTATGTAACGCACAGAAGGAAACGTTTCCGACCCCATTAAGAATATATATTCTTGATCAGCATCAATAGCCGAGTCGATTGAGCCATGTCTGTCCGTCCGTCCATCTGTCCGTCCGTCTGTCCGTCTTGTTGAGCGCCTGGATCTCAGAGACCATAAAAGCTAGAGCCACCATTTTTTTCATTCAGACTTCTGTATGCTTACGCTGTTACAAGTGTGTTTTAAAAAATGAGACCCACCCCGTTCAGCAGCTTATATTTGGTTTTTGCACATTCTCTCATTCACACTCTGCCGCGTCTCTGCCCTGACTCTGCAGTGTGATGCTCTAGGGGAGGGTGGCGTCCTAAAGGAGATGACAGATGAAGAAAAAATGTAAAATTTGACAAATAACCGCTAAGGTGCAGATGGTGTAAGAAGCGTCTCACACGTCCCTTCTCGTTTTATATGAAAAGCTGATTGATGCAGCTAAAAAGGGACCCAAATACTTAGTGGTTTTGTGGACGAATGTAACGCACAGAAGGAAACGTTACCGACCCCGTAAAGTATATATATTTTTTATCAGTATCAAGAGCCAAGTCGATATAACCATAACTATAAGAGCTAGAGCCACGGAATAAGCCTCCAGACTGCTGCATGCTCACAATGATACAAGTGTATTTCAAAAATGATTTCAATTCCGCCCCCACAAAGGGCGAAAAGCTCCCACAGCCACAATCTTCAAGATAAAAGAAAACTAAATTCCATAGGGAATGACCACATCTATCATATCATTATTATAGGCAGAATGAAGAAATTAATTTCCAGTGGCTAACCTCACCCCGTCCAGCAGCCTTTTTTTAAATTTTTTGTACATTCTCTCATTCCACTCTATGCGTCTTGCAGTGTACGGCTCTATGGGAAAGAACCACTTAGGTACAGTTGGACCACTGAGTACCGGGTATAAAAGTTGTGACGCGTAAGAAGCGTCTCACACGGTACGCTAAAACCAAATAGTGTTTGGTCTACTTTTTAGCTGCTTCAATCAGCTTTTCAGATAAAAAAAAAAAAAAAATGTCTTATCAGAACATTTCAAAGCCACATATCTTTCATAAAAAGTGGGTTTGGTTCCTTTAGAAAAATCGGGTCGGGTAGTGTTATTGCTGTGTATATCCACAATTCAGCTATAAAAATATCGGGATGTTTATATTGGGGATAAGGTGGTGACAGGATTCTGTCTGGACACAGATAAAGGCGTCAAACGGATCGGATGCTGATTAAGAATATGTGAAGATATGTGCAAATAGGTCAAACGATAAACTTTCTTATTTAATATTGGTATCTAGCTTATATTAGACGGGACTGAAGGCACTAACGCAAATTAACTGATTGCGGACTTTTTAAGACAGATAGTGATCAATCAAATGACAATACTAAGCCAAAGCAATACAAAAAACTGGATTCAATACAAAAGCAATCTTTCAACAAATCACAATGGAAATAGGAAAATCCAAAAGGTCTTTATGCCATAAGCTCAGTCACTGCTGCATTATTACAAAAAACTGGATTCAATACAAAAGCAATCTTTCAACAAATCACAATGGAAATAGGAAAATCCAAAAGGTCTTTATGCCATAAGCTCAGTCACTGCTGCATTATTCCGCTTGTGTCCCAAGCGGAGGTTGTAGCAATTAAAGAATCAGCGATCAGAGCACTATGCTCAATTTCGTCGAACTCAACGAATATTAATGACTGCTATAAAGGGCATCGGTGGGAAACTTGCTGCCGACGAGTTGGTACCGATTCCCACTCACAAAAATGTTGAGAAATATGCAAATATGGCAAGGGAGCATTGCAATCAAACCGCCTTGTCCTAAACTACCTAAACTACCTCATTTTGTAACCTTATGCAACGCAAGTAGTACTGAAATTAGCTGCGGTCTTAGACAGTATTCAGAGTATAATAAGTACTCACCATCATTATTGTATTGAGCAAAATGTAGCTATTCTTGTAAATAACCGAAGTGATATCAAAAATCATGTAAAAAAATTGTTCCAGCATTGATGGTTGCGAGTTAGGCGATATTAATTCATTATTTCCATGACTTATTCGGTTTTGAGATAATATATTATTGGGCTTTGGTCCTAGGTTCATACGTATACTGTTAAAAGTAAGCTCATATTGTGCACGGTGAATAAGACTGAGGGTTGTCACAAAATACGCTAGCATCAAAGCTATTGGGCTGATATACGAATCTAGGTTAAGTTCCTGATTTAGCTCTATTATTTTTCCATTATTGTTATGCTCGGAAAGGCGAAATAAAATCTCCATTCCCATAATGCTGATGGCTTAAAATGATAATAGCGTTCGTCTTTCCGCTTATAATGCTTACCGGGGCCAAATTGTTTCGATGTTAATTGATTTTTGTACTACAGGCAATTGACATCCCAAAATAAATGTAATATGAAGTGATAGCGCAACGACCAAAAATATAAGAGGGAAATGCATTCCGCTATAGGGTAAATAGTCAAGAGACAATAAACAAATTATTTTGATATAAATGTACCGGTGAAAGTGACGGTAAAGCGCCCAATAGGTCCCAGCTATAATGAACATTAGAAAATATAGGGTTCCGGGTAGGGATGGTCTTAAAGTAGCAGCAAAGTAAAGTACAATGAGAGAAAAAATTGGAGCTGTCAAGGGACATATACATATTTTTTGTTATTTATATGCTAAGACTCATATTAGTGGAATACTTACATGTTTTAAGTATGGATCGAATATAAACAATGATTAAGAGTCGATTCATTTCAGCCATTTTTAAATTACCATTGGATTCCCTATTCTTCCGAATAATTTCATCTTCTTCATATCGAAAACTCATTTTCTGTTTCTTAGCAGAAATTATTGCAAAAATAAGTAAAGCCAAAGTACTTACAAACATAAAAATATCTGGCAGTATCCAGTATAAAACAGTGCCAAGTCTATAGGGTACCAATAAGCACTAAAATGAACAAAACCCTTAAATATTCTTACCGCAGTCCTTTAAAATAAACTAAGCCAACTTGTCGCAAAATATAAACCTGTTTTGTATTAAATTCCAAGTGCAAATGAAATACGTTGACCAAATTAATTATAATATGCCCTATTATAAATATAATACTCAAGACGCAAAGAATGGCTAAGTATGCATGTAATAATGTTCGTTGCTTAAGACTCTTAGTTTGAAATAGCCACGGTGATAAAAAGAACATAAATAGGTAGATAAATGACAAACCAATTGGACGAACCAGTGATACTGTTGGTGAAAAGCTTAAAGTTTAATTCCATTATATACTTTTTTTAACTTACCAATGATTAAAATCACCGGCAACAAAAGACGTACATATATAAGTAATAGAAACTCAGCCATTTCCTAGACTAACAACAAAGATTTCAGAGCAGTAATAAATACAAATCAATCTGACAGTTTTTAAATAGTCATCTTTAATTTATTATTCCAAGCTTACACTAAATAAGGCAAATATCGAATATCAAATCTTGGTGAGTGTGCAAAGCTCAGTGTGCATACTGAAGAGTGAATGAAAGCTCGAGAGGTTATTAATAATGATGGTTATTAAAAATGTAAGTCATACTCAGTAGTGATGACGGTATCATCATAGCGGTATATTTCATAGCGCCAAAAACAAGTGAATTAGAACCCTCAGGGTTGTATCACTAAGCTAAGTTTGCTTAGTAGCTAACGAATAAATATAAATATAATATAAAAAGTATAAAAATAATGTAATACATGTTAAATTTCACATAATAACCATCTCTCATTCCTAACCTAATATAAAGATAACTTAAAGGAATAGGACAGACCTATAATTTAAATTTCATTAGATACATTTCATTAGATATCAAATGTCTACAATTAATTGCCTGCGATCGTATCAAAATATATGCCGCTTTCATTTCGCGTGAACTTTGCTTAAAGATCAGTGATAAACTAACTAACATCATTATGCCGAAAACTTTGGGTAAGCTTCAGACAGACAACTCCGTTAACTATATTTTTCTTATCGGTAATCTCAATTCAGTGTTTTTGAAAAACTTTAAAAGTTTTTAGAAGTTTCGAGCGCTATGACACTTTAAGAGTTGGCGTGAATTAGGGGAGTTAGTCACGGTAAATTAATTGTTTTCTTTGCTCTCGCTAATATTAATAAGCGGGCTTAATTGGTTCTCTCAATTTGCCAGATAAGATTATTTATTCAAATTTCGTTTACCCAGATTTTAAAGTTTTAGAAATATAATTTTAATTTAGAAGGACGGTTGTGATTGTGCCAAAATTTGTAAGCACATATTGCGATGAGTGCACTTAAAATCGGATATGTACATATATATGTATATACAATTTATGATATTGAAAACCATTCATTCTGACTGTAAAATAAATAATGCTGATTATGTATGATTATGATTATGTATGTATATTATATATAAATATATATGTATGTTAAACCTGGAGGACCATCTCTGGCATTGGGGTAAATGGTATTTCGTGAATGGTAATTTCGTTGCTGGAACGATACATTTACATAACATTTATTTTTTTATATGTTATTTGTATTCTATTGCTCATTGAATACATGTACATATGTATGAATGCATAATAACGTACCAGCATAAAAATTAAATAAGAAAATTTTTATTGATATCTCCTTTATATCAACTTCGAACAAAAAACTAATCCAACCAGACCTTTTTCATATATTTCGTCTGATCAGAGCTCGTTTCCAGCGAACTAGTTGTTAGTCGATATAAAGGTCAGATTTTGAGTCTTGTCGGACTGATAAAGACCAAACTGTAATGCAGTCAGTAATAGTGACAGTGTAGTTTGCACAGAAGAAAAGAAAAATTAGTTTACATTCAGATCTTTATCGTAATAAAGATAACTAGTTCCTGTGATAATAACTTTAGCTTTTTAGGTGTCCTTGAATCTGTTCTTAAAATTAGATCAAATGCAATGGGACTGACTGGAAGCTTGCGAAAATAATTCCGTTTCCCAAAAGGACAAAATTAGTATTGGCAGAAAATGCTCACTTTCCTAAACGATAATTATAATTCACTGCTAAGTGACAAAACAGTCAGGTTACATAAGAAAATATGGTATTCCACATCAATAGTAAATATTACAGAAGACATTAGATTAAAATATTATGGAAAAGTGACGGTATTTGTACCACTTGACTGCAGTTAAACATTTGACACGGTTCACCAGGTTTAAGATTTAACTGAAAGAAGACAAGCATTAGTAAGTAAATATATAATATCGTCAATGATGAGCATTAAACGTATTGTGCCTCAAGGTTCAGTTCTAGGAATCGCAGATGATTTGATAGATAGGAATAACTCGGCAAAACTTACTGGTTTATTACAAAATCAAGATAAATCTAAAGGTATTGAAATAAAGAGGAAACTAATAAACACGAGAAACTATTCCAAGTTTGAAATTTAAAGACAGAAAATAAATTATAAAGATAATGCTGAAAACTTAGGAATACTCTACTATAAGAACATATAGTCTCTAAAAACAACTTAGTACCTCAAAATAAGAATACATAAGACAATATGTTTTGACATTTACCTCGAAGAAAACTAAAAGTAACATTTAACTTAGCCTTTGAGAAAACCTTAAAAAAATTTAAAAAAATTTTAAAAATTCTGCCATAGAGAAAAAAGAGTCGTCAGACCAATTCTAAGCCCAATATCTTTCATAAAGGAAAAATCGTGTCGGGTAGTGGTATTAACCAATTAATATAGAATCAAGTGGTGTTAATGCTTTTAGCCCGTTTTTGGGCATTCTCGGAAAATATTAAATTTTTCAGATGCTTATAAGTTCACTAATGCAGCACTGCTGGAGGTCGGAGCAATAACAGTCGCAAAGCAGACGCAATAAAATGTTGTACTTTAGATAGTATTGACGTAAACTGTCTAACTGAAGGTGAAACTAAACAAAATGAAAAGAAAATTATCCAATTTAATTTTTGTGCAAATTTGTAGAATTCTAGCTTTATTTTAAAGATCAATAAGATACTTAAGTTATATGAAATAAAGAAGCGCCACCTGTAAAAAAACTTTAAAAAATTCCACACTTTAAAAACTCTTTAAAAAAAGTTCTGTTATAAAAAAAAATAATTCTTTAATAAAAATTAAAGCCCTCAGTCTACCAGAAAAAGTCGGTTTAGTTTATGCTGAAAAAAAATTCGAGTTTATGGGGTAGGGTTATAGAATGTTGAAATGGTAAAAATAAATATAAATAAAACATATTAAATTGCTGTCGGAAATTATTCATTTTGTTCGTTTGAAACTTCTAAAAAATACGGTACCCACTTGGTGTGTATAAAATAGTTTATAGTCTATGCGGTTCTCTAGTCATTCTAATTGGGACTAATATTTCAGATCTGCTTTAAAAGATTTTGAGTTCAAAAACACTCCAGAAAACAATAATTCACCCTTATTGTCGCAGATTATGCCTTCAATTCCACATATTTATTGCATCTTATTGTTCACTTCTTAAAAGGGATGATTATTTATGCTGCTGATTGCTCTTTCTGCCCACTTTAATTTGCAAACGTCTTTTATAATGTAATTTAATTTTTTATTAGGATCAAACTTCAGTAATCGTTCAGCTGGAAACTAAAACCCTGCTGAGATCACAAAATAAATTTCTTACATGCGACTGGGTGGGAACTTATTGTATCGTCTCCTGAAAGGTTTTTCGTTTCAGTATTCAGCGATGCGAAAGACTACGAATTTTTTGTGATCGTTGCACTATACTCAACAAAATTTCAGCCCTACCGGCCTGTACAAATATGAAAATACAAATGTAAGTAAGACTTCATACCTTGCATTTATAAATCTACAACATGCCTTTAAATGCTTAAACGGCTCGACCGATTCGTATGCAATTTTTGTTGCATATTAAGTAGGACTGTGAATAGGCTGTAGTCTATTTTATCATCTTAATATAACCACTCATTAACTTTGAATCGCGTTGAATGTCAGTTTTCGATATCAAATATTCGTTTGTGTGCATTTTATCAAGCAAAATGCAAGGTGCCCTGTTGCACCGTCGAACAGAAAGGGCAGACGATCGAAGAAGATCACGACAGTGTGAATATGGGCGTGAATATCAATCACAACATTGATGAACGAAATCAACATAGACAATTGGAAAAGAGACAACTGAAACTGCTCCAAACAAACCAAATTACAAACACCGAAAACAAACTCTAACATGAGTCTGATGACATATGTATGTATGTATGTTGGGAGCCAGGAAAAAAAAAACTGCCTGAAATTGAAGCACCTCCCGCAATATATAGCGGTACAAGTAGGTTTACAAACGGGTGGTAAAATATTTTTCTTTAATCATTTGGACTTATAAATAGGATGGTGTTTTGTCTCATACTGTTTTTTTTGAAGAAGCCAAACCGACTTTTTCTGATATATTTGGGTCATTAAAATTGTTTTATGAATTATGGTTTCTTTTTATGGCAGAACTTTTTTTTAAGAAATTTTAAAAGCTGGTATTTTTGTTTATTCTTTTTTCACCTAAGTATCTTTGATTTGGTGTTTTTGATGCAGCTTAAAATTGGACCTAAACACTCAGAGGTTTAAGTTTACCGTCTGGAAAAATTTAATTTATTTTTATTTAATTTACTTTTTATATTGAAACTCAGGACAAGTAAAGAAAAGTAATTATATTCTGTAAGATGTAAGATAAGTTATGTGAAAAAAGAAGCACTACCTTTAAAAAAAGCGTTAAAAATATTTAAAAAAGAGTTCTGACATAGAAAAAACAAGAAGGGACGTGTGAGACGCATCTTAGGCGTCACAACATTTAAACCTGGTACTCAGTAGTAAACCCTAACGGTTTTTTTAAATGTTTATTTTTAAAATTTTTCTAAATTTTTTTAACAACATCTGCATCATTTCTCACGCCAACACGCTCTTTTAGCTCGCGCCCCTCCCCAAGAGACACACACTACACGAAGCAGAGTGTGGATGAGAGAAAGTGCAAAAAATAAAAACAGCTGCTGGACGGTGTGGGTTTAGCCACTGCAAATTAATTTCTTCATTTTGGCTATAATAATGATCCAATATGATCAAAATTCAGTGATCTGATAGATATGGCTATTCCCTACAGAATGGCAATTGGTTAATATTATCTTCAAAATTGTGGCTGTGGGAGATTTTCGACCTTTGTGGGGGCAAAAGGAGCTGGGGCGAAAGGAGGTGGGGCGAAAGGAGGTGGGGCGAAAGGAGGTGGGGCTCATTTTGAAAAACACCTGTAACAGTGTGAGCATACAGAAGTCTGGATGAAAAACTTGGTTGCCCTTTCTCTTATGGTCTCTGAGTACTAGGCGCTCATATGGGCGGACAGACATGGCTATTTACTCGGCTATTGATGCTGATCAAGAATATATACTTGTACTTTATGGGGTCGGAAACGTTTCCTTCTGTACGTTACAGACAATTTTCCCCACAAATACAAGTACCGGGGATAGACATGATCATCAAGCTGTTTCTAAGCCGCATATCTTTCAGAAAAAGCTAGTTTGGTTCAAATCAGAAAAAATGTCGGGAAGTGATATTCCAGGTATTCTTGTATTTGTTGTCGGAGCAATTTTCGTAACGCACAGAAGGTAACGTTTCCGACGCTATGATGTATATAAAGTACATACATGTTGTATGTACATATGGACTGAGTACCGGATATTAAAGTTTCTGTCGGCCATATCAGGTATAATATTCGTGTGGAAACGATCAGATATCATCCCCGTTTTTGTGAAATATATTTTGCTAGCAGCAGAGTGTGACCAGAGGTGAAAACTGCATGCCGTATGGTTACACTTCTCTGGCAGTTGTGTTGTTTTGTTTACCCTTTTGAAAATGTGTCTAAATTGAATATAAGGTTAATAAAACAATGAATGCGAAATTGATCCATGCAGGAGATTATTTTAGTGAGATCGGAGATCGGAGAGGAGGACAATCAACGAAATAAGCGACGACATCTTTGATTAAACCCATATCTGCAGGAAAGAAACCAGGACGGTCGTTTGTCTATACAGAGTATTATAAATCATATAAATATGTTTACATGCTATAAACCCATGAAACGATACCCTTTCGCATATTCCGCAGTTTGAAAATATGACAAAGAATTTGCATATGGCTGGAAATAACATCCGCAGTCTTCTTTGATTGGTGGAGCAGCAAGGCCGTGCCAAGGAATATTTTCGCCCTTGGCAAAGTTGTAAAACGGCGCCTCCAAGCACCCTTTCTATTCAAAATTGGATAGTTTTGAGTCTAAATCGCCGCCTGTGGAGCAGTACTTGGTCCCAAAAGGAACACAACTTAAAACATTTTGTTAACAGCCCAGCCCGGTCTGTGTCTTGGCAACATGAAGCAACTGGCATTTAAATAAGTTAAACAAATTAAAATGTAAATAAATTCAATATAATCTCATTAATCTAATATATTTTTTTCCTTTTTTTGCCGTTTGATGTCCTTAAGGTCGTTTATAAGCACGGTGGTCATTTATCTTTCAACTTCTGCGGCATTTTTGCCTCCATATGAATGAGACTTTACTCTCTGTTTGCTAGGTAGCCTCGCGGAACACAAAACGAATGTATCTTTGTCGAGCTGCTAGAAACATACCAACGAATATCACACAAATACTATCAATACCACAAAATACTTTCGCTGACTTTCTAGATTTAGTCGGACAGTTTTTTTTTCGATCTGTTGAAAGTTGAAAAGTTGAAGGATACATTACCACAGTGCTTCTCAAAGAGCTTGAGGCCATTAAACGGCAAAAAGCTAAACTATTATAGATGGATGAGATTTTATTGAATTTATTTGCATTTTTAATTTGTTTAACTTATTTGAAAGATTGATATTGGCATAGGCTTTAAAGCCCAGTACTCAGAATCGCTAAAATTTCGGTCGACCGAATCAGGGATGATTTTTCCATGCAAACGTTTTTTGTTCGATATAAAATTTCGCGTAAAATACACCAACAACCAGCCGTTTAAATACTAACATATCGAAGCGAAAAAAAGAATAGTTCTATCTTCTTTCGGCAAGAGGGATAGAAAATAGCATCAAAATAAGACTATGAAAATCTTATTAATGCAGTCGAACGAAAACTGATTAAATAGATATTATAGTTGATCAATCTTATGCTCGGTGCTAATTTGATCAATTTATAGAGAGATAAAACACGTTTTTTGTATTTATGTACCGCATTGTTGACCTCCAAGCACCAAATGCATTCTCAAATAATTCATTCCTGCTTTTTTTAATACGAAATTTGAATTTTTACCAGATTTTATGTTGCAAGAAAACACAAAATGGTGTACCGGTGGAGAATTCATTCTGTCCACTTTTTTCCAGCCGAGTATTGTTCTTAACGACTTACTCTATCCCCAAATATAATATAATTATTTCTGTACCTTCTTATTCTTCGAATCTTGCAGGCGCATGTTGCTAGTGTATCGATACAAAACTATCTGTTTTTCCATGATTTTACCACTTTTTTTTCGTTTCGCTCCTTACCTCAGCCGTAAGCGTCTCAAAACATTCCTCCTCTTTTTATTAGAATTGAATAGTGATAATACAATTAAAATTGTTGACTCTATGAACTGGAATAGATATTTTCCACATAGAGTGCTGGTTGATTGGTCGATCAGAAAAGTTATGTATTTTTAAGAGCCAAAACCTATGTGTGATGAAGTGCCTTTTTTTTTTTTGTTGCTCCCAAAAGGCTCCGTTACTCAAGTACACATAAATTTAAGTTATCGTTCAGATAACAAAGAATAATTTTATTTTCGGATAAAAAATACGGCCCATAGGAGGCCAACTGTCAGGAAACGTCGGGAAAACCACTTATTGCTAATTTTGTCGAATATGTCGTGAGGGGTAGAGGGAAAAGATCTCTCACCTAAAGTAATGGGTAGTAGTAGGTAATAGTAAAGGGATGATAGCCATTTATTCGACTAAATGGACGATGTTAAAAGTTACCCATCAAATTAGTTACCTTTAACTGCTAAAACTCTATGGGAACGACATAGAGCCAGCCGAGAGTGAACTTTGCTAATTAACGAACTGAATCAATTAGATGATTCCAGACCAACCAACTGTTCGTCTATTTGGATTCGCTTACTGATTTTGATCTGGCAGTTCCATTCATATCCTGGAATTTCGTATACTGCATTAATCAACTGATATCCGGATATTTTTCGCTGAGTCACGTTTTGACACCGACTTTTATGCAGAACTGAATGCAAGAAATGGTTAATTTTCAATCACCTATCAAAATAGACAATACAAACAAATTGCTTATTTTTTGTATTTTTATTTGTATACATTGGCTTATTTATTTACACTTATTTTAAGCCATTATGTTATTGAGATTTTTAGAGACATTATATTAAAATATTTTTACTATTGCTGTTAAGTTAGGTATAATTTAAACATATGTATATTTCATTTCATGAAATTGATATCCAATATAACACTTTCAACTTCATCTCTAAACATGTTTTCATTAGTTCATACATACATACAGAATAACCGAATAGAATACACTACCGAAAAAATCGTACTTATTATAAATATTTACCATGCTCTACCTTGCAATGGCAAATAGCCTCCGCATTGCTGCTGATGCCCATTGGAAATAAAATTATTTTGGTTTCTATATGCCATAGCTAAACTGTTTGACATGAGAGTATTGTTGCAGGGCTGCTGTAACATAGCAACATTGGAACCTCCAACAGTTCCGTAGCTTGCAAGAAGAGATGAAGATGTATCAGGTGAGTGGGAATTAGGTGCATCTCCTGATATGAGATTGAGGCCACTCGTTACGTTGGAAGATACTGCTACTGTTCCACTATTGGCGTTTCCGCTATTACTAGCACTGCTATTGTTGCCCGAGGGTGTCGAGCTATTACCATGCGTTTGTGACTGAGTTGTGTTGTTACTTCCGGAACACGGTTTTCCATCTTTAACTAATACTGGAACCGCAACACGTCTCGGCGAACTTGCAGACTAAAAGAAGAAATAAATATAAAAATGGTTAGTCAATGTACCAAAACATGCAACTAACACTACCCGACAGAAAACTTGTTCTGAAAATTATAGAGATTGGAAATGGTTTAAAGATAATTTTGTTGTTCTTAAAATTTTTTTGTTTTTTTTTTTGTTTTTAAAATCTCTGATTTGTTCTTAACATAAGTTAAGTATCTTGCATCTGGTTGTAATGAACTTTGTCATTTTAAAAAGCTGACAATTGCATCTATAAAGTGTACCCAAACTATTTGTGAGTTTAGCTTACCGTGTGAAAAATGTTAAGCTTTAAAATGCAACAATTTGGATTTTTGTGAATTTTTTTTTTTTGGTTTTGTTTGAAGCGGAAAAAAAGTTTGATTTTGTCGAGTAGTGTAATTTATCTTTATCAAATTTCTTAATATGTTTATAATATTCAATGTAATTAGTGTGCACTTGTTGACTAGGTAAATGCTCATATTTTTCACTATGCTCCAAAACATTTTTCAAGCTGTTAAAATCATCGGATCTCTTTCAGTTTAAAAAATTAAGGCGATTAGATTCTGGAAGCTATTGATTCATTCATTCATTCACATATTAGACTTCGTAAGTCATAAACTTTGACAGACGGCTGCATCAACTTAGTTATTGATGCTGATAAATTAAAAATACATATGTATCATTTAAGGGGTTGGAAACAATTTTTTCTGTGGATCGTTATCCACGATTACACGACCAACGCCGGTTTTTAAATCAAATTATCACGCTTGGGCTAATATAATTGTATTCGTTTTCTGAACACATTTCTACCATGGTAAATAAAGCCATGGGTGTGCTTGGGTTTATAAAGAGGTGGTCAAAGGAATTTAAGGACCCCTATATAACGAAGACTCTCTATATCTCGCTTGTTCGTCCGATTTTAGAATACGGCTCATGTGTATGGTGCCCTCAGTACAACATACATCAGGACCGTATTGAATCAGTACAGGGGACTGGGATGCAACTGTGAGACTGCCATCCTACCGTAGTAGACTTCTTTTAATAAATCTTCCATCCTTAGTTAGTCGTAGAAAAATGCTTGGTGTAATTTTTATGCACAACTTGATCAAGGGGGATGTATACAGCCCTGACTTGCTGAGCCGCATAAACTTTACGATTCCCATTAGACCCACTAGAAACTTTATTCCTTTGTTCCTTCCACTATGTAGATCGAATTATGCCTCACACGAACCCTTTAGGGTTTTATGCTCGGATTATAATTCCCTCTACCACATTATATCCTCAACTAACTCCCTTCCTCTTCTTAAATCTCTTATACTAGCCTACCTCTCCCGTAGTTAGTTTCATTTTAGTTTTGTCTTGTTTCTGATTTTGGTAATTTCTGCTTGCTTAGCTTAGTCTAGTTATGATTAGATCTAATTTTCCTCGAATATTAGCCTAACATCTATCTTTCCTGCATGCTCGCGACCGGTTCGGTTAATCGCGCCGCGCGTCATGCGGCAGCGCCCCTCGGTCGGTTGGGCGGGAGGAGGGCTGCGTTCTGCTGGGTTCCGCGCGTAACAGGCTTTGGCTTGGTGTCGCATGGGCCACTTGATGGTGCAGTCATTGCATATCAACGTCCAGAAGATATCATAAAATTCAACCGTGCAATACAATACATACATATATGTATGTATGGCCACAGTACTTGTTTAAACGAGGTGGAACGTTGTAATTCGCGTATATGCAAGTCACTTTATACCGGGTGATCCAGGGGATCCATAAATAGTGATCCAGGAATCCAGTATTCAGGATTCTGATAGAATTGGCCATTTTCTACTGAACTGCGTTTTGGTTTTCTCTTCAAAACGTTGGATGCTAAAAATGTTTGTGCTTTGTGGTGGCGGGGCGATACTTTGAAATCGTGAAATCAAAGCAGTCTTGATTCAAATTTTAGTTGCTTTAGCTCTTATAGTCTCTAAGAACTAGACCACAAAAAAGAGGGACTGACGGACGGACGCACGTACAAGTCAATATCGACTCGGCTATTGATGCTGTTCAAAAGTATATGTACTAATCTCTTCGAGTACCGGGTATAATAAGGTACAACAGCGGCTACAAAACCCTTCGCACTGTATGAGCGTTGTGATTAAAAATTACAGCCAGTAAGTATTATCAAATATATAATCATTTACCTGGTTGTGTTGATTTTGTTCCGCCATTGCCTTTTCTTTAGCTTGCCTTTTACATTTGTACCTGTGGTTCTGGAACCAAATTTTTACCTAGAATAGCAATATTAATAGGCCCATTAGTCAATAACTTAAATGTATATAAAGTCAAGGAAATATGATTAATTAGTATGCTCGTTTGCTTAATGCCCACAGTAATTTTTGCCCGAAGCAAAAGCATATTAAGAATTAAATTTTTATACTTTTTCTTAGTTGAATAAAGCTGTTTCTGTAAGCAAGTTATAACTTCCGTAAGTCAAATAATTTCGGTGAGTCAGTTAACTCAGTTACCTTATAAGTAAATACTTATACATATGCCGACTTCTATATGTATAGGTCAACCTTTTGGAAGCGAAAACTCCGAGATTATAAGTTGGCTTATCTAATTAGCTGTTTATGTTGTAAAACATCGCTTTTGCACAACTAGTGTCATGTTAGCTTCTGCTCTGGGGACGATTACCATTTTGTCATTTCATCTCTCTATATCTCTACCATTCAGACTAGATTAGTTGTGAAGTGGAGTGGCAAATATGTAAAAGTGACAACGTTCACTTATTTATCCTGATCTATTTTCAATTTGTCTCAAATTGTGGCTCTTTGGATATTGTACATATGTATGCACGCGCTAGCATGAAAGACTTAACGTAAAATTAGTGTTTGTTAATCGATCTACTGGCCTTCAATCGAACAACCGGGACTTTATATGTGGCAATATGACTGAAAATTTGATAGATTGATAAATTGATATACCTGATATCCCAGGAACACCAAAAGGGCGGCCATCGATAGATCGAATTGAAAATGTATTATAATTTTTTTTATTCTCGGATCAAAAAAAGTTCTCCAATGGACAAAAAAAAACCATAATTGATTAAAAAATGTTAATGTCCATAATCTTTCAGAAAAAGTTGGTTTGGTTCCCTGAGGAAAAAAGACTATGGCCTTATAGTTCATATATAGTTACATATCTATGTACTTAAAATTCTCGTGGTACTGGGATTGTGACTGAATTCCTCCCAAACGGCTGGATCGATTACACTATTCGATAAAATCGAACTTTGATTCTTTTCTGAATCTTTGAACTTTTCCCGCTTCGAACCAAACCAACTTTTTCTGATAGACTGAGAACTTTAAATTTAACTTTTTTGTAAAGACTTTGAAAGTCTGGTATTTTTTTGTAATTTTTTTTAGAGCTAATGTTTCTTTATTTCACATAATGAACCTAGACATTCTATGCAACACTGTGGTTTTAGCTTACCGTTTAAAAAATATTATGCTTTGAAATGCAGAAATGTTGATTTAGACTTTAAAAACTCAGAATAAGTCGAAAAAAAGTATATCCTGTGTCTTCCTATTGTTTGTGTATAGGTGTATCAATTCGGCGTTGTTTGAGGTATCGCTCATCAAAATCAATGGAGAGGCGGCTGAGCTAAAACTTTTCAACCAATTCGGATCGGATGTAAACTATTTTTCATCACCATATAAACGCTCATTCACTTTTAATTGCGGTTTTAGTGTTTCTGATCAAGATGCCTTTACGGCTCGACCGATTCTTATGCAATTTTTTTTGCATATAAAGAAGGTTTTCGAATCGGATCTAAACTATTTTTTTCATATCATTAGCTCTTTAATAGCCGTTTTGGTGGTTTGAGCAAGTTGCCTTTGCGTGAGCTGTCAGTTTCTGACATAAAATTATATTTTCCGTGTGAATTTTTATTTCTTTTGATTGTTTAAATTGTATTTGCTTGTGGCAATTTTTGTTGTTTTTCAAGTAATAGGTCGTAAGATATTTTTCTTCATATACCCCCACTTAACTAATATAGTCGAAATTTTAATGTGTGTGTTATTTCGATCAACTAGGGATTTGCTCCTCTCAATTAAGTTATGTTTTTTGTCTCGAAATCATCTAATATGTGTCGGTTTTTTAATTTTTTTGTGAATTGAGTAAATTTTTGTGTGTGATACAGTGAACAATGCCAGCAAGACGTAATTGGGCCCACATAGATCTTCGAGCAAGTCATAAATTGTGGCTTCAAATAGTCGACTACCCAGAACAAGTAAATGAATTGAACAAGATAATGAAACTATGCGAAAGAGCATGTCGCTGTTGTGTGAATCTAAAGCGCAAGATGTAGGAAATTAACGAAATGAGCAAAGACGATTACGACGGAGAAATGGGCGCCGGTACAAATTGACACTATCAGAAAAAATGACCGATAACGATAACAAGTACATGGAGCATTTAAATCGGCTTCCTTCCTTCGTCTCGCTTTCCAAGACGAGCCAGATATTGAATAGTACGCTCAACAGAAAGTATTGATTGGTGCTATGGACCAAGAATGTCAAATGGTCACATACCATTATGCATCAGTAAAGTGCAGCTATCTGGAATTGAAACACCACCGGAACCAGCTTGCTTGTCGGCACTGATCCAGATTCTGCTTAAAACTGCCAATAGATTTATGCACAGTAGTTGATTCGTAAAATTTAGAAACGCAATTTACAATTTAAAGTTGAATCACCGGTTCATTTAATTCGAAATTTTAACCAACCACAGCTATTTCATGGCACGAGATTAGTTAAAAAACGAATGGAAAAATGATCGAAGAAACCATTTTGAATAGGAAGTTCATAAGTAGGAGAAAAGGTTTTGTTACCACGCATGAACCTCAATTTCTTATTAAATTAGCATTCGTAGTAACAATTAATATGTCGGAGGCTTGCACACTAGTGTACATATGTATGTACATATTTTTTTAATTTTTTTTTCTCTCTTTTTATTTACTATCTGTGTGTTTAAACAATAAGTAACTTGTATAATTAATATTAAATTAACAGAAATATCAGTTTTTCAATGAGCCCTGGTTTTATATATAACATCTTTTCAGATTGTTGGATTTATCTATCAGGGATATCGAGAATGTGGTATCTTTTCAGTCTTCTTACTGTTAAGCTATTGTCTAATAGACTTAAGGCTGAATTAGTTTCGTGGTTGTGGAGTCTGTCGATGTATTTCTTACTAGTTTTCTTTATTTCTTCTTTAATGGTTGGAATATTAAGATCTTTGTGGATATTTGCATTAGATACGTAAAACGGAGCATTGACAATGTGACAATATTTGAGTTGCTAGCAGTCCCCCAGAGCTGTATAGCGTAGGTCCAAACAGGCTTCAGTATGGATTTGTAGAGGCGAATTTTGTTTTCCAAATTGGTTTCTGATTTTCGACTTATCAACCAGGACATTTTTAGTGTTTTAAGTCTAAGTTGTTGATAGAGATACTTCACACAGGTACTTTGTGGAATTGGTGAGTGTAGCATTAAGTGTAACATTTGGGCAGTTACCTGGTCTTAATGAAAACGTTATTTGGACGGATTTCAGGGAGTTGATTCTAATTTTCCATCGAAGGAACCAGTCTTCAACTAGGCTTAGCTCAATTTGCAGGAGTTCGGAAGCTTCATTTATAGATGTTCTTGTGGCTAAAACGGCTGTATCATCAGCATATGTTGCAACAGTGCAGTTGTTTGTAACTGAAATGTCGGCCGTATATAGGGTGTAGAGAATTGGTCCCAATACGCTTCCTTGTGGGACGCCTGCGGTGATGAGAAGTAGGGATGAAGTATCGGTTTTCTGCTGCACGTAAAAGCATCCTTTAGCGAGATATGATTTTATTAATAAATAGTACGGAGCAGGTAGCCATTTCTTTATCTTGTACAACAAACCTTTGTGCCAGACTCGATCGAACGCTTGTTGAACATCAAGAAATGCAGCAGTGCAGTATTTTTTGTTTTCAAGTGCCGAAACTATATCATTAATAACCCTGTGACATTGCTCAGGGGTCCCGTGACCCCTCCTGAATCCGAATTGGTATTTAGGAATGATGGAAAGTTCGTCCAAAAATGGCAACATTCTCTTCAATAGTATTTTTTCAAACACTTTCGAGAATATTGTCAACAGACTAATGGGACGGTATGATGTCAATTCCGTTTCTATTTTGTTTGGCTTTAGGATCATAACGATTTCTGCACATTTCCATTGACTTGGAAAGTGGTCTAGTCTGAGAATAGCGTTAAATATAAGAGTGAGAAACCCAATGCATTTTGGTGGTAAACTCTTTAGGGTGATACCATATATTTTATAAGGGCCTAGTGCTTTTCTATTGTTCAAGCATTTGATTTCTGTCACAACTTCTTCATATTTGATGCTTTTAATAGGCAAGCTCATTTGGCAGGGTGACTCAGTCTCTGTTATATAATTATTTATATCGTTTGGCTGAAACACAGAGTGCAGATGTTGTACAAATGCTTCCGCTTGTTCATTATTAGACCTACACCAAGTTCAATTGCTTTTGTGAATATTTATTATTCTTTTAGCTGGTTTCTTTAGGTATTTAGCCGCCCTCCATAGGTTGTATTCATTGTTGCTGGAATTAGGGTCTAAGTTTCTCAGATACTCAGCTAGAGATTCATTGCGTAAGTTCGACAGCAGTTGTCTAAGCTCAGATCCAGCCTTGTTGTATAATCTTTTGTCAGAAGGGTAGTGAGTTTCATGCCAGCGTTTTCGCAGATTCCTTTTATTTTGTATTTTTTGTCGAAGTTCGGTTGAAAGGTACAATTGGTTTGGTTGTTGATGATTAAGAGCATGATTCGTGTTTCTGTAGCTCGCATTATGAATTGTATTTGTGAAAAGCTAAACAGCATAGTCTATCTCCTCACCTGTTTTTAACGAAAAGTCCAGGCTTATAGCTGAGTCTAAATAGCTTTTAAATGCGTTAATGTCTGTAGAGGCTGTAATGACTTTATAGGGCTTTTCCAACATATGGGCTATTGTGCTGTAAGTTGCTATTATTGGAGAATGATCTGAGTTAAGGTCAAAGCTCTCCATTACTCGCATGTGTAATTGTGTGATTCCAGAGAATACTACGAAATCAATCAAATCTGGAATTTTTCCACTATCAGTTGGCCAGTATGTGGGCACACCAGTTGACAATGTTGTTATGTTATTGTTTCGTATGCATTTGTATAACTCCGATCCCTTCGGGTTAGTTAATCTGGATCCCAACCATGGATGTTTGGCATTGAAGTCGCCTTCCATGATAAACTTTGTTCCCAGTCCTTGGAAAAAGTTTTTAAAATCGAGTTATTTTATTGTGAATCTTGGGGGGAGATAAATCGCTGTTATTGATACATCTGCGTGCATACATTTTATCTCAATTGTGGCAGCCTGCATAGCATTTTCCCTAGTCCATGATTTGAAATTTAAGGCCCTGCTTGATTTTATTTGCATAGCTGATTTACAAGTAACATTATCATGTTAAGTAAATTATTGGTAAGTTGAGATTGTTGTTCTAGAAGCTGTTCTATTTTTTCTAGAGACTTGTTCGAGGTGCTAATTCCTGCATCAACTGTGTGTTCAAATTCCTGCACTGAACGATTTCATTGGTTTTACGGGGTGGTTCTATATTAAAAACTGCGTTACCAATGAGTTTAACTTTGTATATATCTAAGTTCTAATTGTTGGGCTCAATGTCAAAGTAGAACAAATGCAATGGCTTTTTGGTTACATGACTTTTAATTTTACTAATGTTTCTAACATCGTGACCTTTGGACTTCACATCTTGTTTGATTAAGTAGATATCCGTTGAGAAGTGCAAATTCTTAATAACAACTCTGAATGCCCTCTCATGTTTAAGTTGGTATGTGTGAAATTTGACAGAATCTTTAGTAAGAGTTTCAACAAGTTTCCTGTATTCTTCAATAGACTTTACCATAACTCTCACATGACCATCGCGTTGTATGTACATATGAATGTATATTCTTGATCAGCATGAGTAGCCATCGAATTTTGTCTGAAGACTCATGTGATATTACATTGAATCAAGTTTGTTTAAAAACTTCGCCACGCACATTTGTATACATGTAGATGACAGAAAAAAAATCATATACTGACCATATACTATATCGGCTATAAAAGTAGTAACGTGTGTAAAAATAAACTTTTTGTATGTATCTTAAATAAAATGGAATAAGATAATCCATTGCTGTGTGATTCCTCCAATATGCATGATGCATAGCACATTTTTGATGGAACTAACAATAACGCCCAAGGTATTGATATAACGCCGTTAAGGCAGGCAGGCACCAACTAATATTTACATCAGTGAACAAATATAAGGGCGTGATAACAACAATGCCCACCACTTAACACATAATTGTCATTAGGTTAAGCAATTACTTTTGCGGTCCGCACAATAGGTTTAGGATGCGACGTGTTATAACAATAAAAACATTTGAATTGTATTGTCACCCTTCAGTTGAATTTTTTGAAAATTTTCTACAAAGCCTACCCACATAAAGATGGATGCTGATTACCTTTGAATAAAGCAGATCCAGAGCAAATAAAATTGTATATGCTCACAACAGTGGCTGTTTTTGAAAGATAAAAATGCATTAAAGAACAATGAGGAAATAATACATTCTAAACTCACCCTTAAATTGTATTGAAAGTGGTCATTGTTTGATCATGTTCTTTACAATTAAAGGGCATGGCCATTGTGTTTATAAAAAGGTAGTGAAGCACCTAAATTATTAAACTACACGTATGTACATACGTGCAACTTAAACATTTGCAAGTACGTATATATATGTACCTATGATCATACCCTAAACACTCTGTATACCTACAATATGATATAAATTCGCCCATTGATACATCCCTATACATACAGGTATGTATGTATGTGTGAAGCATTCATTGGAAAGAATAGGTTACTTTTCAAGGATCTAATGTCTAAAATCTAAGTTATTTGGAACCCTCAAGATTCACGACCAAAAGACGTGGGCCTCAAACAGTATTCATGTTTAAACGCAAATTTGCACACAGAGCAAAAAAACACACATTGTAACTATAATTGACTAGTTTTAGGTCTGTTTTCATATCATAACATAGCACCGTCCAACTAGAATAAATGTACATATATAGTTCTGAAGAATATTTAATGTTTGTATACTTGGTACTCGAAGACTATTTTAGAATTGTGGTCAAAGTGGCCGCACGGAAACTTTCGCTTTCCGACCCCATATAATCAGTTTCAAAACCACTATCCGACACGATAATTCGGATTCGAACCAATTTAACTTAGAAGCTTATGGAGCTTAGAAATGGTTTCATAATCTTTTTTGTTTTCAATGAAAGATATTTTTTTGAGAAGTTTTAAAATATTGTGTATTTTTAACTCTGTTTTAGTGGTACCGCTACTTGTTTTCGCATAACTTCTGATTGTAATGAACTTAACATCTGCTTGTAATGAACTTCGGCAGAAAAACTCGAAAAAAAGACGGCTCTCCATTGATTTTCAAAATCAATACCTTAAACGACATCAAACCTGTGCACAAAAAAGATTTACTCTTTTTCGAATTGAGTTCAAAAGAGTTTTCTGAGTTTTTAAAAGTTGTTTCAAAATTACGTAAAAAATACCGCATACAAAATCATACTTTTTTTGAAAGCTTAATATTTTTCAGACGGTAAGCTAAGACCACAAAAGGTTTTGACATGTATTATAGATGCATTCATTAGCTTTATAGAATGTTTAAGTTCATTACAACCGATGTAAGATAGTTAGGTTATGTGCAAAAAATAAGGGATGCCTCTAACAAATGAGTTAAAAAAATCAGACCTTAAAAATTTGTTAAAAAAAAAAACAAAAATTATAAGTCTATCAGAAAAAGTCGGGTTGGTTCGAAGCGTAAATAGTTCGAAGTTAAATTTTAGTGTAGTGAAGCCACGTCGATATTGCCATATGTGACTCTCCGTCTTGTTTGACGACTAGTTCTCATAGACGATAGAAGCGAGATTAAGAAAATGTTGTGTGCAGAGTCATGTGGTATGAAAATTTCCTTGAACATTTTTCCAATCCCCCTAAAAAGTCGAAGATCTGAGCCTTCCACAATTTTAAATACAAGAAACTATCTTCCAACATTATCGTAGAGAACTATCAGATTGGCAAATCTGGATCAGACGAAAATTTATTTACCTTCAATTTCCGCGGGAAACCTATTTCTCCTTATTTCTTATCATATTTGAATTTTAAGTCGTAGGAAATTGTCGTAGCACTATATATGTAGGTTTTACCTTCGATGGTATACCCACCTTTAGAATAAGAATATGTACATATGTATGTATGTACCTACTTATCCTTACAAATTGAGCAAAGTCAAATAAAAGTGTTTTTTTTTTATTGTAAAATGTAATCCAACCAAACGTTCACATATGTACATATGTAAATGTATGTACATATTTACGGTGATCTAGTAAATTCGGACTACATACATATGTAGTAGGTTTTTCTTGAGGTGGGTCACGCTCTCACCCTTTTTAAAGCTTCCGATGGGTTTTTGGTTAAAATATGTCCATATGTATGATGTACATATGTATGTATCTAGACATGTGTACAACCACCCATAGTTAAGCTTGATATGTGTACATACATATGTAAATATGTATTAATGCATGTGTGTATAAATATGTGTATGTTATAGTTATGACCCTTTGGCTTTTTTCTTCCTTAAAGTGCTTTCGACGACCCAAAATAACTAATATTTTATAACTGTCTATTTACAAACGACTTAATCTACCGATTATTATACGTAAGTCACTTGATATTTCGTTACCAAAATGTATTAAATACAACAAGATCCCGAGTATTTTCACATTGCATGAATGTTCTGTGGCACAGTAAAAAAAACAACAAGATGCCAAATAAAATTGTTCTGTTTACCTGTGTTGGTGTTAAGTGAATAAGACTGGCCAAGTGTTCTCGTTCTGGTGCAGAAAGATACCGCTGTTGTTTAAATCTTCTTTCAAGTTCATAGACCTATAATATAATATAATAATAATGAGAAATATATTTGAATGTGTTTTGAATTTAATTTACTTTCATAAATACATATGTATATGTGTACATACACATTTTAAAAATAGTTCCGATTTTTCACATACAAATTTACACAAGTTCGGTATGCCCCTTATTTTCATGTACATATGTATGTATGTATGAATGTGTGTATGTACATATGTGTAAATGTACAATGTATTGCAGACAAAGTGAGGCGAACTGGACCTTTAAAATACCCCATTAATACCCTGGCTACTTTATTGAACCGTTTATTCTTTCTTTTATGTTATTTTTGTTGTTGTAGCTTGGTTGCCAAGTAAAATCCATTTCGAATATTGTGAATGTTATAATGAAAAACGAATTTTATATTTGCCGTACACTTGAAGTCTTGAAGTCTTAAATAAATACAAATATTTTTATGAGTTTATGTTTACTTTGTGCAAATGCCTGTTTGCACATGCCGTACGTTACTTACTACCGTTGGATATACATACATACGTACATACATAGGTGAGCACACATATACACATACGTATGGGTATATGTAGAAGCATACTTACATATATATATATGTGTAAATGCTTAAAAACTCGTGCTTATGCACTTTGCATTCCTACATATGTATGTAGAAATATAAGTAAGTATCCCTATGCAAACCACATAGATACATGCATTCCCATATGGACATGTGGACATATGTACATATTTGCATACGTGTACGTATGAACATCCTTAAAATTAAACAAAAATAGATTAAGAAAATACTGGGTAATTTTTTTAGATCAGTAGAGATTCTAATAAGAATTTTAATATTTATTTTTGCATACATACATACGTACATATATATTTACATATATGTAAATTTATATACATATATATACTATGTAAATGTATATGTAAATACATACATGTGTAGGTATGTATATATAGATAAATATTAGACCAGTGCTTCTTATTAGAATCTCTACAGATCTAAAAAAGAAACCCAATATTTTCTTAGTCAATTTTTGTTTAATTTTAAGGATGTTCATACGTACACATATGCATGTATATGTAAATGTAAATACATATATATACTATATACATGCTTGTATGTATATTTTCATTATATGTATGTATGTACATATCTAAGTATAGCCTGGTTCATGAAAATATTAGTAGCGCACCTCACCACGCTCAAACAATTTTTTTAAAGATAGGTTCTGTCTTTTAAATACAATAGATACCTTTTTAAAAAGCCTGGAGTGTAAGCAAAACAAACACAAGAAATCGCTATGCATTAGCATTCCATTTTCATGTTTCTTAAGATCTAATAAAAATACCGAAAAAAACTGAATTTCATTTACTGACAGAGCGATAAATGTACATTTGTTTTCATTGTTTTTGGGTACATACAACCAATTAAAACAAAAAAGATGGAATGCGAGGTATGACATTTTTTGTTCTTATGTTTACAAGCCAGTTTATTCAAAAAGATATTACGTGTGTTATTTGAAAGACAGTTTTGAAATCAAATCTAATAATGTAACTGGTTTGCTTTTATACAAAGTGAAACACGAGCCGTCGGCTTACATAAGGGTGAATAAGTTTAATTTCCCTTATGCCAGGGAGATAGATTCTTTCAAAACTAACGTATCGCCGACTCATTTCGCGACCATATGCCCTACCAAATATCGGCTAAAGCTATGGGTTGTGAAAGAGGATAAGGCTAAGAAGAAGAATAGGCCCCTTCCTTGCTGCTTCCTTCTCTGCTGCATGGTGTTTGTTAAACTGCAATTCCTCTAATTCAAAAAGCTGACTTCCCTCCTAGTAGCATATCAAAATGCTCGCGTCCTACGTAGTAAGCTCATCACTTTTTTAATGGATAGTTTCACATTTTCGTCCCATGTTAATGTTGTTTCCCGAAACCTGATCAAAGGCTTAGATTCTTAGTTAGCTTAGGTTTTATCCGATCTGTACAATTTATAGGATTCATAATTCGTGTCAACGCGAAGGAGGGGTCCTCATTGCAGTGGGCTCACACTTTACGTCAAATCATTTCCATGTCCAGGTTTCACAAGACCTGGAATTCCAGTGTTTAAGATTGATTCTTCCGGCCATTTTGTATATCGTATATTCCACCGAGTTAATATACGACTTATTGATATTGTACTAGAACTGTCTAGAACCCACAATACAGAGAAAGAAGATACCGCAACGAATGCCACCATTTTCGGCATCTACATCACTAATGCCTCACCCTCATTTTAAGACAGCAAATTTAATAATGATTTAAAGGTCCTTTTGAGAAGCCATTTGTATTTTCGGTCCTCGAAGAGTTTTGGGGACCATTATAGTAGAACAGATAACTAATATATTATAGAAACATAATAAAATCAACAGATAAATCTGTAGTTGCACACATGTCATGATGTCTGTCCTCTTCTATCATATGCTGCGCTTTGCAATTTTCTGTATCGTGGCAACTTCCTGTCCTTTTGCATAATTGTTCCAAACAATCTATCCTCTGGAAAGCAACTCTGGAAATATGTATCCAAACAGTTTCCTAAGGTCGAACGGCATTATAAGACCCATGTTAAATGAAAGCGCACTGCTTGATGATGTTCTGTCCCCCATCTGGAATAAATCTTTTATAATTCCTCTTCATAAGATCGGAAATAAGTCTTACCTAAGGAAAAATAATGGTATATCTACGTTATTCGCTATTCCTAAAATATTAGAGGACAGCATCCCAGCAGTTATAAATAAGGCGACGGTCAACAACCACAAATATTTTAGAGTTCACCCCCTTTATCATTAAAGGCTTCCACGGTGGCTTTCAGCCGGATAATGCTTATACTGATTTCAGTAGGCCGATTCTGTGAACCACTCACTTCTTGCAAGAAAGGTTGACCTTCTAGGGTTTCCGGATAATCTTTTGCGATGGATTTCTAACCACCTCTGTTCTAGGTCCTGCCTTATTAACAAACTGTATTAACAATATCTCGAGTACTTACATATGTATGTATGCGGATGATGTTAATCTCTGTGGTTAGTATAAGGACATTTCATTTCACTGTCCCTGCCAATAACTTTCAGTCATGGTACTGTGCAAATATGGTACACCTTAATACGCCTCAAAATAAAAACTAATGAAATTTCATGGCTCTCTCTATGTACATACATATGTATGTGTGTATATCTCGCTGGTTCGTCTGAATATAGAATACGGCTCATGCATATGGTGCCATCGGTTCAACGTATTGAATTAGTACAGAAAAACTTTTCTGCAAGTCTGTTTTATGCAACGTTTTGAGACGCATGTCGATGGGATAGATTATTTTGATTGTAATTATGTTGTACCAACCTGAGCTTGAGTAAATAAAACTCTTCGTTTTCTTCTCTGTGCCAAAGGAAACTGTAGTGGTTTTGTATCACTAACACTGCATGCTGCTAATCCACTCATATTTCCCATGTGACTCATTGATCCACTGGCTGTCGTACTCATGAGACGTGATACTGAAAGAAAACAATTTTAAAATTTAAATAAAATCGCCCTTCAGGTTAGTAATCGGCGTATAGAAAAAAACATGGGTAAATAAAAATGGCTTAGCCGGTTTTTCCTACTCGAAATTGTCTGTCTATCCATAAAATTACCCACCTTTTTTCCCCCAGCAACAACCACCCCCCTACAATTCAAAGTGTCAGACGATAAGAGCAGGTCCATATAATTTGTATCGATTAATGTCCAATGTCCATTTACAATAAGCAGATCAGATGCGAACCAATATGCACCAACCAATGCACAATCATACATGACCATATGCGTATATGTATATATAAACACATATGTATGTATAAACACATATGTATGTAAATATGTATATATATGTAAACATTTGCATGTGTACATGGATGTGTGCTGAACGCATATGAACATTGAAACACTCATATATGTATATGTATGTACATATACACATACATACATACATACAAGCATACATCGAAGAAAAACGTTCAACGAAATTGAAGGGCCGTAAATTGAAAAGTCCACAATCATCTTTCCATTTCTAAAATAAACAATGACAACCAAATAATTTAAAAATCAATTATTTTCACACATGCCCTCTCATACCTAAAACACATAGGGTAGTTGCTGGGTATTTTAGTTTACATTTTAAGTATCGTTGCAGGTTTGAATACAGACGATTTGCGGTTCGTATGAGATTATGTAAATGTAAGGTACGAGTAACTATTCACAAAACATTATGTACAGCCCAATAATAGATCAATTTACATAAAATGCTGATATGTATGTATGCATGTGTGAGGGTAGGGTAGAATAGGGTAAATCGTGGTCGAGCATTACGCACCGCAGCATTAGTACTTAATTATTTTTGAATAAACATAGAATTAATAAGAATCTATATTGATTGCATGACTAAGCAGTTATGAATGAATATGAATATCTCGAAGTGAAAATAAATCCCAAAAAAATGTCAAGTACTTTTTCTTACTTTTGTTGGTTTTTTTTTTTCCTTCGAAAGAAGGTTTTGGGAAGAGTTTTTTTAATATGCACAAATGTATGTACATATGTACATGTGTATGTATGTACCTACATATGCATATTTTTATGTTGGTATGAAATGCCTAGTCACAAGGGGCAATTGTATAAAGATTCTGGCGATTATCCTGACACGGCGGTTCTACAAATATTTATATACATGTATGTGTATGCATTTTTTTAAGCCACAAACTTTAAACTTACAGAATACAGCTTTTCGTTTTAATTTTGTTTCTAACACACAAGAGCAGAAAGCATACAATAAAATATTTGACATTAATTAAAATGATCTATCATAAAACGCATAAATGATCAATCAGAATTTCAAGATGAAAGTCGAGAATAGTCTAACCAAACAATTGTACATGGCTAACAAAGATATGGTCTAAATCTGAACTCTAGAGCTCTCTATGTACATACATAGATAAATATATAAAAATCTTCAAGTATCATCGTACCAAGTACCATATCAATAATGGTGGTGCAGCGCTACGTAAAGCCTTTATTGTTTATTGTTACTGCCCACTGTATATATTTTAAATCGTATATGCTTACGAGCGACAGCGGTTGGTTTTTCGTCTATCTATAAGGCTTTCTCCGTTCCTGCAGTTTTCACGCGCTCTTTCCATTTATCTCTCTCCTTCTATCGGAAAATTCGTTCCGCCTGCCCTTAGTATTTAGCTGAGAGTCACTGACTCACTTTCTATCGTCTTGTTATGGTCTTGCACCTGCTTACTGTATCACTTTAAAGCGCATATATTCGCTCAATTGTATACATCCGAATCGGGTCATACACATCCTAACACATACCTAACACAACATAACTCATAATATTTAAAATATACATACATACGTATTTATATCAACTAACTGGACATTCTTACTTAAATATGTATATATGTATGTTTCTGTTTCGCTTAACATAAATATTTGTATAACATTTAAACTTCGGGCCGCAAGCGTTAGCTTATTTATTGGTTATTTTATAGATTTAATGGTCCGAAGCACATATATTTTGTATTTGTATATTATGAATGTAATATTGATACACATATGACATATTTATATGTACATACATACATCTATTACATATGTATATGTACATACATATATTATTTTATACTTACTTGCAAATCTTGGATCATTGGCAGTTGATCCGTACCATGACGCAGAGCTTCTCATGTCTGTGTAGTGGCCGGCGAGAGATAAATTATCTGTTGGTCCGCAATAACTTTGCACGCCCGGACTGTGATATAAGGATCCCATGGCGTATGGATTCGCCATGGTTGAAGCAGTTAATGTTCCGGGGGAATTTATACTACTACCACTTGAATTGGATCTATAAAATAAAGAGAATTAAAGATAATTTGAATTAAATTACTAGTAAAACTTTAAGTCGCCTATATTCGGTCAATTGCATACATAAGTGGATATACAAACATAGATATGTATTTTTATATAAATAACATTGTATAAAATGTACAATTAGTCTGCAATAACTAAAATAAAGACGTCTATAGTCGACAATCCGATCACAAGGAAATTCGAACTTTTGAGCAACACATTTGGAATAACTAGAAAATACACGTCGTCACACATGGGAATGTACATACATACATACATACATACATACGTAAAGGAAAGCTACTGAGGGGAGGCTCCTTTCTCTCGTTGCCATAAAGATATCCGGCGGGGGGTAACCACTGCAAATGAATTTCATTCTGGCTATAATAATGATCCAATATAATCACAATTCGGGGATCTGATAGATATAGTTTATCCCTACGTAATTGCATTTTTAATTTTCTCTTATCTTCAATACACAATACAACAACACAAAAATACGGACAGACGGACGGACGGAAGGAAGGACGTACAGACAGAAAATGACTCGGCTATTGATGCTGATCAAGAATATGAATACTTTATAGGGTCGGAAAGATTTCCTTCTATGCGTTACGCTTATCACTTTGACAACAAGTCTAGTATACTAATATAAGTTTTAAAGACGCTAAGTATGACACTACCTCCCCATCTTAATGCCATTTATAACCTTCAGTAATTTCTATGTCAGATAAAGCGAAGGGTGTGCACAGAAACTAACAGAGAGCTGCAAATTGTGAGACGAGATTGAATCAAAAGACATCTTAAAGACTACATGTAAGAGTATACTAAAAAATATTAATATTCTACGAGTATCTACCAATTGGCCTTTTACACAATTCAAGATTAACTTATTATATTTACCGAAACGGAGATGGGGGATTTCCGTTTAGTTCCAGTTTGCGATATGATTCCTCTATTGGACTTAAAATATCGGTGACACTAAATGGTGTTGAGTGATTGTTATTAAATAAAGAACTCTGATGCTGGCTATGCAGGCTCTGAAGGTGGTGAATATTTGAAATATTATGATGGTGATGTGCAACCGCTGCAGCGGCTGCTGTGGAAATCGGGTTCTGTGCCGATGTTTCGTTTGTATTTAATTTGGTAGGAGGCTCCAGTTGGTGATGCTGGGAAATTGCTAAAGGTATAAGTATGTCTTTTGGAGATAAACTCATAACCAAATCCGATTCATTTAATGCAGTTAAATGTGGCTCTCCATTTATGGTTATTTCTCTATAGCATTTTTTCTCATTTATTGATGTATTAACAAGGTTTGAGGCTGACATACGAAGTTATTTATCAGCAGCTTGCAAATCCACGTAATTTTATAACTCTAGAATTAAAATTTAAACTATTATTATTTTCAAGTAATTGTGAAAGACTTTGATGATTACAGTGTCTCTTATAAAAATTCGATATCTGATTAATCCTATTTAAGAAAATAGTACAAACTATCTAGCTAACATTTAAATAGCCATTTTTTATTATTGTTGATTATCTTTCAAACGAAAAAAGTTGTTGATACCATCTATTCAGCTATTTTTACTGCTATCGTACTATTTACCGTCATTTAAGGGCATATTTCAAGAAGAACTACGTATGGGTTTACTTATTCTATGACGGTACTACTACATGATTGTACAGATGCTGTACATATACATACATATGTATATGTAAGTATGTGCATACATTTTCGTTTAATCGGAACGACAAAGTGAGTCGATGGAGTCGGGGCCATGTCCGTGGGTAAGTCTGATTATATGTATAGGCTCTCAGTTTTATCTGACTTTGACTTCGCACTAGCATTTCATTACAATGCTTACAGTAATTACAATACATATTTGTCTTTATGCATTTACATATGTAAATAAGTACTTATTGTACATAAGCACATACGCTCTGACTAGAGCGCTTTGCGGTAAAAAGGTTAGGAGCATATGTATAAAGCTTCAAGCTCAGCCAACAAACTTACTTTACTGCAAGCGTTATCTACAGTAATTTCAAGCCTTAAGTACATTTATTACGATTTCATTATTTTAAGTTATTAAAAACTACTTTAAGAAGCTTATTGTTCCATTAAAAAATGAATTTTTTTTGCTTAAAATTACATCGTAAAAAAAACAGCAGTCTAAACTTTATAGCCGCTTTAATGACGAAATGTTTTATATACATACATATGTAATATGCAGGAATGCAGCTTGTAAATACTTATTTATCTATGTAATTAAATGCATACAAACACAAACATTTTTAACTAGTAACGCTATCAAAAAAATATGGCTAAGCCAGCTATTAGACGTAGTCAACCGATTTGGATTTTACTGATTTATTTCGATCCTTCTGATCGTTGCTTGTATTTGTTTAAGTGATGAACTTTTTTATTCATATCGTTCATTTCATAAAAATAAAATCATTTTGTTTTATTGATTTTCTTATGTTGGCTGTTCCGTTATATATAAACATATTAATGTACATGCATACATAATTATGTACATACATATGTACATTGTATGTACCATTTATTTACAGCCTTACATATTCTGTTAGCAAAAAAAGTAGTGTGTACCAAGCTATATCCAGATACATTTAAAACTATCGGAGAGACGGATGTGGAACTATTTACAGTGCACTACATTCGGGTAAGATAGGCATTAATATGCCCGTTATAATGAGGTGTGGATTTCAGATTGTTTTTTTGTATTATTCGTAGTTAAACTTGTAAACTTTTTTATTTTTCTAAACTGGTATTTGGATGAACGTAGTCATTATTTTTCCAACCACAAAGTTAAAAATGTAATACACGAATACTATACAAACAATAGCACGCCATTGGTGTACATAGATAAGTATATGCCTACATAATACATATGTATGTATGTACATACAAGTGTATGTGCCTACTGTTTTTGCACAAGATACTTTTCGTTCGGTTTTTGTATATAAAAATGGCACTGAATCTACACAAGTACAGATGTATGTATGCTCGGGCAGAAAAGAAGCATTTTCATATCATTCACATGACAAACCTCATATGACAGAAGCTATATTAATAATTTAGAAATAGTTACTGGAGTGGTATCCCTGGCTACGATGAAGAATAATTAGGCTAATATTTCGTTAACATCTTTGCACTAAAAACAAACAAAAGGCTTCCATCTAACGACACACCCAAAAGTGTAAATATTAATCAATTTGAGAAAGATTACGTGCGTAGGTACATAAGTATGTATGTTTGTACATATACAAAAACTTAACGTACATATACTTATAATCGCATATTAACAATGAAATACCTATGATTTAAGTGCATTAGCTTATTGTCATGGTCGTTTTTTTCGTTTCTTTTACTGTACAAGAACAAACAATTTCCTAAAACTATATAATGTTTTTATATATGTACATATAAATATAAATATACAATTTATATTGTATGTATATATATATATATATATCACATAAATATAAATGATTTAAATTAAAAGTCTCAATGTGAATACTTTAATTCAATGAAACAAAGTTGTATTTAATCCAATTTTTTTTGTAGTTTGAGTCACTTATTCTTTGTAATTGGGTTCACAGTTTTCACGGTTAAAATTTAATCATATCCATTGAACTCACTCAATTTTGTATATAAACATATAGCAGAGTATATCCCCAATGTAATAAATTGGTAATCATGAACTTGATGTTGAACTATTTTAGGTGGTGATTTTAAGCTTGATTCTGAAGATAAAATGTTTACTGCCAAATCACTTAGAATATGTAACACCTGATTTTTGTTTCTTCAGCACAATATAAGTATGTATGTAAATTTCAACACATATAAGCCCACGTCAGTGAATTTATTATGAATATCCACTCGACACGATTCCGTCAAATGAAATAAGAGGTCTGAACAGTACTGACGAGTACTCCTGAGATGGCTTCTGGATAGCCCTCGAATAAGTTTTTCCTATTAACGATGACTTTGTGCTGTGTTTGGTACTGGCTATACACTTCGTTGAACAAAACAAACATGAAATATTGCTTATTCATTTTTCTTTGGCCAGCCAATACCAGCTCGAGAAATATTGAGGGCTGGGCAGCAAGCAAATTCGTCGTGAGGTTACTGCTGCTCGTTGTAACAGCTCTACCTACTGCCTTCGTTTCGCGTTATACTCGTTTCGTTTCACTCGCTCCAACAATGGCATGTCGGTTTGAGTACACCAGAAAGGGATGGCTACTGCTCATATAACGTTGAATACATGACACATGCATTTGAATCGTTATTCTGACAAAAGTAGTCCACCAATAGCGACAAAGATGTTGTTTCAACCCCAGTTGAGCCTATGGTTTTAAAATAGTTCAGGAATGCTGCAGATTTCCTTCTTCCAAATTGTTGAATTGTCTGCTAACAATGAAACTCCTGCTAAGCCGGTATTTTCACACAATCTAACAATGCCGACCCGTGCTCTTACTCTCCTTACATTTTTTGACAAGCTCTGCACCATTCACATATCTTAAATGAATACGTCTGATCTATTTATTCATTATCTGGATATTAATCACAATTTTGATGACCGCTAGAGAACGTGCATTCAGTTCATAAAATTATTTCTGGATATTATAATTGATCCCCGCTTAAACACTGTTTTACTAATAGTTCCGAATAATGAGCGCTAAATTTCCTGACGCGCACGTAGAATATTTATCTACTATCCATTAAAGGTGCGGAATTTCATATTCGATGAAGTGAAAACTACTACAACTACTACTACAGTTACGTACATATGTATATCCTTTTATAGCGTTGGAGGTACATACAATACATGTATGTAGATCAAGAGCATGCTCCGCCTTATGAAAGACTTGTGCCTATCCATTTATGGATATATTTTCTCAAAAAACTGTAGGATTATTCTAGGAGTTAAAGGGAATTTTGTAATTTATGATTACTAACACCCTGGGAGGAGAGTCCACTATAATTTGTTAAACGCAATAACTACATTTTTCTCTTGCCAATGTGATGTGTATGTGTTCTCTATGTACATATGTAAAAATATACATACATACGCGTATTTTTTCTTCCGGGACAACTTAATTTAGAAGTCCCCGACGGCTCCGTACTTCCCGAACAATAAAATTATAAAAAGACGACCAGAATGTGGTCCTTCATCGAATTTTCAAGACAAGTACATTCCATCGTCTACATTTATGCATAGGGGTAATAACTAACACTAGTTATAATTGAAGAAGAAAGTGACTAAAGTGTGTTTAACTGAATAACCAAATGATCACAAAAATATATATATAATACATTTGGTACAAAAATAATATAATAGTACAAATATAAAATTTGTAATATATGTTTTCCTTAATGATAATTAACTAAAAAAGTTGCGAACTGGAGACCAGTAGTTGGTAGTCGAGGTCAACAGCTTCGCAATTTATGTCTCTTGTCCTAATTACACATACAATAAATATGCACATAATATGTGCGCTCAAATTAATTTCTTCATTCTGGCTATAATAATGATCAAATCTGACGCGTGGACATTATCCACGGAGCTGTGTATCTCGCACATATCTCTAAAATTGTGGATGTTACAGATTCGTACCTTGCGGTGTTATTTGGTGACTCTAGCTCTTAGAATTCTCTGAATTATCCGTCAAACAAGAAGGACAGACAGACACACATGGTTGTATCCACTCGGCTCTTCATGCTGATCAAGAATACATAAACACTGTATAAGTTCTGAAACGTTTCCTTTTGTGCGTTACGCACGTAGCCTCGACCACAAATCGAATATACCCTATTTACTCTTCGAGTGCCGGATTAGCATGATTCAACAACATTTTGGGGTGCAAACTTGATCTCAAAATTGAAATGTATGACATGTGGCCGATGGTTCCTATAGCAGCTATACTATATCTACATATGGATATCGCTCTAATCATTGCAAATTTACGCTTTGCATACATACATGTGTATATACATATGTACATAGATATGTATACTTTGTCTACTTTGTCAATTCATGAAGCATGTTACCATTTCGGTGACCCAATTCTGACATCTGAGAATAAAAGATTTTAAATTGTAAATGTAATTAATAATATAACGGTGTTTTATAGCACTCTGATTGGATCACATTTGTATCATCACTTTTTATCTCACTTTCAGCACTGCTAAACGTTGTCGAATTCAGCAATAACTGTGTATTTTATTGTGTTATACCAAACTACACTTATTATTACCATGAGATCTTTGAAAATTACGCTTCTATAAATCATACAAGCCCAAATTTACACACAAATACATACATACATATGTACAAACATATTTAAAACATATTAACATATTACAAACATATTAAAATATTGCGTCAGTATTGTGAAAAGTGAAAAACACCATTTCACACATGACAATAAGACATTTCATAGCTTTATAAACATTCCATCATTACCCCAAGATGTTATTAAGTGATACATGTACATGAAACAAGTACATACTTACATACTTTTTCGATCTTTTCGAACCAAAGAAACTTACATACAATACATACATATGTAATAAAACCTCTACAGTTGGTATATCAGTTTAATATATGAAAAGATTTTAATTTGTACAATTATTTCTTTACAGATATGTACATGTCTTTAATATGCTCTCCAGATCTATGTACACACATACATATGCACATATCTCAATGTTTATAAAAAAGATTAAATAGGAACAAAGCACGATTCTATCGTTCTGTATTGACAACCAAATAGTGCTTTAAATGTCAATTTAATTTACAAGCATATAATCAAAGTCCATACTTTTTTTTACATTCATTGCTTTTAGTAAACATACATACATACATTTGTACGTATGCACAAGCAGAAATTCTACACATACGAGGCTACATGAATTCATACACATATATATATATATGTATGTGAGTATGGGCGTTGCCCTTTCGTGCCCATGGGAGGAGCAATACGGTGGAGAAAACTGTGCCATGCTATTGGTTATTTAAGGGTAACGCCCTTTTATGATTTAATACATTTGACCCAAACTGATGGACAGAAGGGGAAACGTGCTAATAAGAATATAATATGTAGTTAGAAACATAAAGGCGCGGTCTTTATTTATTTGAATTTATTGAATAAGGCTAAATAATAATTTACAGGAAGAATTTTTGGAATAATTCTTTAAATACATTTTTAACAACGCGTTTCTTTTACTTATGTAAAAATGCACATTTGTAACGGACATACTAAACTTTTGCCATTCCTCCCGTCTCTTCGAAAAATAGAGGAATGGTCCGCTAACAGGCATTTACATATGTACATACATATATTCTGTTATTTTTCTACTTTAATCTATCCTGTATAGAATCAATTTACGTGATACATATGTATGTATGTATATATGTAAATTTCGTACACATGCTTGTACATATTAAATGTACATACAATACGGTGGCTGATGATAATAATATTTATAAAAATGGCGAAAATACAATTAATATTCAAAATTTCTTTTAATACCGTTATACTGACTACTAACATTTGCAAAAAATCATTGGTTCAATCAGGTCATGTTAACGCTTCTATAGGATTTGGGCCAATAATACTTGAACCTGAAATAAGTATTTGCCAGACCAAGAAGAATGTACCAGTTCTTATGGGCTGTGGCTCATAAATCAACCCAAGATTCTTAGCGACGTGTTTTTCAAGAATTTTTGTAGTAATCGGATCTCTTTTAAAACCAAACATATATATTCCGTAGTATTTTTTAACATATAGTACAACTTTACTCTTATCAGCTTAGTTTATGCTCCAAATGCATTTTTCCAAACTTGCACCCATGTACTTTCTGACCCAAATGTGTAGCTTTCTTCTTACATTTACTTATGTATGTGTAATCAATTGCCTACGAACCATCAAATCACTGTCAGTGCGTTATACAACTTTGATTGTTGACTTTTTTAAGATGTTGAAGTCTTGGCCTTGCATTAAACCATCTTCCCTTAAAGATACGTTTTTCGCAAACAAAATTCGTTTTCAGTCAACTTAGTGTAGTCAGTTGGGTTAAATAAAATAGTAAAATTGCAACGTATATATATTCTTAATACAAATCAATAGCCGAGTGTATATAGTTATGTCTGTCTGTCTGTCTGGGTTGTCGGATAGTTCTCCAAAACTATAAGAGATGGAGCAACCAAAATATCCATACAGAGTAAGTATTTAAATGTTAGGCTCAGATTGGATTATTATTATAGCCAGAATGAAGAAATTAATCTGCAGTGGCTATCACCCCTGATGAAAGGGGATCAGCCATCCAATGCTTGCTCATTCTCACTAGTTCGCACACCTTGACTCGTGCATTGCGTGGGTCAGGTGGAGATGGACGAACTAAAAGGACGTGTTGGTGTTAAGATGATATAGATGAAAGATTTTTAAAAAGTTTTAAGTTTGAAAAGTTTTGATGCTTTCCAGCGCGTCTCACAGCGTTCCTCCTGTATTTGTAAAAAAACCAAGGGACAGATAGGTATAAAAGTTGTCACGAGTACAAAGTCCCTCCTCACAAGTCCCTTCCCGTTTTAAATGAGTTTCTCAATAATTTTTTAAATATTTCCACCAGCAATATATAATAATCCACTAGACATAAGAGTGCCCAAATAACATTTTGGAGGATAGTGTACTTTTGGGAAAAGAAGATCGTATACCTGAGATAAATGAATAAATATTTTGTTTAGAAATATATATATATATGAACCATAAATTACAAAAAACAATAGTTCTGTCCATTGTTTCAATGCATTTTTTGTCGGTTTTTTATTTTGTTCAAGCGAATTCTGATATTTTCTTATGGACACCGTGTTTACACCCGAATTCTATGAGTACCAACTTAGGGGTTAAAATGGTTACTCTCAGAAACGAATTTGCGGTCAATGAGTTCAAATTCTATGAAAATTCGTTTGCATGTGAAAATGGTGTACATATGTACATATGCTTGTATGTACATATGTGTGCCCGTATACCCATATATATTTTAATTTACGAATGTAACGTATAAAAATTGTTTTAATCAGTCCTTATATTATGGCATTGATGTCTGTAAAAACGCTTTTAATTCAGAGGGTTCAAAACCCTCTAGTCCTTTAGGAAAATAGTGGGCAGTTGTGCATCGGATCACTATATATGTATGTACATATTGTAAATAGTGACAAGGACTAGGCATTATTTTGGGCATAAACAAGACAACAGTTGAATGGTTTTTTTAGAGAGTCGAACCCAATTTCCGAGCATATCTCATTTATAGCTTTTAATTCGATTATTATATACTTTTTATATTTTTGAATAAGGTATCAAGGTTTAGGAGTTTTGTATCGACGCGGAGAAGGAACCTTTTTGTTTTTATAAAAACTATTTGTCAGTGAATAAGCTAAATTACTTTTTCCACAGTTTCCTGCCAGGAAAACAGAATTCAGAACACTGGTCAGAGCATACCTGCATATGATATAAATAAATAACACTACTCGACACGATATTGCCGCATCGATCCAGACCAACTTTAATGAAAGATATGGGGCTTAGAAATGGTTTGATGATCATTTTTTATACCCGGTACTCGAAGAGTAAATGGGGTATATTGTATTTGTGCGGAAAAAAAGTAACACACAGAAGGAAGCGTTTTCAACCCCATTCAGTATATATATTCTTGATCAGCATCAATAGCCGAGACGATTTAGCCATGTCTGTCTGTCCGTCCGTCTTGTTGAGCGCCTGGATCTCAGAGACTATAAAAGTTAGTGCCATCAAATTTACATCCCTGACACATTCGACCTACGTAAATCGCGAAAATCTGCTGTATCCACAATTTGGAAGATACAAAAAAAACTAAGCTATTCCGTAGGGAAAACTATATCTATCAGATCGCCAAATTGGGATCCGATTGGATCATTATTATTATAGCCACAATGAAGAAATTAATTTGCAGTGGCTAAACCCACCCCGTCCCGCAGCTTATATTTGTTTTTTTTTTCACATTCTCTCATTCACACTCTGCTTCTGCTGTGTGGGGTATAACCGGGTATGAAAGTTGTGACGCGTAAGCGTTCTTGTGAGACGTTTTCTTCTCGATTTTTTCTATTGCAGAACTTGTTTTTAATGAATTTTTATAATCTGGTACTTTTTTTAAAGGTTGTTTTAGACGTTAGTCATTTTGTAGAGCTAATGAATGCATCTATAAAGTTTACCCAAAAACTTTGTCTGTTTAGCTTACCGTTTACTGTTGTAAAACATTTTTTTAAAATAAATGGAGTTGGTTTTGCTGAAGATTAATTATTTATCTATCTGTATACTTTTCATTTTCAGTGGTGAGTTAGACAGTTCAGAAGTTACATGATTTTTAATTTTGAGAAATTCTTTGGTTCTTTAAAGGTGGGGAACTGTATGGTACATAAGGGCATTTCATTTAATTTTGCGTCGTTTGCGACGGTAAAATAATTTTATTATAATTGCATATCAGTGAATACAAGCATGTGGCTGAGTTAACAAGATAACAAGAAGGAGGAACAGACAGATAGACAAAGACTCGGATATTGATGCTTATCATAATTTATATACTTCATCCTGACGGAAACATTCCTTCTGTGTGTTACGAACTTTGCTTCTACCACAAATTTAATATACCCCTTTTACACTTCAAGTACCGGGTATAAAACATGATTCGATTCATCCTCTTTACAAAGAACGAATTCGCTTTATAATATTCCTTGCAAGAACGCAGTTTCATTTTACTAGACGACTTCCAACACGACGTCAACATGTTTTTCTCAATTATTCTGAAAACTAAAACTCGACGAACCCCATATTTTCCACTAAACATAGAGCTAACATAAGCTCTATGGAGATTAGCCCGATTACTCCACATGGTACTCAATATACAAGCACAAAAAAACAAAAACCTTAAAAATTCAATTCCTCACACAATAAAAGCTTTTTATGAAAAGTACTCTTTGTACATATAAGAAAACAATGAATACAGTTATGAATTTAAATAATATACATGGGCTTAACGATGTTTTTCAAATGGGATTGAAGTCATTCAGTTTAGACAGCAATATATGTATATGATTAGATGGCTATATCTGTATACATATGTACATAGTACTCAATAAAAATATTTTTTATTTGGGCCATTTAATATGTTGATTAATTTTTCGTGATGCACCTGCATTCGGTCTTACACAAGCACCAGCCGTTGTGCATATGTATTTATGTACATATGTATGTACATATGTATATCGCTTCCCTCTGCCTGAGGGAGCTCACTATAAAAGGAAGAGAGTGTTTTAGAGCAGGAGCGAGCGAGAGAGAGAATGAAAATATGTAAGCAGAGCCTCGAGAAATGTACATATTTGTATGTTGTATGTATTTGTTCCAATCAAAATCGGAATCGGTTCTTGAGTATGAATATCAAAAAATGTTATTAACACAAAAATATTAATTTAAAAAAAAAAATGTATTTATCTTGGTGGCTATGTATTTAGGAAACCAAAATGGGTCTTTGTGTTGTTGTATTGTCTTCAGAAAACAAGGAGCTATCCTACGAGCAGTAAATTATCGCACACATATCTTCTTTTTTGCGGCTTTCCGATCAGATAGAGGTAAAGCCAATATAGAGCATCTAGTTAGTCTTAGATAGCATCATACTGTGAACATATCCAAATGTTTGTGAGCTTGAGAACACGATTCTCACTTCAACGGTCAGTGTCTTCTTTTCTATTCGATGCAGTCTCAAGATCTTGGTCTTGTTTTGTCTTATTTAACTGTGTTTTAAAAATTTGAAGGCATTTGAGAGTCCAGAAGAAATATGGTAAACCAAAGGTGTCCACTGGGTTTTTTTGTTTTTTAGTTCCCAATGCGATGTGGAATACTGAGGAAGCAGCGTGGCGGCGACGCAGTGCAGCTCCATAATTCTATTTGTAGGGTCTGCATATTTTGTAAGCTACGATTTTACATGGAACTATACATGTTTTAGTATTCACGTGGGGATTTTTAATATAATGTGATGTTTATTGGATAAAGTATAACGTTTTAGTTTAGTATTTAGATTAATTGATCGTCGTTAGTATTCTTTTAAAACCGTTGCTCTCACGGCCACACTAGGCCTAACCGCAAACCGCAAGCTTCCTTCTTCGATCGTCAACTGCCTCTCCCGTTGCTGTCGGCGTTGTTGCCACTATCGCCGTTCAAGAACATCTCATCTTCGTCGTTGCTCGTCTTTGTCTTGGGACAGTTGTTGTTGTTCGTCTTAAACGGGATCATCGTTGTTGCTTTAGGTTTGCGTACGAAGCTTTACACCAACCCACAATCGAGAGACTGGAAGACACATCGAGAGAAACCCCGGGCTGGAATTTTTGTTTTGAAAAAATTTAAGATATTAAATATAATGTTGCTACTAAATAAGCAACAAGCCTAATTCTTGGAAATGTAAAAGTTTGTCAAAAGTAAACACTTTTAAGCGGTACTTGAAGTTAATATATTACGAGAAGGAACGTTACAACTTTTATACCCGGTACTCAGTAGGACATTTGTACCTTAGTGGTTTTTTTCAAGTTTTAAATTTTAAATTTTTTCTAAATATGTACATATGTCATATGTACATATGTCATCTATATCTACATCAATTCTCACACAAACAAGCCCTTTTAGCTCACCGCTCTTCACGAGGGCCGTACAGTACACGAAGCAGAGTGTGAAATCACAGAAAGTGCAGAAAATAAAAAAGCTTATAAAAGCTTGCCACAAAACTATTGCTCTATCTTAGACCAAAGTATTAAACAGATTTGCATAAGATATTAACAACAATGCAACAGTTGTTGTATAGCATTTGCTATTAAAATGTGATTTTGTTTAAAATTTAACAAATGTTGAATGTTTTTCTTCAAAAAACAACATTAGTCTTTTTGTCCATAGTCCCGATATCAATAACATCTCCGATTCACTGGCTTCCGACATTTTCCAAAGTCGAATTTCTAAACGGCTTTAAGGCTATGCAAACAGAAACTATTAAATATTCTTCCGAAAAGAGTACAAGGCTCCAAAAGCTTTGTTTATTTGTCTATGCTTAATTTGATTACGAAAGATTACTGATCCAAGGAGCTACTTTAACGTATGTATATCCTCGACCAGATATTTATGGTTAGAGCTAGTTTATTCTTTTTCAATTCCCATTTCAATGGAAGGAACTCTTATAAGCTCCTTTCTTATTTCTTGACGAATTTAATCGACAACACATACATATATTCCTGAAAATTTAAAAATTTCAAAAAATTTAATCAAACCATATGGTCGAGTAATGGCGTCGGCTGCCGTGGATATTCCTTCTTTAATATTTATCTCGGGCTCGTCAAAATGCAAAATAGCCGTCGCAAAAGATGAAACTCTAGAGTTTAGAGTCTTAACAAATAAACAGATATATCTTGTGCATGAACAAGTAACGATAGTCGAGAAGTGAACATTTTAATCACATGCTGGCTACCAAAACATGCTTTCTACGTCCTACGTTATTTTTTTCAAATAAGCAACGACCTTTTCTCGTTATTTTCATAGGTTCTTATGTTGATTTGATATCGTGCGGACTTGAATTAAAATTGTTGTTTTTAATAAAAGTCTTAAATTTAGAAAATAATTGCTAATACAAAACGTTTCCAATTACACCTTCAGTACAACTGGGATTTACCAGTCTAGTCTATCACACCTTTACTTAAAGTTTGATTTACACGCACGTGCATTTCTCTCATTTTTCTTGACTATTGCTCTGAACTGTGATTCGAGTTATTAAGCAAATATTTTTTCACACATTATCATCCCCTGCAGTAAAATTTATTCTCGATGTCTGGTGGTGTCGTTAAGCATTAGGTAAAATGATTGGGCAGCAACAACAATGTATGTATTAAAATCAGAAGCGTTGGCAACGCTACGCTTAAATAAATATACTTACCCCCAAATTGATGCACGTGGCGAAAGACACGTGCACACAATTCAGGTTAGGCCCACGATTAAATTAATCGCTGATTAGTTACGGACAATATTACAAAGGAAATATAAAATGCTCAATATAATAAACAAACACAAGCAACTAAGAAATTGACAAATTTTCAACTCACCTTACATTTTAATATGCTTCATGAAAATATGTTAATATGTGTAGAAGCTTCTTTATTTTCTAAAAGCAATGGCAATGGCAATGCAATGAAAATATTTTTTTTTAATTATTAATGTCACAGCAGTGAAAATAAAAAAAAAAATGTAAGAGAAAAAGGCGTTTTTCCAAAATACCAAGAAATACCTGATTCAAAAAACATATGTTAACCAAACTAATATTTTTTTTATTGCCCTCATATGTATTTGTATTTTAGTCTTAATTTTTGGTTTTAATAAATAGACATTGGAAGTTGCTAATATTATTGGGAATCCACATCCTGAAATTAAGCAAATGGTATGTTTTACGAACAAAATTTCTTTGGATCGTCACTGTACCATTATGATGAATTTGCTTAGAAACTCATCTCTTGATTGCTCTTTTCAATCCTTTTGCCGAGCGGCAGCCGAAATTAGAGTGCAATTAGGCAAATTCTGTAAAGCCAACGGGCAATGAGTGCCTGAGAGAATACTCCACAATTATGCGATTGTATTATGGTTCTCAGTAGCGTTGGCTGTTTATAATGCTCGTAATATTCCGGCTGATTTGCACGAATTCGTTTCCCAGAACCAATCTGAGGCTGTAGAGAACTTGTGTTTTTATGCTGGGACTGCCAAAGATCCACATTCAACATAGTGCATCGCTCCGAACTTTGTTTCCCCGGTGGAAAACTACACATGTAAGTGTCTATACTAAGAACCGAGTTAAGACAGCTATTTTAAGGCAAACACAATATAGGGAGATACTATTTTTAGTATTTAAGAGTAAACCGTTAAAGCCAACTACAAAACGAAGTTGCATTAGTTGCTGCGGTCAATTGATACTGGATACCTTGTATAGATAATTGGGTGTTTGGGTAATAAACCCAAAATGTCAAGTCAATCTAAAAATGCCCTTGACACAGTTATTTTTGCGATTTTTTTGATAGAAGCATAGACAAAGAACTATATTAACAAAGCTTAGGAACCTCTTTTCGGACAAATATCAACATTTTTTTGCAGCCGTGAAACCGTTTAGTAATCGGCTTTCCACTTCAAAGCTGATGGAGCAGTCACGGAGTGGGGAAGAATGTCTGATGCGAGTGAATGCGAGATGTTTTGATAGAGGGAATTATGGACTAAAAGACTATTTTTCATTTTTTGAAAAAAAACCTTTAAAATATTTTAAGCTTAATACCATGTCACAGTTCTATAGAAAATACTCTAGAACTTCTGTTGCACAGTATTTATACACAGTCCAAGTCCTTTGACAACACTTTGTTAAAAGACAACGTAATATTTTTAGTGTCAGTTTTTAGGGTGTATTTTTTTTGCGAATAACGGTCGTATGTAACGCACAGAAGGTACGTTTCCGACCCCATCGGACATCCAGACTTCTGCCCCGCCGCCTTACGGACACGCAAAAGGGCGAAACCTCCCAAAGCTACATTTTTTAAGATAAAATAAACTAAAAACGCCATTCCGTAGGGAATGACCATATCTATCAGATCACCATTGGGATCCGATTGGATCGTTATTATAGCCAGAATAAGGAAATTAATTTCCAGTGGCTAAGCCCACCCCGTCCCGCAGCTTATATTTGTTTTTTTCACTTTCTCTCATTCACACTCTGCTTCGCTCAGTGTGTGGCCTCTGCCTACCGTTGCAAATGAAAAATATATACAATTTGTGGGGGTCGGAAATTTTCCTTCTGTGCGTTACATACATCCATGAAAATCAGAAATTTTGAAGCTAAGAGACAACTACATTCGCAATTCCGTATTCACTAACCATATCTATCAGATGACCGAATTGAGTTCGGATTGGATCACCCACCGTCCAGCAGCTTTTTATTGTTTGCACATTCTCTCATTCCACACTCTTCTTAGTGTCGTGTGAGGTTCTAGGGGAAAAGCCGAGTTAAAGAGCATGTTGGCGTAAGAAGTTATGAAGATTTAGATGTAGATGACATATGTAGAAAAAATATAAAATGTAAAATTTTGAGAAAAACCACTAGGGTACAGATGTACCAGAGGTACAGAGTACCGGGTATATAAGTTGTGACGCGTAAAAAGCGTCTCACACGTCCCTTCTGGTTCTTCATTAGTATAGTTTACTTTAGTTATATTCAAAGGTAACTACATTTTTTAAAGCTTTTGGCAACAACAGAAAAGCCTTAGAGTCCTGTCATAAAATTTAACCTTATTTAGCGCCTTTCTTGGGGGATTCATCTCCAAAAATCGGGCAGAAACCATATAGAAACATATTCTTTAACGGTTATTCAAAGATTTTCCTAAGGACTTAGCAAGTGAATCCATTGCATAAAAGTATAATAACCCCTTCGAGCTCTCTAGCTGATTTGTTTTGGGCCATTGTCCTGATGAAAAGACACAAATCAACGGCATTTTCTGTTGCATATAAGGCAGTATCATTGATTTATTTTATATTAACAAAGAAATATTGGTTCATCATCGATATGTGCCATATACATATACGGCCACCTTCATAATACGAAAAGCATATGCCATGATGCTTGTCCCAGCATGATTATTAGATTTAATTATGAGTCAAAAGGTTGTATTTTTCATTAGGTAGTCGATTTATATAAGACTTAAGGTTTTGCCCCCTCCGTATCGCAGGGTCTGCATACATATATCCTTATATATTTGTTGTGTTTTACGCACTGTATTCACTTTGCCCCATGGTTTGTTTGATAAAGTGGGTTTTTTCTCAGACTTCGGGCACTTAATTTATATCCTTTTAAGCTAGATCAAGCTTTTATTATCTTCGGAAATTTTTTTAGATCCCTTTTAAGCGCTGTGGTCGGCTTAAATGGATCCCTTAAATTGAACAATTTTAGCTCAGCCGTCTCTCCGTACATTTTGAAGCGCAATACCTTAAAAGACGCCCAATTAATGCACCTATTCATAAAAAATAGTGGACACATGATTTTTTTTCGACTTTTCCCGAGTTTTTGAATTCAATATTTCGTAAAAATACAACATACAAAAATCAATACTTTTGCATTTCAAAGCTTAATACATAATTTTGAAACGGTAAGTTGAACCCCAACGTGATTATATAGATGTTTTATAGATTAAAAATAGATTACATTCTAGAAGCTTTATAGAATTTCTAAATTCACTACAACCAGATGCAGATGCAACCAGATTTATAGATGCATTCATCAGCTTTATAGAATGACTAAGTTTATTAGAACCAGATGTAAGATAGTTGAGTTGTGTGAAAAAAAGCACTACCTCTAAAAAAAAAAGCGTTTAAAAACAACCACATTTTAAAAATGCAATAAAAAAGTTCTGCCATAGAAAAAACGAGAAGGGACGTGTGAGACGCTTCTTACGCGCCACAACTTTTTTAGCCGGCACTCAGTACTAAATCTGCACCTTACCGGTGTTTTGTTAAATTTTAAATGTTTTCTTCATCTGTCATCTACATCTACAACACTTCTCACACCAACACGCACCTTTAGCTCGTCCCCCTTCCCTAGACCCACACACTGCAGACTCGCGGCAGAGGCAGCGGCCGCACACACAAAAAAAATAAACAAATATAAGCTGCGGGATGGGGTGGGTTAAAAGTCGGCAGAGGCAAAGGGACGGCAGAGGCAGAGGTACGTCAGAGGCAGAGGCCGAGTGAAGCAGAAGCAGAGTGTGAATGAGAGAATGTGAAAAAATAACAAAAGCTGCGGGACAGGGTGGGTTTAGCCACGGCAAATTAATTTCTTCATTTTGGCTATAATAATGATCCAATCGGATCCCAATTTGGTGATAGATATGGCCATTCCCTACGGAATGGCGTTTTTAGTTTTCTTTTATCTTCAAAATGTTAGCTTTTGTAGGTTTTATCCCTTTTGCGGGGGCGGGGCCTATTTTTTAAATACACTAGTTTCAGTGTGAGTATACAGCAGTCTGGAGCCAAAATTTGGTGGCTCTAGCTCTTATAGTCTCTGAGAACTAGCCGACAAACAAGACGGACAGACGGACGGACGGTCAGACAGACATGGCCCAATCGACTCGGCTATTGATGCTGATCAAGAATATATATACTTTATGGGGTCGGAACCGTTTCCTTCTGTTGTAACACACACTTTGTGCACAAATACAATACAATATACCCTATTTACTTTTCAAGTACGGGTATAACAAATATTTCTAACAAACCATTTCTAAGAACCATTTCTTTTATAAAAAGTTGGTCTGGATCAAAAATAGGCAAAATCGTGTCTTGTAGTGTGGTATTACATAAATTAAAAACATAATATATCAAATTTTCGGAAAAGTCGAAGTTTTGAAAAAATTAAAAATTGTAGTGCTATTTTGGTTGCCGTTCTGTTTTGCTTATTTTTTCGAAAAATTGCATAGTTGTGAGAGTAAGAACACTTCTCTTAGATGGGAGACATCTCAACCTACTTTATATTACTGCAAAGTTCCAAAAATTTTGTATAGAGCCCATTTGTTGAAACAATAAAGACTGTTGTACGACACAGTGCTATTATTTTTGCCGCAACTGTATGTAACGCAGTGAAGGAAACGTTTGCGACTCCATAAAGTATATATTATTGATCAGCATCAATAGCCGAGTCGATATAGCCATATAAGTTTGTCTGTCCTTCCGTTGGTCCAAATTTAGCATCCAGATGGCTGTATGCTCACACTGTGACAAGTGCAAAGAGCGAAAATCTGCTGAATATCAGATAAATCTAAAATTGCCATTCCGTAGAGAAGGGCCATATCTATCAGATCACCGATTTTGCAATGGCTACCCCCTTCCCGTGGAGCAGCTTTTTTATTCTTTGCACATTCCACAAATAAAGAGTTGTGTGTTAATATTAATGTAATTGACAATTTATTTTTTTAAATCTTAATAAATTAATTACATTTATTTTTAATCACACCCAAAATCGTAAATCCCACAATAACCCAAGCCAACAAAAATTTGCGAACATTCGTTGACAGATAAAATATCGATAGTTGGAATGTAATTCACTAATTATTCGTTTTCTTATTGTTCATATATATGCCAAACGATGGCATTTTGCAAGTATTTAGATATGCAAAATAAATTCTGAGTTTTAAATTTAATAAATAAAATAAAAAACAAATTCCTGTCGAACTTCGTATAAAACGAGAATGGAAGTAAAGACGCTACTTGCGCGTCACAACTTTTATACCCGTTACTCAGTAGTACCTCTGTACCTCAGTGGTTTTTTACATTTTACATTTTTTCTACACATGACATCTACATCACTTCTCACGACAGCACGCTCTTTTGGCTCGCCACCCTTCCCTAGAATGAGAGAATAAGCAAAAAAAAAAAAAAACTGCTGGACGGGGAGGTGTTAGCCACTGCAAATGAATTTGTGTATTCTGGCTATAATAATTCCTTACGGAAAGGCGTTTTTAGATTTATCTTATCTTTAAAATTGTGGATACAGCAGATTGTCGACCTTTGTGAGGTCGGAAGGGGGCGGGGATAGTTTTTGAAATACACTTGTATCAGTGTAAGCATACAGCAGTCTGGCGGGCAAATTTGGTGGCTCTAACTCTTATAGTCTTATAGACAAACGACACGGACAGTGGGACAGGCGGACAGGCAGGCAAGGGTGTATCGACTCGGCTATTGATTCTGATCAAGAATACCTTTGGCGCAAGGTCGACAGAGGAGGGCTAATGTAACAAGACCATGGGTAGCTTAAGTCAGTTTTGCGGTCAACGATCAAATGACAATAACATGCTTGTTCTCATCTGATCACTCAATTAATGTGACAATGTAACAACTGCATTATCTTCCTTGAATAAGCTGTTAAAATAGTAATCGCAATACCTCGATCATTAAAATATATCTTATACATACGAGAGATACCTATATAAGTGCTTACATACGAGTACTTGTTGCGCTGCCAAAAATGTAATCTCTCCAGTGAAACAAATTCGATTAAGGATATAATACAAAAAATATATTCATGGTTTAATATAGGACATACATTTTTGTGTGATTTTCATAGCATATTTTAACATTTTAATACCTGTACTTGAATTCCATACGAAACAAATACTGAACATTTACCTGGGCAATATCGTATACTATATACTCATTGTATAATAATGAAGATTTAAAATTTTCATCAGTGACTGCCTTTCCAAGTGGTATTTCCACACCATCATCTCGCATATAGGTCTCTTTAGGATTTGGCATGGTGCGACCATGGCCGTAGCAGCTGTGCTTATCTTTCGGTAATTTTGTAACGTATTTTGCTGCGGTACATTCTAGCATATCTCCCAAGGCTACTTCGGAAAGAAGCATTAATCCGGTTGAATTTTGTTGGCTAGTGCAACAATAATTGGCAGATTTAGAAACCATGTCAGCAAAATAAATTCCTTTTCCAAACATGTACCCAGTTGGAGGCGCTTCAGGAGGAGCAATTTTCAAACCGTGAGATAGGATACCAGCGAAATTCGTTAACCGGGAACCGTGCCATAATAATTTTCGATTGTGTAGCTTCTTAAAAGGTTTAAAACGTCTAGCTTCCCCTTGACGAGCTACTTTAAAAACATCCACCACCTCAAGTTCATAGGCACTGTGGGTAGCAGCATGGGTATTCTCTACATACTTATTTAGAATCGCAAATTCATCACTATTTTTATCCAGCGGTATCAATTGAGTCTTCAATTGATCGTAATGTTTGTCTAATGGGTTGATGTTATCAATTGTATCTTCGTTCTTGATTAGGCTGTAGGCGACCTCGATTTCAGCCAGCGAATCAAGCATTTGTCGCAACTCTTCTACTTGCTTCGAAGTTTCAATTAATGGTGGTGATTGCACTCCGAAGCTGTGGGGAATTAGCGTGTAAAACCTATTAGAGGCATCAATGAGCCTTGCATTTGTAGAGCCGGACTCGATTAATTCATAAATTTCTTTCACAACATTGTAAGCGTACTGAATTTGCTTTAAACTAAGTTTTCCTAAAGGCATTTTCTCCATGTCAATATGAAATTCCATCATTGTTTTTTTCATAACATCCACATCAAAAATAAGTTTGACTAAATGTTGTACGGAAGGCTCAAGCCTAGAACTAATAGTATTTTTGTTATCCGTTACCACTTTTGAATCATCTTCGTACTGAATATCGATTGGATACATACGATCTGGGATTTTGACAAATTGTTCTCTATTTTTAAATTCATTTCCGGACTTATCAGCAAATACCTTTTGAAAAATTTCTTTCGCTTCCAAAATGGTTCCACACTCTTCAACCTTATAATTCCCAATGGTTGTGCCAATCCGACCCCATGAACGAAAAATCCAATACCTGTAAAAATTAACGCGGAAATAAAAAGTAAAATTATTAATATATGTACATATGTATACAATATAAATATATCAAATTATAAATATTAATTCAGAAAGAAAAAAAAAAGATGGTGTCCATTAATCCGAAACCGAAGTGATAACCAAGATACGATAGGTTATAAAATAATGATACTCGAAAATAGCTCCTAGTTTCGATTAGAAGATAATGGATATTTTTTTATTTCAGGCATGTACTAAATAAATTCGAATCACCCCTATGCAGTTGGCTTATGAGGGAAGGACCTCTCTACAATCGCTTAAGTTTAGATTTAGATAAGTTTAAAATATAGAGAACGAGGAGGAACGCTGTACGACGCAATGGAACGCGTCACAACTTTTATCTCCGGTACTGAGTTAGTAAATGGCTACCCCCCTCCCGATCCAGCAACACGGGTTATGCTTGCACATTGACTCTTGCTCGCACACTCTGCCTAGTACAGTGTGCGGCTCTGGCGGAGGGGCCATAAGGGCGTGTTGGTGTGAGAAGTAATGTAGTTGTAGAGGACAGGTGAATAAAAATGTGAAATGTAAAACTTGGAAAAACTATAAGATCTCATCCGCATCTACATACTCAATAAAAGAGTCGATTGAGCCATGTCTGTCTGTCCGTCCGACTGTCCTTCCTTATGAGCGCCTAGTACTCAGAAACCATAAGAGATAGCGCAACCAAGTTTTGTATCCCGACTCACACTATACTCACACTGTTACAAGTGTATTTAAAAAATTATCCCCGCCCCCTTCCGCCACCAAAAAGATCGAATATCTCTCACAGCCACAATTTTAAAAATAAAAGAAACCAAACGAGAAGGGACGTGGCAGACGCTTCTTACGCGTCACAACTTTTTCACCCGGCACTCAGTACTACTTCTGCACCTTAGCGGTGTTTCGTCAAGTTTTAAATTTTTTCTTCATCTGTCATATATGTATATCTATAACACTACTCACACCAACACGATCCTTTAGCTCGCCCCCCTTCCCTAGACCCACACACTGCAGACTCGCGGCAGAGGCAGCGCCGAGTGAAGCAGAAGCAGAGTGTGAATGAGAGAATGCGAAAAGAACAACTTAAGCTGCGGGACAGGGTGTTTAGCCACTGGAAATTAATTTCTTCATTGTGGCTATAATAATGATCCAATCTGATCCCAATTTGGTTATATGAAATATATGGCTATTCCCTACGGAATGGCGTTTTTAGTTTTCTTTTATCTTCAAAATTGTAGCTTTTGTAGGTTTTAGGCTTTTGCGGTGGCGGGGCTCATTTTTGAAATACACTGGTTTCAGTGTGAGCATACAGCAGTCCGGAGCCAAAATTTGGTGGCTCTAGCTCTTATAGTCTCTGAGAACTAGCCGACAAACAAGACGGCAAGACAGACATGGCTCTATCGACTCGGCTATTGATGCTGATCAAGAATATATATACTTTATGGGGTCGGAAATGATTCCTTCTGTGCGTTACATACGCAACCGTTATTCACACAAATACAATATACCCTATTTACCGTTCGAGTACCGGGTATACAAATTTCATTCCGTAGGGAACGTCCATATCTTTCAGATCACTGAATTGGGATCAGATTGGATCATTGTTATAGCCCAAATGAAGAAACTAATTTCCAGTGTTTACTGCTGATTATGTTTCGTTTACGTCGTGTTTTGTTTTCTCTTATCTTCAAAATTGTGGATTTCTGGGATCACAACAGTCTGGATGCAACATTTTTTTTCTCTAGCTGTTTTAATCTTCAATATGCAGGTGCTCATGGGGAAGAACAGACATTCGGACATTACTGTCGCAAATGCTTCCTTCCGAGTTTTACACACATCCACTTCGACCACAAACATGATGCCTTAACTTTTGATTCAGACAAATTTAAATTATCTAGACTCCACAAGAAAACGTTCGGAACAGTTTCAATTCACGTTCTTTACCGGATAAAAGTGAAAAACTGTGTAATTGTAATAAATTATTATTTTACCTTGAACCTTTATCCGCTTCCAAAAGTTGTAGCTTGTAGTATGAATTTTTGTTGCGTTGAATGTCAGTCAAACCAAGCACTACATTATATTTGTCTTTACCCTGAACATACACATGGGCGATGTCTTCAAGTCCACTATCAGGATCAACAGCGAGACCATCCTTTACTTTCAGCGTCTTTGACTTTGGCACGGATTTTGTATATATACTCTTTGACTTTGAGCTTTTAGCTTCTTCTTGGGGAACACGCGTTGATGGGTCTGTTCCCCAATTACAAATGCTCATACTACTTATATAATTTATGGCGCCATCAGGATCAGATTCCACAACATCGATGTATTCAACAGGAACAATATGAATTCCGAATGTTTTCGCTGACTCCATTCTGCTGCTTTTCTTCTTAGTCTCTTGTTCCGTAGATATAATTGCTATAGTCCTTTCCGATATTTTGGTATCGCATTTTCCGCCCAATTTTTCAATTCGCCTTTTTAAATCTTTTTCTTTTTCTTTAATTCCAATAATGGAAAAGCTCAAACTGTACAATGGTGGCTTTTTACGAGCAATTTTCGGTCTGAAATGAATGCAAAAAAAAAAACAAAACATGCATATACCGAAATTTAAACAAAGTTTTTATACTAACCGATTTAACTCTTCAGGATTCTTTTTCAGCAACAGATTTTTAGAGATTGTGTTAGCACTAGGAGGTATATATTGGATGATTCGTGTTATTGGTTTCCTTTTTACAGCATCTAAAAAGTGATACGCTGATTTTATATTCTTAGGTACTTTACAAGCCGAGCGCTTGGGATCAATGTATAGCTTATCGCATTTGGTCCACTCTGAAATATTTCCATTGCATTTGTATCCAGATTTATTAAAAATAAACTGAGAACTTTTGCATTCAGAGCAGGGAGCAATAGCACCAAACGTTAACATATCTGCAGCTTGATCAAAAAACTTTTCAGAATCGCCCGTTAACGGCTGCTGTCCATTTGAAATCAAGAGATCTTCAATGTCTTGCTTCTTCATATGACTTTTTAGTTCATCGCGAAATTTAAAAAACGAGTCATTCTGTTTTTTCATTTGTTCTATTTTTTCGTTTTGTTCCTTTTCCTCAATTTGCTCTGTTTTTGGCTTTTTTGCATCCGGAGTGTCTTCAGATTTGATTATTCTGTTTAATAATGATTGTTATACAAATAAATAAACAGGAATATATTAGGTAAATTAAATAAATTAATAAGCACGAACAGAGATTTTTGTTTAACGCTAAAATAAAATAAACCAGTAAAGGTGGCCATCCACAGACGAGAATGATCGGCGTGTGCTTGTCGAACATGAACCATCTTTCTCGCTAACTAAGCGAACATTGGTAACGAACATTATAATGAACAAATTTTCAACTGGCAAACGTTGAAAATATAAGTCAAATTTAGATACGTAATGAATGTAGATTTTTTTGTATATATTCAGGAAATAACCGGAATCGGTTATTTTGCTCATATTACTTAAGTATCTTACATCTTGTTGTAATTCCTCATTTTGAAAACCTTATTAATGCAGAAAGAAATTGTACCTATGCACTTTTTGGTTTTAGCTCGCGGTCTGTGAAATATCAACCTTTAAAATTAAAATAATAGTTTTGACTTTAAAAACTCAGGAGAAGGCACCCGACAGGTAGTAATCTTTGAACAGCAAAATAAAATTCTCTGTTTTCATATTTATTTTCTGATGAATAGGTATTACTTTTAAGTTTAAACCAAACTTTTTGAATTTTTGACACAACGTAGGCTGAATACATTAATGATTACTCGAAACTATAGTCATGTATGAAGTATTTTAACTATATTCTTTAATATATGGGCGGGTAGAAAAGTAACCGGCCTTACAAATATAATACATTTTTAACAGCCAATAAACATTTTACTCAATATGTATTGACATGTATATATATGTATATGTATATGTATATGAAAAAAGTGAATTTCGTGTGCATTTTTTTCTTGTCGAAAAAACCCTTTACTGACTCCAAAGCTTAACTTGATAAATACTATGGGAACTCTCCATTATCCATTTCAGTAGTAATGAGAAGGGACGTGTTAGACGCTTCTTACGCGTCACAACTTTAATACATTTGTACCTTAGCGGTTACTTGTCAAATTTTAAATTTTTCCTTCATCTGTCATCTACATCAACAACACTACTTACGCCAACACACTCCTTTTTCCATAGAGGCGCACACTGCAAAATCCACGGCAGAGGCAGAGACGCGGCAGAGGCCGCACACTGCAGAAGCAGAGTGTGAATGAAAGAATGTGAAAAAAACAGCAGAAGCTGCTGCACAGGGTGGGTTTAACCACTGCAAATTAATTTATTCATTCTGGCTATAATAATGATCCTATCTGATCCAATGATCTGATAGATATGGTGATTCCCTACGGAATGGCGTTTTTATACTGGGTACTCGAAGAGTAAATAAGGTTTATTGTATTTGTGCGAATAACGGTTGTATGTAACGCACTGAAGGAAGCGTTTCCGACCCCATAAAGTATATATATTCTTGATCAGCATCAACAGACGAGTCGATTGCGCCATGCCTGTTTGTCCGTCTTGTTTGTCGGCTAGTTCACAGAGACTATAAGAGCTAGAGCCACCAAATTTTGCCTTCAGAATGCTGTATGCTCACATTGAAACCAGTGAATTTCAAATATTAGCCCCGCCCCATTCCGCCCCCGCAAAACGGAGAAAACCTACCAAACCTACAATTTTGAAGATAAAAGAAATCTAAAAACGCCATTCTGTAGGGAATGACCATATCTATCACCAAATTAAGATCCGATTGGATCATTATTATGGCCACCCCGTCCCGCAACTTATATTTGTTTTTTCACATTCTCTCATTTACACTGTGCTTCGCGCAGACACGTCTCTGCCTCTGCCTTGTCTCTGCCCTGACTCTGCAGTGTGTGGCTCTAGGGGAGGGTGGCGAGCTAAAGGAGCGTGTTGGCGTGAGAAGTGTTGTTGATGTAGATGACAGATGAAGAAAATATGTAAAATTTGACAAATAACCGCTAAGGTACAAATTTAGTACTGACTACCGGGTATAAAAGTTGTAACGCGTAAGAAGCGTCTCACACGTCCCTTCTCGTTAGTTTTCTTTTATCTTCAATATTGTAGCCTTTGGAGGTTTTCTCACTTTTGCGGGGGCGGGGCTCATTTTTTAAATACACTTGTAACAGTGTGAGCATACAGAAGTCTGGATGCAAAATTTGGTGGTTTTAGCTTTTATGGTTTGTGAGTACTAGGAGCTCAGCAGCACGGACAGACGGACAGACAAGGCTCAATCGACTCGGCTATTGATGCTGATCAAGAATATATATACTTTATGGGGTCGAAAACGTTTCCTTCTGTGCGTTACATACATCCCACTTTGTGCAAAAATACAATATACGCTATTTACTCTTCGAGTACCGGGTATAAAAATGATATTTTGTGTTTCGCTGTGCCCGTACAAGCACAAACGAGCACAACACGACACATTTTTGAACCGTTTTTTAACCGTGGATAAAACATTATTTACACCAACAACCACAGGCAACACAAGGTGGGCTGGGCTTGTGACAGTTCTTTTGGAATGTACGCGGCATTAGCCGCATTGAATACCGTCAGAATCGTAGAACAATCAATGGTGAATATTTACAACTTATTGGATAGATTTATTGAGAGTTTGAATAAGAAACCACACTCATACGCAACGCTGCAGACATGTCCAGTTTTCATTACAAAAATCCATCCATTTATATTTAATTTTAAATGAAAAGAAGAAGACATGGCCATGGGTGTCAATCGAACATTTCGATGACATTCAAATATTTTATATGTATTTTATGTGTAGATTTATGTCTTCTCAACCTTCAATATAAAGTGAAAATATACTCACGGAAGAACTCTTTTCACTTCGGCTTTGTCCTCGGCTTTTAAGCTTTTGTAACCAGGGAGATTTTCGCCAGTATCGAACCATCCGAGTTCGGATCTCAATTGTGCAAAACATTCTAAATGATGCCATAATGGTTGACCACCATACTTCATACCAACTTCAGTATCATATACTGTTTTCCGTACACGAATTTGATCTTTGCTTATTTTTTGATCGCAGCCTCGGCATGATGATCGGCTAGATTTTGCATACTCGATCCCAAAGTCCTTCAGCGCTGTGTTTTCAGCTTTAGATCGTTTTTTACCGGTGGTAGCCAGTACGTTTCCTGCTACCGTTCCTTAAAAAATAAGAAGTATCAATTGTATAACATTTATAACCTGATAGTCGATATTAATAAGAATAAAAGGGAATGTACATGGTTTTTTCCCTATACTTTTTAACAATTGCATATAATATACAACCGTTTTTAATAATTAACGAGAAGGGACGTGTGAGACGCTTCTTACGCGTCACAACTTTTATACCCGGCACTCACTACAACATCTGCACCTTAGCATCTGAAATTTTACATTATTTCTCCATCTGTCATCTACATCAACAACACAGTACTCACACCAACACGCTCCTTTAGCTCGCCGCCCTTCCCTAGACCAACGCACTGCAGACTCGCGGCAGAGCCACAGGCCTCTGACTACACGAAGCTGAGTGTGAAAGAGAATATGAGAAAAACAACAAAAGCTGCGGGACAGGGTGGGTTTAGCCACTGCAAATTGATTTCTTCTTTATGGCTATAATAATGATCCAATCGGATCCCAATTTGGTGATCGGATATATATGGTCTTTCCCTACGGAATAGCGTTTTTAGTTTTCTTTTATCTTCAAAATTGTAGGTTTAGAAGGTTTTCTCCCTTTTGCGGGGGCGGAATGGGGCGGGGCTAATAGTTGAAATACACTGGTTTCAGTGTAAGCATACAGCAGTCCGGAGCCAAAATTTGGTGGCTCTAGCTCTTATAGTCTCTGAGAACTAGCCGACAAACAAGACGGACAGACAGGCATGACTCTATCGACTCGGCTATTGATGCTGATCAAGAATATATATACTTTATGGGGTCGGAAATGTTTCCTTCTGTGCGTTACATACAACCGCTATTCACAAAAATACAATATACCCTATTTACTCTTCGAGTACCTGGTATAAAAACTGTAAGTCTTATATGGAGAGATATGAATTTGGCAACGACAGATCCAGAGTCTTACAGAACATGAAAACAATGCGACGAATTTCGAACACCTATAACGAGCTAAAATTAAAGGTTACACTCCTTTTGTCCTTTGTAGGGGCGGGGCGAAATTTTGAAACAAATTTGTAACAGTGTAACATCCCAGCAAAATTTGGTGGCTCTAGCTTTTATAGTCCGTTGTATCCAGGCGCTCATCAAGACGGACGGACGGACAGACAGATATAGGTAAATCGACTTGGCTATTGATGTTGATCAAGAATACTTTATAGGTTATCTAAACGATTCTTTCTGTGCGTTACGAACATTACTCCGACCACAAATAAAGTATATGTATGAGAATATCAGATTTTTAATTGTTTTTTCGGGTTTTTCTGCTGGAGGGAGTGGGCGGTAGACACTGCACATAAATTTCTTAATTCCGGATATAACAATGATCCAATCAGACCCTTTTCGGTGATCTGAAAGATATGGCTTTTCTCTACGCAGCTGCTTTTTTTCGTATCTACAAAATTGTGATGTCACAGATTTTCGCTCTTAGTGGAGACGGAAGGGAGCGGGTGTACATTTTAAAACAAACTTGAGTCAGTGTGATATCATAAGAAAAACAAGAAAAACAGTAAGCACACTTATTATTCGTACACTCTTATCACTCTAGTTCAGGTCTCGGCTGTCGTACAGCCGTACAACAAAGTTATACATAGATGTTCAAATAGAGTGATGAGTGTACGAATAGTGTGTCTGCTAACTAACATACATATGTATGTATGTACATACATAAGGATCGCAAGCAGGCTATGGATATGTGATTAATATATTTGGAGATTAAGACACTACAGGTTTGTAGTCTATGATTACAGTGAACGCTGTGAGAAAGCACATACCAATTAGCGTCTCCAGTTCCTTTTGATCATCAAAACGCAAGTTTTCGTAATTCTGTATGTCCCCTACAGATGATGGTCGTTGTTTCTTGAAAAAACAGGCCTTATGAAACCAGTTGGGCACTTTTGCATCGTGAAAAGCAGACTATTCAGATATTTAAGCATATATAGAATTATTACATTTATTATTCAATGTATTTTTCGTACTTACTTGGACCATTACAGCAATTCGTAATTCTTTCATAGGAATAGCAGACTTACAACCTTTACAAGCAGCACGCCCAGATTTGGCATATTCCGCCATATACGGCAATTCAATATCCATCATTGTCTAAACTTTCAATAATTTCAAATAGGCAGCTGGCTGGAGTTGCAAAAATTATTTCATGAGAGCGCCAACATTCCGGTAGACGCTGGACAATTATCGTTTATCGAATCAATACATTCCATTCCATCGATAGTTGACATTGACTTGAAACAATGGATATTATACAAAGCAATATCCAATATCAAATTGTAACCCTGAATTGTAACCCTAAGTAAATTGAAACCCAAACATGAAAACCAACCATATTACTCAGATCCCAAATAACACGTTTGTGTTTATAGCCTAGTACTCAGATCGAAAAAAAAACTATGCTATGCAAAATATGCATTATATTGAGTGTGACCAGAGGCGAAACCGCATTCCGTACGGTTACACTTCTCAGGCAGCTGTGTTGTTTTGTTTACCTTTTTGAAAATGTGTAAAAATTGAATAAAACGTTAATAAAACAATGAATGTAAACTGGATCCTTGCAGAAGATTGCTTTTAGTGGGATGGGCGGCTCTTGCATGATCGGAGGAGGGGGACACTCAGCGAAATAAGCGCCGACAACTTTGATTAAACCCATATCGGCAGGAAAGAAACCAGAACGGTCGTTTGTCTATACATTTGAGTATTATAACTCATATATATGTGTATAAAACGATACCCATTGCATATTCCGCAGTGTGCATATGACTGTAAATAACATCTGCAGACTTCTTCTGTAAAACGGCGCCAAGCACCCTTCTTATTCAAAATTGGATAATTTTCAGTCCAAATCGTCGCCTTCGCCCCTTTGCACTACCCTGTGGAGCAGTACTTGGTCCCAAAAGGAACACAACTTAAAACATTTTGTTAACAGCCCAGCCGGGTGTGTCTTGACAACACGAAGATTCGGGCGTTCAAATAAGTTAAACAAATTCAAAATGCAAATAAATTCAATATAATCTCATTAATCTATAATAATTGTTTCCTTTTTTTCCGTTTGATGGCTATAAGCTCGTTTAGAAGCACGGTGGTCATATATCTTTCAACTTCAGCGGCATTGTTGCATTCATTTGTTTGAGACTTTACTCTCTGTTTGCTAGGTACCCTCTCGGAAATTATAACAGATCTTTATTTTTCGAGCTGCTAGCAACATACCAACGATAACCACACAAATACTATGAATACCCCAAAATACTATCGTCTGACTTTCTAACTTTTTTCGCCCAGTTTTTTTGTCGGTCTGAGTACTGCCTGGCGTAAAGCCGCTAGAAAGTATCTTGGGCGCACACAATTTTCTTATCGGTTCCATACGAATATCATCCCTGATTTTTTTGCGACCCCTTGTTTTCGATCTGAGTACTAGGCTTATGCAATATAATTTGCTCGCAGCAAAGTGTGAATAGACGTGAAAATAGCATTTTGCAGGTTACACTGCTCAGGAAGCCGTTATGTTTTGTTATACCCGGTTCTCGATGAGTAAATAGGGTATATTGTGTTTGTGGGGAATAACCGATGTTTGTAACGCAGAGCAGGAAACGTTTCCGACCCCATAAAGTATACATATTCTTGATCAGCATCAATAGCCGAGTCGATTCAGCCATATCTGTCTGTCCCTCCGTCCGTCCGTCTGTGTGTCTGTCCACCCTGATGAGCGCCTAGTACTCAGAGACAATAGAAGTTAGAACCACCAAATTTTGCATCCAGACTATGCTCACACTGTTACAGGTGTAATTCAAAAATGAGCCCCGCCCCTTCCGGCCACGCAAAATCGCGAAAAAACTGCAGTACTCACAATTTTGAAGATACGAGAAAACTGAAAACACCATTCCGAACCATATTTATCAGATCACCGAATTGGGATCAGTGGCTAAGCCCACACCGTCCCGCAGCTTTTTTTCACATTCTCTTATTCACACTCTGCCTCTACAGTGTGCTCCAGAGGAGGGGACCGAGCTAAAAGAGCGTGTTGGCGTGAGAAGTGATGTATGTAGATGTAGATGACAGATGTAGAGAAAATTTAAAATTTGACAAAAAAAACGGTATGCACCTTGTGCACGAAGTAGCACTGAGTACCGGGTTAAAAAGTTGTGACGCGTAAATAGCGTCTCAAACGTCCCTTATCGTTTAATTTTTGATAAAATTTGAATGAATAGTGAATAAAAGGTATATAAAACAGTGAAAGTAAAATGGATCAATGCATGAGACCAAATTTGGTGGGATTGGCGGCTCTTGCATTAGCGAATGAGGAGAATATCATTGAGTAAACCTATATCTGCAGGAAAGATCTGCGGGGACGTTTGTCTATACATGTGAGTATTATAAATCATATAAATATGTGTATAAGTAGGGATCTAACCCTTTGCACACTCCTCAGTTTAAAAATATGACTCAAAGACCTTCAGTATTTGTTGAGGATTTTGCATTTATTTAAGAAAATCATATCCGGACTTCTTTGATTGGTGGAGGAGCAAGGCCGTACCAAGGAATATTTACTCCTGGCTACTGGCGTTCAAATAAGTTTAACAAATTCAAAATTCATATAAATTCAATCTAGTTTCAGTCATGTATAGAATTTTTGTTCGCCCTTACGATGGTCTCAAGCTCGTAGAAAAGGTCGGTGGTCATTTTCCTTTTCACTTAAGAGACATTTTTGCCTCCAATCTATATAGAATTTACTCTCTGTTTGCTTGGTAGCCTTGCGGAACATAAAACATCTGTATCTTTTCCGTGCTGCTCCAAAACTAATATCGAATACCACAAAATACCCACTGTTTATTTTCTAGGATTCATCTGCCAGCTTATTTTTCGATCTGAGTACTGCCGCTGTGCGCTTGTGCGCGTCAAAGCTGCATCACCTTAGCGGTGTTTTGTCATATTTTACATTTTTTCTTCATCTGTCATCTACATCTACAACACTTCTCACACCAACACGCTCCGTTCGCACGCCGCCCTTCCCTAGACCCGCACACTGCAGACCGCGGCAGAGGCAGAGGCAGTACCCGCACACAAAAAAAAAAGCAAATATAAGCTGCGGGACGGGGTGGGTTAAAAGTCGGCAGAGGGAGCGGCAGAGGGACGAAAGAGGCAGGGGCCGAGTGAAGCAGAAGCAGAGTTTGAATGAGAGAATGTGAAAAAAACAAATATAAGCTGAGGGACGGGGTGGGTTTAGCCACTGGAAATTAATTTCTTCATTGTGGCTATAATAATGATCCAATCGGATCCCAATTTGGTGATAGATATGGTCATTCCCTACAGAAGTCTGGTTGCAAAATTTGGTGGCTCTAGCTCTTATGGTCTCTGAGATCCAGGCGCTCAATAAGACGGACGGACGGACGGACAGACAGAGATGGCTTAATCGACTCGGCTATTGATGCTGAACAAGAATATATATACTTTACGGGGTCGGAAACGTTTCTTTCTGTGTGTTACATAATTTGTGCACAAATACAATATACCCTATTTACTCTTCGAGTACCGGGTATAACGAGAGGGACGTTTTTTTTTTTGTTTTTTGCTCTAGGTGACTCTAGGGGAGGGTTGCGAGCTAAAAGAGCGTGTTGGCGTGAGAAGTGATGTAGATGTAGATGACAAATGAAGAAAAAATTTAAAATGTAAAATTAAAAAACAAAAACACTTAGCTACAGATGTATTACTGAGTACCGGGAATAAAAGTTGACGCGTAAAAAGCATCTTACACGCTCCCTCTCGTTTATGTTGTTGTAGAGGGCCGGGCGAAATTTTGAATACAAATTATAAAAATATATACAAATTCAAAGAAATCCTTTTAGATTGTAAACAATGATGTTCATTTCTATTATAAACCTAAGTTACGTTTGGAAAAAAGTATTTAGATCTTAATTGCAGTGACCACTCATTTTCAATTGCATCTTTTTATGCACATTTTATTACAATCAAAGTACAAAGTAATATCTTAAACAAACATATATATATAATATTTATATATTTTTGTGTAAAAATAAACTATAGCGGAGGTTAAATTAGATATTATTGTTTATTTATAATAAATTTCATCCATTTAATATACACAAGTCATTTTATGTTCTTTAAATTGTATATTTAGAAACTTTGATGGCTTTTTAAATAGACTATTATATTTTTAAAGAAAAAACCATACTCAAAAATTGCTCATAATGTATTGTTATGACGCCATCCATATCAGTATCATGTTGCCGGAAAGCCGTTGTCAATGTCTGCAATTTAAAAATGTTGGGAATCAGATTATTACTAAGTACGGTGAAAATAGTGAAATCTGTAATGTATATGTATTTGCTCTCATTCGATACTTGTGGTAATAAGCTCAAATCAAATGTTCCAACTTAATCATTCTTATTACGATACGCTATAGGCATTTCCCTGACAACAACGCGGCTGTGAGTTTGACGATAAAAACTACTTGCACCAATAAAGCCGTCCCCTCCTGTCGGGATAATAGCAATAGTCAGACCTGGTCAGACCAGGTCAACTCAACTGTTCAGATTTGAGGCTTAAACAACAAAACACAGTACATCTTACAATATAAATCATACTCCCCTAATCTGTCTGTCCATTTTGCCTATTGAATAACTTTCTAGCTTATTCCTTATCGCCCAATCACTTAAGTATGTACATCTCTCTTTCTTCCTGTCTCTTTCAACCATCTGGCTGTTATATTACCGTTTCCCTGACAGGATTTATATGTGTACATATAAATACTTCTATAAAAGTCGGATAGTAACGTGTTTTTGGCATCAATACATATGATACATCATTCATTACTTGGGTTCTTAGTATATGCACACTACATTGGGTTTCTGTAGCTCCTTTAATCTCTTAGAAGTAGTTCTAGATCTCCTAGAACTTGGTTCATTACAACATTTTTTGTACTTTGAAGTAATATAAAGTAGGTTGACATGTCTCCTATCTGAGAGAAGTGTCCTTACATTTACAACTTTGGCGGCTCTCAATAATTTAGGCAACTTTTTTAAAAAGAACCGAAATTGAACGGCAACAAAAATAGCACCAAAACTTGTATCTTATATAAACTTATACTTTTCCGAGCTTTTTAATATATAATGTTTTTAATTGATATATTAATCGGTAGATTAAGTCGATTGTAAACAGACAGTTAAAAAATATTAGTTGTTTTTGGGTCTTTGATACACTTTAGGAAAGAAAAAAACCCAAGGGATCAAACCTTTAACTCCAAAAGCTATGTGAGGAAAATAGTAGGTTCCACATCTAAAATGATTCGTATTGCTTTAAAACATGTATCCAACCATAAACTAGTGAAAGAATTGGCGCAATATCCACATTTCGGTTGAAAATTCTGGTTCCTGAGAGCAAGCCGGCCACAGAGCTTAAAAAGGATCTTAAAAAATTTCCAAAGATAAGCAAAGCTAGATTTAGCTTAAAAGAATATAAATTTTTGAAGTCTGAGAAAAAATCCAGTTAAGCAAAGTCACCATGGGGCAAATTAAATACAAGGTAGAAAAAACACTGGAGTTGGCCAAAATATATATGGATATAGATCCTGTGATCCGGAGGAAGACAAATTTTTTTTTTTTTGCCAAAATTTTACTTTTGATGTAAAACGACTACCAAATGAAAACCACAACCTTTTGACACATATTTATATCTAACGAAAAGGGACGTTTGAGACGCTTTTTACGCGTCTTAACTTTTATACCCGGCACTCAGTACTACATCTGCACCTTAGTGGTGTTTTGTCAAATTTTTAATTTTTTCTTCATCTGTCATCTACATCTACAACACTTCTCACACCAACACGCTCCGTAAGCTCGCCGCCCTTCCCTAGACCCACACACTCCAGACTCGAGGCAGATCACCGTCCGCACAAAAAAAAAACAAACAAATAAAAGCTGCGGGACGGGGTGGGTTAAAAGTCGGAAGAGGAATCGGCAGGGGGAGGGCAGAGGCAGGGGCCGAGTGAAGCAGAAGCAGAGTGTGAATGAGAGAATGTGAAAAGAACAACAAAAGCTGCGAGACAGTGTGGGTTTAGCCACTGGAAATTAATTTCTTCATTGTGGCTATAATAATGATCCACTCGGATCCCAATTTGGAGATCTGATAGATATGGCCATTCTCTACGGAATGGCGTTTTCTTTTATCTTCAAAACTGTAGATTTGGAGGTTTTCGCCCTTTTGCGGAGGCGAAAGGGGGCGTGGCTCATTTTTTAAATACACTGGTTTCAGTGTGAGCATACAGCAGTCTGTAGCCAAAATTTGGTGGCTCTAGCTCTTATAGTCTCTGAGAACTAGCCGACAAACAAGACGGACAGACGGACGGACGGACGGACGGACAGACGGACAGACAGACATGGCTCTATCGACTCGTCTATTGATGCTGATCAAGAATATATATACTTTATGGGGTCGGAAACGTTTCCTTCTGTGCGTTACATACAACCGTTATTCCCCACAACTACAATATAGTAAATAGTAATAATAGTAAATAGGGTATTACTCTTCGAGTACCGGGTACCGAGACAAGAAAGTAAGGTACCCGTGCTGGAATCGATGATGAATCAATTTTTGTTATTTGTTATTATATAATAAAACAATAATGCTGCCTTATATGTAATAGAAAATGCCGTTGAGTTATGTCTTCATCAGGGAAATGACCCAAAACAGACCAGATAGAGAGCTCTAAGGTGTTTTAAAACAGTGACTTCTATGCAATGTTTTCTCTTGCTCAGTCCACAGATATGAACCATAGGGAAAATCTTTGGGGAACAGTTAAGGAATATGTTTCTAATACGAAATCAATGAAAAAGTTTTACATTTGGGGGTTCTGCCAGATTTGTGGAGATGAATCCCCAAGGAAAGACGACAGGACTCCAAAAAAAGCTTTGAAACAAATTATTAAACTTTGAATACAATTAAAGTAAAATATGGTAATGAAAAATTGTTGAAATTTCTTTTAAATTTGAAGTTGGTTGAGCTTTTATGAAATTGGTGCTATTCCAAACACCGGAATAATTAATTTTCCTTCCAAATATTTCCAACAAAAGCAATCTAAGCATACCATCTTTCTCGGATAAGTTGAATTAAGCCTCAAATTTGATATAATAGTTTTAAACACCTCCATTAGAACTTCATTCCACTTTCATTCAAAATTTTTTTAACAAAATATTTCAATATTATTTTCATGGTGCTATTTTAAACTCCGCAGCTGTATGTACATATAAACGTTAAGTCGAGTTCCTTTAAAAACCCTCTGTGAAAATGGACTTGTTAAAATTGTTGTTTATACTCACGTAAAGAACAATGCAACACTGTATGAAATCATCAAAAAGTATAGTGCCTCGTCCAAAACGATCAAATTTTCGGAGTAAAACGTCTACGAGGTGATCAGATAAACGGTACCCAAATGAAGTTAGTGCTGTCTTAAGTTCATTTTTGTCAATATTTCCCGAATTGTCCCGGTCAAATGAACGAAAGCAATTTTGCCAATCTGTCACATATTTCCACAGGGCTCCAAAATCTTGAAAAGATACTGTTCCTCTGTTTTCGCGATCAAACATTCCAATCATTAAACGCACCGTTTCAGGGTTAAATGCAGACCATGTACCATTAGAAAGGGCAACTTGTAGCTCATCTGCTGAAATGTGACCGCTTCTATCTTTGTCCACTCTGAAATAAAAACAATTTAATTTTCCCTTATATCGTTAGTTTCCGTAACTTGCCTTTGAAAAACATCCCAAAGGAATTGCTGATCTGGCATTCCACCCTGGTGATATGCCATCGTTTCGGACAAAAAATGGTATTAATTTATATGCCTTTTTAAAGTAACACAATGTATAAATTCTGACTCACGAATTTTTTTTGTACGCGCAAATAGTATTGTTTAATGTGGTACTATCGACTGACTGGGGAATGAATCGATAGCCGTGTAACAGGTCACGGGTAGTCGTGATGTGGAGTTGGTCTTTGAATACCCCACTGTACTTAGGGTATTGCAGTGATGACCGTATTCCACTAGTTTCAACATATATGCCTAGTACTCACATCTGAAAAGACGTTTTTTTGCAAAATGTGCCAAATATAGTTCATATATAGTTATAACGCCCAAGTGAAAAAATACGTATGCTGTACACTGCACAGACAACTTTTATGTTTTGATAAGAATCTAGTACTCAGATCCGAAAAATGTGACCATTTAGCAAAATCAGGGATGATATTCGTTTGAAACATATACAAAATTGTATCAAGCACAAACTTTTTGTTATAGGCTGCACGGCGTGCAGTACTTAAATAAACACACAAAAAATACAGATGTCAACTTTAATGTTTTTCCCACTATTCCGCTTATACAGAGATACATTTTTTATACACTGGTTTATTAAGTTTTCATTGACATATATATCTCAAATTAAACAATTACAAGTGCCATACAAGGCGGCATTCAGTTTATAAATCTGGTCACACTTAGCCGCTTGCAAAATGTTTTGCATGTTTGTCTTAAAAAAATGGGCGTTAACATTGGCAGACCAGCTGATGAACAGCGGATGAAAGCAACAACAAATTTGTCAATCATATTTATTATAAAAATTTCTCTAGGAAACTTACAGAAAGACTATAGACTTCTAAAGAAAGACTTCTTTTATCTTCGGTGGAGCAAAATTAAGAGGATGTTTTAAAATGCATTGAAGCGGAAGCATTGTCTGCAGCATAGTTAAACTTTTTCTCGAACTGCAACGACCTTCAATCGTTTCCCTTGTAATCCCTTGTAAGGGATGCCTTCTTATTTTCTAAGACTACATTTTACATTTAAATATGGTATTCCTCAGCATAAGAAGATCAAATTTCCCTATAAATTTGCGAGATTTCCGAACTATACGAAAACCATCTGATATTTCCTCCCATAGGTCGAGCAGAGTCTGTGTGGCAGAAGGGTGTCCAAAATATGTATTTCTAATGCCAGTATTGATTTAAATGATGTCTTACATTTTATGTGCATGATTTTACCTTTCTCAGATATGAACCAGAAACATTTTGTTCTTAGATCAGCTGCTCTTTGATTTTATTAGAGACCGAGAAAATGTTTGCCACCAATGAGTCCCTATGCTTAGCTTATATAAGAACTATTCAATTTTTGATTATCATAAATTTTTGAGTATGTGAAAAATGTTCGTGCGACATACAAACGATAAGAAATCAACCCTGCTTTTTGTTCGACAGACAATTTCGCAGCCAGAATTTTGCAGTTGTAAATTTCTTTACATCTGGTTGTAAACAGGTGTCGCAAGAAAATGTAGGGGATCTGGGTATTGGGCCTAAAGAATTTGTAAGAACTGGTGTTTCTTGTACGGCTTTTTTCAGAGTTAGCTCTTCTTGTTTTCACATAACGTAAGTTTTTTACATCTGGTTGTAATGATTAATGCTTCTGTCGACACGTTGTATATATATATATATTTTCTGCTGATCTGAGTACTCAACTGAAAAATTCTGGCTGCGAAACTGTCTGTCGATCAAAAAACAGAGTTGATATATATATTGTCGACAGAAACATGAAACACGGAAGGAAACAAGCGAAACAAGTGCAAGAGGGCTAGAAAAGAGCATTAAATGAAGACAATTTAAAGCTTATTAATTCAGTCCAATGAAAACTGACTGTATGGATATTATAATCCATTAATCTTATTCTCTGGACTCATATTATACATATATATTTTCTGTTCCCCCGGAAAGGATTTACATATCTTATAATGCCGTGCCATCTCCATGCATTGTTGTCCTTGAAACGCCATAACCACTCTGAAGTAACACACTCTTCCTGCTCTTATACAAAATATTATATTTTAACCGTTTTAATTTAGTAAACAACCCATAAACAGTGTACCCAGAGAGCATGAAATTTGCCCACTTTGGTCATACTGGTCACAGAGAGTAATATATGCCACTTTCTGTCGTAAAAAAATGTTGGGCATCTGGGTCCTGGGCCTAAAGAATTTGTAAGAACTGGTATTTCTTGCAAGGCTTTTTTCAGAGTTGACTCTTCTTGTTTTCACATAACGTACGTTTTTTACATCTGGTTGTAATGATTAATGCTTACTGATTATAACGAGCAGTACCTTAAACGACGTGAAATTAATGCACGTGTACACAAACAAGTAAAGGACACTGGATATAATTTTTTTTCAGTCCATCAGAAAAAGTCGGTTTGGTTCTTTGAGGAAAATAAAGTTCGATGTTGTTTGAACTAAAATGAAACTTTGAAACTACATTATTAAATAATCATGTCCCAACTTCTTGATCAATTGTTTGTTTGGTCACACAACAAAACCAATCAGATAATTGATTTATTTTTCTCACAGTTCCTTCTTTTGTCATATGGTTGTGTACATCGTTATGCTGTTTCGTTTCTTCGTTCCTTGAACCAGTTCATTCGGAATTATTGTACACATTATATTCCTTCTAGTTTCAGTTCATTTATCTGTTTTTAGTCCATAAAGAGCGAAAATTTTTTCTCATCGGCCTTCACATATTTGTTTTTTTTGGTGACACTGCGTTTAAAAAGAAAAATTTTTTAATTTGTATTAAATAAGCGAGCGTTATTTTAGAGAACTATTAAAACTTAATATGTCTGAACTTCAGTCATCTTTACTGCTAAAGAAACAATTGGCTGGTGAGTTAAATACAAATATTTGATAAATGTATTATATATGTATATATATTTATCTATGTATCTACATACAAATTAATATGAATATATATATATATTGATACAGAAATGTACATATATATTATGTACACAAAAATTTCCGTCTTGGTTTGTCTCCAAGGAATGTCTTTGTGTTGTACATATGTACATATATATTTTTAGGGAACTGATTCCCTATTACGATGTCACATGTTCCAAAAAAGGAAACTGGCAAACGGGCGTAGATTTATTTAGAATTATCTAAATTACATCTGAATAGTATATTTACACTTTTTTCTAGTTTACTTAGTTAATAGTGCCTTCAAATTCGAACGATAAAGTACGGAGCTGTATCGAGCCGGATACATGTTACATGCACATGTTTCATACATATACATATGTATGGACATGCATCCATCTGCAAATTTAATATTCTATTTAGGCGAAAAATGTCAGTTTTCTATGAGACAGACTTTTTGTTTTTTATGTTTGGAAGTCGCGAAGTACAAGGTTATATTGTACATGTGGAAATATCAGTAACTGCAGGGTACTGTTCATCATAGACATCCGAGCCTTTTTACATACATACACATACATACATATGTATTTGCAAACATACAAATATGTATGCAGCATTGTCCGTGTGTTTGAACACATGGATCGGGAGACTTCTAAGTTAACGAACAATTTGAATGTTTTTATTTGTGATAAGTTCTGGATAAATTTCGATTCTATAATTTGTCACGCCCTGTTCTTAAATCGGAATCAATGGGGCGAGTTCACATGGGCATTTTGATCCAACAACTTTATTCCATACGATTGTTCTGATAAACGCATATGATTAGTAATTTTGTTGCGGAAATTAAGGCATCATATATTGATAAACAAAATATATCTTCGATTGACCTAGTGCAAGATGATGATGAGATGAAGATGAGCCACCAGGCTGCTGTATGCTCACACTGATGCAAGTGTTTTTCAAAAATTAGCCCCGCCCCCGCAATGGTCGAAAATCTCCCACTGCCATAATTTTCACGATAAAAGAAAACTAAAAGCTAAAAGAGCGTGTGTCGTGAAAAGAGATGTAGATGTAGATGACAAATGTAAAAAAAATGTAAAATGTAAAAATCGAAAAAAAAACACTAAACACGGTACTGAGTACCGGGTATACAAGTTGTCCCTTCTCGTTTGTTTTCTCTTATCTTAAAAATTGGGGATACAGCCGATTTTCGTCCTTTGTTTTCGACCTGGCTAATTTTTAAAATACGGTTGTATCAGTGTGTGTACCAGACAGACTTGGCCATTGATGCTGATCAAGAATATAAAAGAGTTGGAATTAGCTTGGCAGCAGTGTATTTACAAAATATTTAATTTACATATCTCTATTTTTTTCATTTCAGAACTGAACAAGAATCCAGTAGAAGGTTTCTCAGCTGGATTAATAGATGAGAATGATATATTCCGCTGGGAAGTCCTAATAATTGGTCCGCCAGATACACTTTAGTATGTTTATATACTTAGATATTTCATGTAAATTTAAACAGTTCTTGCAATGACCTGACCACGTTGTTAGTTTGTTATTGGCTAGATACTTGCACCGCAATGACATATATTTCCGATCGCATAAGTCCCTCAGATAAAGTAAAATCACATATAAGTTAAAAAGGTCGCCGAATTAAAACAGAAAAACAGAATTTTGTTTTTCAATTTGAAATTTTAATTTACACATTATACATATGAAGGCTTACATATTCGTATTCTATGAGTTTCCACTACACCTTGTTGTAAATAGTTTAGCAGTACCCCCGATTTATACGAGTGTTGAGAACTGCCATTAGTGGCCGGGATCTGAATCTGTTGAATGCAGTGGATAAAACCAATTGGATTTAAAATTAGTATAGTTCATCCATTTTCAAAAACCTTCTGAGGTGTCTGCTTCCTAAGAAGCGAGAGCTCTGCATAGCTTTTTTGTTAATCAATCTGGAATTGCTTCTTTTAATGGGAAATTTAAATAAATTCAATATAAATATTTATGTAGACTTTGCAGTTTGTCATTATTGGAAATACAAAAAATGTCTCGTTCTCTACAGTCGAATTAATCCGAATTTATTTATTTTCCTGTAGTGAAGGAGGCTTTTTCAAAGCACATCTTTATTTCCCCAAAGAATATCCTTTGCGTCCACCTCGAATGAAGTTCGTCACAGAAATTTGGCACCCTAATATTGAAAAAAACGGAGACGTCTGCATTTCCATTTTACACGAACCTGGAGATGATAAGTGGGGATACGAAAAAGCATCGGAGCGCTGGTTACCCGTGCATACAGTGGAAACTATCTTGATATCAGTGATATCAATGTTGGCTGATCCCAACGATGAGTCTCCAGCAAATGTAGATGCCGCCAAAGAATGGCGAGAATCTTATCCTGACTTTAAACGCAAAGTAGCTCGCTGTGTCCGAAAAAGTCAAGAGGAGTGCTCGTAGAAGATGGATTTGCACTATATTTGTATATTTATATTAAAAATTTGATACATTAAAAAGAATAACTGAATTAACAGACGAATATTTTATTTTTTTTAAAGGATTTTGATGAAAACAAATGTTCTGAATTTTTAGTTTTATGCTATACTCGAAAAGGACAAATTAAAATATATTGTCCAAAACTGCATTTTTCATTTTTGACAAACTCTTGAGTGTTAATATAGGTGTACTATTATATTCTAATATTTTAATAACTACCTAAGCTCATCTTATCAATGTTTTGGAGAACATAAAGCCAACGCTACGGTATATGACATAAATATGAATGTACATATTTATAAGCAGTATGCATACAGTTGTGTTCAACGAAATCGTAGTGTCGCACCTCATCACTTTCACAACTATTTTTGAGACCCTTCCAGTCTTTCGAATTAAACAAGTGATACCTTTTTGGAAAGCCTGAAGTGTACACATTACAAGCAAGAATGAATACTGAAACATTTGCATTCCATTTTCTTGATTTTCATAACTTTTGACGGGTACCCTTGAAATGGGCTAATTAAAAAAACACAATATTATTTAAAAATGTCACCATCTTAAGTAAGCTTAACCTATATATTAAATATTTCGAAGAAAAAATGTTTGGACGTGGCGGTATTTTTGTTTTTGTAGCGTTGAAAAAAAGATTGCTCGATCTAGAAGAGGAGTCCTAAGATTTGGATTGAAAACTAAAGTCAGGAGGTATAATCGGAATGAAAACATAGTTGAATTTGCTTTTTTATGCGAGAGCCGTATCTTTTAGAGGTTGGTCAAAGATGGTCGAAGACAAGGCAAGGTCTTCAATATCCTTAAAAGTTATGAAAACAATTTTGTATCGCTCTGTAAGTGTTATGGTAGTTCGTAGACTACTGATTACAAATTATTTAAATGCAAGAAGTTCCAGAAAGCGACGCGTTTGGTGCTGAGAGTATAGGGGTATGTAGCTACAGTTTGCAAATCGCATGTGGCTGAGCTGTGTCACCGTGAAAAAAAAAACTTGACTGGTGAGTGTAAAGTTTTATTATATGGTAAGAAACAACAAAAAGAATTTGTTTGACGTTCACAGACATCAGATTAGTGCCCAAATTGTTTTATTGGCAGTATTGGGCATGTTGGGTTGAGCCCTATGAGTTCCAACCCATATGAAGTGGTACTTCATAGCCTGACGTTAGAATATTTCACAAAATGTTTGGGCCAGCTTACTTTTTTATACATTTCATTCATATTTCAGTCTAATAATACCTCTTTAAGGGATCTTTCAACAGGATAATGGTCCGAAACACTCAAGAAAGCTCGCCAAGAATCGGGTTTCATTCGAAAAGATCGGTGTTTTGCCATGTCCAACTCAGTCCTTGGATCTGAATATTATCGAAATCTTATGGGGAAATGCAAAATGCATTGTAATAAATGCGATACCGGCAACCAGAGCAAAGTGAGAGCAAGTGGTTAAAGAATTGTCCTATTGAGGCTTGGGACCTTCTGTCTGGCAGCGGACCTGCCTGGACATTACTGGCCCATTCCAGGCGGGAGTAAGAAGATAATTTAATCAAAATTTATAAAAAACGAGAAGGGACGTGTAAGACACTTCTTACGCGTCTTAACTTTTATACCCGGCACTCAGTACTACATCTGCACCTTAGCGGTGTTTTGTCAAATTTACAATTTTTCTCTTCTCTCATCTACATCTACAACACTTGTCACACCAACACGCTCCTTTAGCTCGCCCCCCTTCCCTAGACCCACACACTGCAGACTGCGGCAGAGGCAGAGGCCCACACTGCGAGAAGCAGAGTGTGAATGAGAGAATGTAAAAAAAATACAAAAGCTGCGGGACGGGGTGGGTTAAGCCGTCCTTATGAGCGCCTGATTCTCAGAGACTATAAAAGCTAGAGCGACCAAATTTTGCATCCAGACTGTTACAAGTGTATTTCAAAAATGAGACCCGCCCCCTTACGACCCCGCAAAAGGGCGAAAACCTCCCAAACCTACAATTTTGAAGATAAAAGAAAACTAAAAACGCCATTCCGTAGGGAAGGACCATATATATCCGATCACCAGATTATAGCCAGAACTAAGAAATTAACTTGCAGGGGCCTCCCTGTTCCACCCTGTTCCGCAGCTATTGTATTTTTTTCACACTCTCTCATTTACACTGCTTCTGAAGCGCGGCCTCTGCCTCTGCCGTGGCTAAACCCACCCCATCCCGCAGCTTATATTTAATTTTTTCACATTCTCTCATTCACAATGTGCTTCTGCAATGTGCGGCCTCTGCCTCTGCAGTGTGTGGCTCTAGGGAAGGGGGGCGAGCTAAAGAAGCGTGTTGGCGTGAGAAGTGTTGTACAGGTAGATGAAAGATGAAGAAAAAATGTAAAGTTTGACCAAAAAACCCCCACAAAGGTACAGATGTAGTGCTGAGTACCGGGTATAAAAGCTTTGAAGCGTAAGAAGCGTCTCAAACGTCCCTTCTCGTTTTTATTTATGCTCATGCAGAGCCTGAGCTGCAAAAACCTAATCTATATAGAGTGTCCTTATAATTTTTGTGTGTAAGCTTATTAATTAGGCGTCGTTTAAGTTATTGCTCATAAAAATCAACGGAGAGACGCGGGATCTCCTCGCGACCGGGGTCTGTCGGCCTCCTGGAGGAGTTCATCAATGGTCAACTCCAAAACGATAATCTGGAGAAGATAGTCGAGGTCCTCAGCGGGATCAGGGGGACCAGGGATACTGGATCGGTGCTGGGTTTCGGTATTCCGGGTTCGTCCGGTTTGTTCGTCGGAAGCGGTGTCAAACTTCAGGCTCTAGTGCGGACACGGATTCCCATCTGATTAGGTTAGGCATCGATTCCGGGGCGGGACATGTGCCATCGTTTTTTTGAGGTATGAGTATGAACTTCTTCCCGTAGGTCGCGTTGTGCGGTGACGTCTCGAAGGGCTTCGGCGGGTTTCCAATGTCCACGATCATACGACAGTTCTGGGTTACCCACATACCCCATGGCGTGGCGATGAGGTGGTATGTTTCCGCGCTAAAGACTCGTCGTCCTCGTCTTACACGCCTGGCGGAGAGGTTACGTGTGGAACCAGATTTTGTTGAGGGGTTCCTGGTTGGTATACCCCTCGACCTAGCAGTGGATCGCTACTCTGGTTTCGTGGTGGTTTGGGTTAGTCCGTCCTTTCGGTGTATACCCTTGATTTTGTCGCATTTTACATTTTACATTTTTTCTATATCTGTCATCTACATCTACATCACTTCTCACGACATCACGACTGTTTAGCTCGACAACCTCCCCCAGAGCCGATCACTCCACGAAGCCGGGCGATATTTTAAAAGACACTTCTAACAGTGTGATTATATTACAGCAGTCTGTATTGAAGTACTAGGCGCTCATCAGGACGGACGGACATATGTAGCTATATCGACTTGGCTGTTGATGCTGATCAAGAAGATATGTACATATACATATGTATGTATACTTTATCGTGCCGGGAACGGGCACTCTTCAAGTACCGGATATATTAACGGCGGTTGTTTTCCTGAAAAATAGATTATTTCTATTATTTTAATCTTGTTAATACGTTCGAACGGAAACTGATTATGTGGATATTATAATTTCTTGAACTTTTACTCGGTTCTCGGTACTCGGGACAGCTCATTAATAGATAATGGAAACGGATTGGACCAAGGATTGAACCGAATGCCGGTGCCCAAAAAGCAAGGGATACTTATAATGATTGCCAAAAACGTAAAAGGCTATGCTGCTAAAGGAACGGGATCAAAAGTAGCGGCTAGTTGTAGCAAGCAAGAAGTGGGCAAGCAGAGCTGGCCCACGTGTTGATTCCTTCCTTGTTTATACCCTTATATTATTATACATTGACATTTACAATGTTACAATGATTTAGTTATAGTGCGGAGTGCGGAAGAATGCGCCGCTGTCCATGAGTTACATACTGGACGCGACAGCATCCATATCGACACTTTCCTTTATTGCGTCTAATTATTGAAAGGCTGTGCTCAGAAATTCACCATAATTCTTTATTTGTAGCTTATCAAAATGCTCGCGGCTTACGTAGTAATCTGAGCACACTTTTCATGAATATTTTTACATTTTCATCCCAGGTTATTGTGTTTACCGAAACCTGGTTAAAGACGAACATTCTTAATTTCGAAGTTTTGGCAGATCGGAACACAATGTTTAGGAATGATCGTTCGTTTCGACGTGGAGGAGGGGTTCTATATTATTGGACTCTTACTTCACGTCGGAGTCCAGGTTTCGCAAGACCAGGAATTCCTCTGTGTACGACTGATTCTTCCTGCCATTTTATTTATATCACTTGCTCGCATATTCCACCGACTTCGGATGTCTTAATATACGGCATATCCGCCTTATAAACTATTTCTTCCTCGTTATCTGATAAAGGCCATATAATTGTTCTTTGTGATTTATACTTGCCAGGTACTTTTTGGTCTTTGGTAAACGAGTTAATAACCTTGTGCCCATGTCACAACATGACTTTATTGATGGCTTATTAGAACTGTCCCTGTCTTAAGTGAACCATGTGAAAAATTCCCTTAGTCGATTGATTGATATGTGCTTTGTCTCGGATCCGACCGTTGCGTTGCTAACACGAGCGCTTCCTCTCACTCTTCCTGAAGACTGCTATCATCCTACTTTCGAAGTGCCGGTATATTTTGGACGTCCGCTGCTTTTGTAAAGCCGAGTTTATGAAGCTCAAGCTCTGACTTTATTGAAGGCACAAACATTTTGTACAGTGTTCTTGACACAATTTTCGAGTGTGTCCCACTCTTGTTTCCGATTAGATCTAAGAAGCCTCCTTGGTTCACCAAAGAGTTATCCAGTCTAAAGAACCTAAAATCAAGAAAAAGTCTTGATGAAAAATAGTCTCTTCTCTTTCTCGTTATTTAAAAGCTCGGTCAAGTTTCACTTTTCTTAATGCTCAATGCTAGGAACTTTAGGAACTACCTACTTCGAAGCAGGATACGCTTTTCATAGAACCCTGAACAGTTGTAGCTGTTTAAAAGCTTTGTAAACAGTAAGCGTACAAAGTCCGCACTTCATCCTCCCTATCATTTCTGAATAAGTCGGAAACAATAATCACATTTTTTTCAAACAAATTATTTCCTGAAAAGCTACTCTGGTCATGTGTATCCATACAGTTTATCAAGCCCCAACCACATTTTCTGCCCTTTGTTAAATTAAAGCTCACTGCTTCATGGTCTTCGATAAGTAAAGACGGTATTTTCACCGGGTCCTGATGAAGGAATCTTTTATAACTCCTCTCCATGAGAAACGTAGCAAGTCTGACGCAAAAGAAAATAGTTAATCTAATCAAAGTTATCTGCTATTCCTAAAATGTTTGAGAAATTTTAATCTCCGCACTTGCAACATCTCTGCAAATCACTTATATCTCCAGCACAGCACGGATTTACAAGGTGATATAATCAAAAACCACTATTACTAATATTTTAGAATTCACCTTCTTTGTCATTAAAGGCTTCCAAGGTAAATTGCAGGTTAATGTTCTTTACACTGATTTCAGTAAGGCATTCGATTCTGCAAACCATTCACTTCTTGCACAAAAACTTAACCTTCTAGGTTTTCCGCCAAATCTTTTGAGATGGATTTTTAGCTACCTGTGTTCTAGGTCTTTTTTTTTGTTTTTCTCTCTCTTTATACTTACAATCTGTTTGTTTAAACAATAAGTAAATTGTATAATTAATATTAAATGAACAGAAATAGCAGTTTTCCAATGAGCCCTGCTATTATATATAACATCTTTTCAAATTGTTGGATTTATCTATCAGGGATATCGAGAATGTGGTATCTTTTCAGTCTTCTTACTGTTAAGCTATTGTCTAATAGACTTAAGGGTTTATTTCTTCTTTAATGGTTGGAATATTAAGATCTTTGTGGATATTTGCATTAGATACGTAAAACGGAGCATTGACAATGTGACAATATTTGAGTTGCTAGCAGTCCCCCAGAGCTGTATAGCGTAGGTCCAAACAGGCTTCAGTATGGATTTGTAGAGGCGAATTTTCCAAAGTGGTTTCTGATTTTCGACTTATCAACCAGGACATTTTTAGTGTTTTAAGTGTAAGTTGTTGATAGAGATACTTCACACAGGTACTTTGTGGAATTGGTGAGTGTAGCATTAAGTGTAACATTTGGGCAGTTACCTGGTCTTAATGAAAACGTTATTTGGACGGATTTCAGGGAGTTGATTCTAATTTTCCATCGAAGGAACCAGTCTTCAACTAGGCTTAGCTCAATTTTCAGGAGTTCGGAAGATTCATTTATAGATGTGCTTGTGGCTAAAACGGCTGTATCATCAGCATATGTTGCAACAGTGCATTTGTTTGTAACTGGCATGTCGGCCGTATATAGGGTGTAGAGAATTGGTCCCAATACGCTTCCTTGTGGGACGCCTGCGTTGATGAGAAGTAGTGATGAATTATCGGTTTTCTGCTGCACGTAAAAGCATCTTTTAGCCAGATATGATTTGATTAATAAATAGTACGGAGCAGGTAGCCATTTCTTTATCTTGTTCTTTTTGAACATCAAGAAATGCAGCAGTGCAGTATTTTTTTGTTTTCAAATGCCGAAACTATATCATTAATAACCCTGTGACATTGCCCAGGGGTCCCCGTGACCCCTCCTGAATCCGAATTGGTATTCAGGAATGATGGAAAGTTCGTCCAAAATTGGCAACATTCTCTTCAATAGTATTTTTTCAAACACTTTCGAGAATATTGTCAACAGTAGTTGTCTGCGGTAGTTCTCTAGCGAGAATTATATTAGTTGATGATCTTGGTGTTAAACTAGAGCCCATGTTAAAGTTTTTGAACACATTTAAGCCATGCTTGGGTTTAAAAAGAGGTGGTCAAAGGAATTTGATGACCCTTAAATAATGAGAGACTCTCTATATCGCGCATGTTCGTCCGATTTTAGAATACGACCCATGTGTGTGGAGCCCTCAATACTACACACATTAGGACCGTATTGCAGTGCAGAAAAACTTTTTACTTTTTCCCTGCGTGGCCTCAACTGGGATGCAACTGAGAGACTGCCATCCTACCGTGGTAGATTACTTCTAATGGGCCTTCCATCCTTAGTTACTCGTAGAAAAATTAGGCTAATTTAATTAGGCAGCCTGGAGGCAAAATTTGATGGCTCTAGCTCTTACAGTCTCTGAGAACTAACCCACAAACAAGACGAACAGGCGGACAGACAGACTGGCTCTATGAACTCGGGTATTGGTGCTGATCAAGAATATATACGTGTGTTCTTCTGTGTGTTACATATGTACACTTACACTTTTACCTTTTCTAACATTTCTAAGCTTGAGCCAAAATCGGGTTGGGTAGAGTTATAAATAACCAAGGTTATCAAAAAAATTTGTCCTCAAAATTGAACCTCCCTTTATATTTTGATGCCAAGTCGTCTTGTTGGTGCAATAGTCTTTAAAACTTTGAATATCTCTTTGATCGTGAGTTTAGTAGTTCGTAAAAAATCCGTCGATTGTAGCTTCTCAAATTTCTGCAACCGATGTATAATATATTGAAGTCATTGGTCTCACAATAGTCTCATTGAAGTATGAAACGGGTACTAACGAGATTAGGTTTCGTATTCATAACCAAAAACGTGGCAATGATTTTTATTATTTATCATCAATGCATTTGTATCAGTATGGACCCACCAGTAAACAACATATCTCAAATAGTTCAAACAATCGGAAATCGGTTAAAAACAAAATAACAGAGTATATTCCGGTTTATATAAATTGTGTTAAGTTTTAGGCAGACAAACGAACATTTTATTAAATCATTTGTATGAGAATAAACCAATGGGAGTCAATCCAATTAAGTATAACTAACATATGAAATATGCTTTAAAAATATTGATCTCTTTTTACAAAAGTTTCAAATTTATAAATCTATTCATCTATGAGTATGTGCTAATTGAAATCACAATATCTCTTGGAAGAATCCATAATTATGATAGAGATATATATTTATGTAACTGTAGCCAATTATAATTTACCTTAACGTATTCGTTGTCTAAGTGTGTTTTTAAATGTAAAATGGTCCCAAAAAGTTTTTTCCCAGTTTTTCTATCTCATTTTATCTGTATTTGCTATTTCATTAAAACTTAATAAGTGCCTCTTTTCTGATCTTACAACTTCTAGAAAGCTGTAATTGTAAGATTTCTTATATTTGGTTGTATAATATCCAGACATATTTCAAAATGAATAGCTTCAGCAATCTTATCAAGGAATACATGAAATAAGTAAATATAAACTAACTGTCCAAAATATAAACTATATATTATACAGAAATAAACTAACTGTAACAAAATTCAATTCATAATTTGCTTTTTAAAAACCTTAAGATAAAAAAAAATTCCATGGCCTATTTCAGCTAAAACAGTTTCAATAAAAGCTATTTATGTACATGTGTGTGAACATATGTACATTAATTACATTCTACTGCAACTGTGTTGCTTTTTGGATGCTATGCTCGTTAATGACAAAAAACAAAGTGAAATATTTTTAACTTTAATAAATCTAAGTATCTTCATTAATTTTACTAGTAGAATGTTCTGTTAAAGATGGAAGTAAGGATTCCGTGGATGGTTGCCTGTGAAAAATTGATTCATTTAAATATTACATGTAACATTTTTCCATGTTCAGAAGGACGTACCTGTACCTGTCTACTGACATATGGTAGGAGCCCGGAGCTGAGTTTGATCGTCCTGCGCGTACAAATCTTTCTAGTCGAGAGCCGCCTGGTTGAAGTGCCTTGCCAGATACCCCTTTTATAAATGGATTTCCAAATGAATGTTTTTTTAACATTGTTTTTATTAATATAAGAGTGTCCAACTTTGGAATGCTGCGGACAACGGAGTTTATATCTTCTTCATCAACTTGTACAAGACAACAGTTTTCTTCTTCAGTGGGCAATGGGTAAGAGCCATTGGAGGTAACCCAATCGTTTATCTAAAAATGTAAAAAAAACAACTTATTTTCATGATACTACAGAACAATATTTTTACAACCTTTAATTCTGGCACTGTTATTCTTCGAGTAGCATCTTTTTCTAGCATTAACAAAATGCAGCTTTTCAGATTTTCACTAACTGTTAACTTTTTTGGAAACACTAAGGGGTCTTGTTGAATTCTTTCATAGAGCAAGGGAATGGAATCTGCTAAGAAAGGCACATTGCCAAAAACTAAGGCATACAGTGTTGCACCTAATGCCCAGACATCTGATGCTCGTCCACAGTACACGTTCTGTAAAAGTAAAGCAAAAACAAATACATAAATATAATAACAACTTATGATACAACCGATAGTGCATACCTGGCCTAAGATGAGCGTCTCGGGAGCTCTGAAAGCTGGGGTTCCAGCAGTAGATCCATTGCTCATTACAGCATCCTGCCCAAGAAATTCATTGCAGACACCAAGATCTGCTATTTTTATGTGTCCACACTCCGTTAACAACAAATTTCCAGGCTTTATATCCGCGTGGATTATTTTTTGATAGTGTACTGCATAATAAAAACGAGAAGGGACGTGTGAGACGGTTTTACGCGTGACAACTTTTATAGCCGGTACTCAGTAGGACATTAGTGTTTTTTTTTTCAACTTTTAAATTTTTCTACAAATGTCATCTACATCTACATATGAACATCACTTCTCACGCCAACACGCGCTTTTAGCTCCAGAGGCCAATGCATTGTGGATGCACCAGATGTTCTTTTTTTTTATGGCGGAAAGGGCGGACCGAAATTTTGAAATACAATATTAATGGTGTATTAGCTTTTACTTTAGCTTTTATAATCTCTGAAATCTAGACGCTAATCAAATCGGAAGAAACAGATGGACAGGCATAGACTTGACTCTTGATGCTTTATGAATATACTTTATGGTCAGCAACGTTTCCTTCTCTGCGTTACATTATTCCACCTCGAGCGCAAATATAATTCATTCTTATATAATTTTACGAAAGCCATCTAAATTTGTTTTTTTGTAATCGGTGTATCGAATTGTGCTGATTGATGTAAAAGGGTCAACCTTAAAACCGTGCATTTTTCAAACTCGTTTAACCCAATGAAACCTTTTCTCAGAGAAAAACTTACAATATTCCAATCCGAGTAGTGTTTCTCGAAAAATACTCCATACGCGCTCTTCTGCCAATGGATTGTCTGTTGGAATTCTAAGAACTTCGCCTTGTTTTACCAATTCGAAAACCATATATAAGGAGTCCTCGATCGGGTCATCTAATACTTCCACTAACTTGACAACGTTGGGATGATCAAGCTTCTTTAAAACAGCGATTTCTCTGTACACACGATCCAGCGGAGAAGTTGCTTTCTTAGGACCTCGGCGCATTAGACCAGCTTGTCGCAAAAGTCGCTTCTTTGAAAGAATTTTCATCGCATAATGGGTTGAGTCTTCTTCAGAGTAGGCCAATTTTACGAGTCCATAAGAGCCCTACAATAAAAAATTTCAATAAAAAAATGGGCTACACATACCCTCGCAGATTGATCGATCCCATGTACGATAGCTATAACATTTACGAGTGATATATTCTAGCCGATCTTGTGCTGAATATACGTACATATGTTTTTTTTTATTTCTAAATATAAAATTTTGTGGTCCACTAATTTGCATTGTTGACTTTTGACCTTCTGAACGGGTATACTAGTTGATCAATACAACTAAATTCATGGAAAGTAAAAAAAGTTTGGTTACCTGCCCAATTTGGTCCATTAGTTTGTATTGGTTTAATTGAAGAAAGCTTCCAGATTTTTCTATTGATATTCTCCGTGATTCGCGGAGAGGAGGTCGACGTCGATTGGATCGAGGACTGCCAAAAGGACTCCCATACGGACTGTATGGAACATTCGGATAGATGGGTCGAGTTTCAATTGATTGAAGATTTAAAGAAATATTGGGCTGCTGTGCTGAAGACATAACCACACATGTAGATTTATCAAGTTCTTCGCCATTCAAATCTAATAAATGGTCGATACTCTTTGTTAGTTCAGATACAGGATCTGAATCTTGTGCTGTTCTGATTTGATTATCATTGGAATAGTTCTCACTAATGTTTGGTAAGAGGCGAGATTGTGTTATTTGGAAGCTAATTGGCTCATTGTACAAATCCAACGACTGTGATTTTAGAAACATTGGTCGTGAATATACGCATTTTAGTTGTGGATATTCTGATTTAGGCATGTTTTGGAGACCATCAATATTGCTTTGACGAAGATCACAGCAATCTTTTGATTTAACTACATCATGCAATCTCTTACTACCTTCTAAGTACTTGCCTATCTGCGGGTTACTATTAGTAAGAGAAATATTTTCAGACAGACAACTTTTTATTTTTTTATCATCTAAAATATTTCGAGTTTTTGGCTTTGCACCACTTGGGTGCCGCTCCATTGATTCCTCAGATTCAAGGCTAATATCTTGTAATTTTTTGTGCGGTGTTTGCTCCTTTCCCATTTTTTCGAGTCTTGTGTATTCACAACCATTCTGTGCTTTATCCACAATAATGTATTCCTCATCCTCGCAAAAATGTTGAGCTTCACGTCCACTTTCATAACTTGCCGCCCCGGCAAAAGCAAGAACATGTTCATTATTTTCTACATTCCCAGCTGCTTTTTTTGATTGTTGTACAGAGTCCATATTTTTTATAAATCTTCAGAAGCTGATGGTCGGTTTAGTATTTATCCAGAACATCATTATTTAAGTCTTCGAATGTTCTTGGTATTTACTATACTGATTTCATTTCAATTTGGTTGAAGCTGAGCTGGAAAGATTGTTGAGAATAAGAACATTACATTACTGGTTAAAGTTTTATGAAAACTATGGTTTTATTAAAACACATTGTAAATACAAAGTACCGAGGTACCTTTTCTGGCAGAGACATAAACTCATAGTAATGACTCGATTTGTATAATTTTTTTGGATCATGCTTTTATTTGGCCAATATTTTAACAAAGTTCTCAGGGGCTTTCAACGGTCTGTTGGTGCCGATCATCAGATAAATACCAAATACACAGACTTAAACACAAAATACGATATAATAAAAAGAAAATTAAAAAGTATTTAAGCATACGTTTCGCAGTTTGCTTTGCATTGTGTTTTTATTTATCGTCATATAGTCTCAATCACAAACCTTAAAACTTGAATTTAGCTTGTCGAACAAAGGTAAATGCATTTACATTCAAATTTTATTCACGAAATGTATGAATTAAGATGTGCAGCATACAAAAAACAATACAGAATACAAATATTTTGTAGTTGGAAGGTGGAAATCGCTGGAGAATGTGTTTACATCTTTTAATTTATTTGTGCTATTTATAACTTTTTTTTTGTTGAAATGAGAAGCAATGTATTTTTTGAGTATTCCAACCATAAAATACCACTTACTCAAATGGCACTAAATATCTAAGCAACGCGTTCACAATTAGAGAACGAAATTTATATAATAAATGGAAATTTTTCACATGTGCATCGACTTATGATTAAAAAAAAAGTAGATTAAAAGTAGATTAAATTCTTTGTTTTGAATTGATGCCTTGATTTGCATTAACTTAATATACCCTGGCTCTCTGCAAAAAAAATGGTAGACAAAAGTGTATATATTTATATGGCATCTGCGATTTTTCAATCATTTACTTTACTTCTGTTTGCGAAGGTTTAGTGTTTCTCGCGCTTTGTCTTGACGTATTAGATTATTATTCGATTTGGTACAATGACTTGGTTTTTTTCAATTTCGATCGTCTATAGCTTTTTTTTGTGGCTCATTAATTGTCAGAACTTTAATATTATCCGACACCTGTCAGAAAATAGCCATATGCCCCAGTCTCGTACCATTCGAGGAGAGCAGATACCATTGGAATTTTATGAAGCTATCATAAGTTCGGATAATAGTAAGATCGAGCTGCAGCATCGATTGCAGCACTTTTTGGAAAATCTACAAAAGAATCTTACGACATCTACGGTATTTAGAGACTTTCAAACATCTGCATCTAGATCGGAGAACTATGTCACCAAGATGACTGAATTGTCAACATTTTTCCTTGATGCTTCCAATTCTGCTAGTACATTTGCACAAGAAAGCGAAAAGTTCTATGATCTAATAAAGAACTCAAGCTATGCATTGTTGTTGAAATTACGACAAGTCCCTGCAGCACAGCCCACACAGGTAAAGATTCTGCTAACAAACTATTTTTCGGAGATGGAGTTCTTTCATATTATGTTTTCCGAAATTGTGGACGAAGCATTAGAATATACTGTGGGAACACTGCGTGCTGTTCAACGAGTATTCCTCCATTTCGCCGATGTTCAGAGTTTCATACTACAGGACTGGAAATTGAAGCTTGACTTTGAGTGCTGCAAAATGTACATGGACTTCTTACAATATCATTCCGCGCAGGTATTGAAATGCGCGGCTGGCCATGAACTAAACGTCGCATATGACGTGTACGCTGTGACAAAGACAAATGCAAAATATATAATGAGGCAGCTGGAGTTCCGAATTCAACGACTTTTCAACTGTTTTATCTTCAAAAGTTACGAAATACGATGCCAATTTCTCCAAAATGCCGACAGGGATTTTGAAAGTCTCTTCAGTAAGCTCGAAGAACTAGAAATGTATCTGGATATAAAAACTAAACAAGGTCGCTCTTCAAATTTGAGATTTTACCGACAAAGCCAAATCCGTTATGACGATGTCACTACAAAATCGACGGAGCCTCTCAGTGACTGCCTACCAAACGACTTTCCCTACAATCAAATAAAATCAGAATTAAGATCCTGCTTTATTTTATTTGATGGAAAATGAAAATGAATATTAGGCATTTTAAATGTAATATCTAATATAACAAATTCTTCGTTTCTTTGTAAGTACATAGTTACTCAATCTGAATGACATCTTTATTTATCAAGAAGTCGGAGATTTTCGATAAAATGTTTGCATAAAATGTAATTTGACTTTATTTTAGTACGCACATTTGAATAAATATTGGTTCTTTATAAATGCTGATGTTGTAACTTTTATTAGTAAAGTTCTCTGGTTGTTAACAAATAACAAAAATGTAGCTGATGGCTTCGGCTGAGAGTTTGGCTCACTTCGCATTGAACGGAGATTCAAGTGATTGGGTAAACCGGTTCCACCCTGAAGTTCTGGCAAATTTTCGGCCACAACGTCTTCCGCTTGACCGAAGTAGGCATCATCGGACTGAAACATAAGATATGCATATCTTTATGCATAAGATATAAGCTAAATAGCTCTGTCTCTCTTAATTCGAGTATTTTTTCCTTCATTCTTCTACTCTTGCACATATCGTGCTTGTGATCTTTGCTAAACTTTAAAATATTTTATTAAAATAAAAAATAATAGCCGAGACTTAACTATTTCTTTTTAGGTAGATTAATATATAAGGAAGGCTTTATGGAAGAACTTTTCTTAAGAATCTACTCTTTGATGCGATAATGGTAATAGTATAAGTAATGAAAAGTGAAATGATATACCAATTTGGTAAATTATTTACTTTTCAATAAAGTTATCGCAAAATATATACCAACATGGCAATGTGATTTTTTTAAATCTTGAGAGAAATGCGAGAGTAATGCGCAATGAGAGTATACAACTTGGGAAAAAAAATTATAAAATGGTTTGAACAAATTTAATTGGAATACATGAGTTTTGTCCAAAAATGTTAAGTGTTTCCTTGTTCCTTGTCGTGTTGGAATTTGTAGTATGTGTCTGCGTTTTTAACCAAATCTACATTTTTGAAATACACTTGTAACAGTGTGAGCATACAGAAGTCTGGATGCAAAATTTAGTGTAACACACAGCCATGTCTGTTTGTCCGTCCCTCTGTCAGTGTTGTTTGTAAGCTAGTTCTCAAAGACTATAAAAGCTAGAGCCGCCTCATTTTTCCCACACACTGCTTTATGCTTACACTGATACAAGTGTATATCAAAAATTCGCTCCGCCCCTTCCGCCATCACAAACGGCGAAAATCTGCTGCAGCCACAATTTTGAAGATAAGAGAAAACTAAAAATGCCATTCCGCACGGAATGACCATATCTATCAGGACACCAAATTGAGATTAGATTGATTAGACTAGAATGTAGAAATTCATTTGCAGTCCAGTCCCCGTCCAGCAGAAAAGTAATTAAATCCACAAAAATTGATTTTAGTTCACATGCAAGATGGCACTATCTTTTTGATTACGACGAGTACTGTTAAAAACTATAATAATATTTAGTTTTTTATTTATATATTTTTTTAGGGGTGTCCACAACAGGGAACATAAATAAATTTATGTTTCGTCCAACAAAGGATTCATATTATTCTCAGACAAAGGAATAAGAAAATGTAAAGTACTATTTTGTGCCTCACACCCTTAAAAGGTAATTTCAAAGAGATTGCAGTATTCTTATCAAGTAATCCACTGACCTTAAATATACCATGTATACATGTATGTATGTAATATATATAATTATAATACAGATACATACATTCAGTTCATCAGAACGGCTCTGTATTGATAGCTATTTATAAACATTGTGCCTCAAAGTATTCAAAATGTTCTTATCATTAAATCGTAACTAAGCTGCATTTACAGACTATTCAGTTGTTTATATTGATCTAGTGCAATGGGATCCCTATTAAAAGCTGTGCTAATTTTGAAAATATTTATTTTCTTATTCGTTGTATTACTGACTATTGTTCAGTCGGCTGAAGAAAAATCGTTTCTCGGTAAAACAAGCGTTTCTCGGAATAATGACACTGATGCAGTCTTCGAGATAATGAGGGTTTTGTCTGAATTGAAAGCGGCTGTACAAAGGTTAACTATATGTATAAGCCTTCGCAAAAATCCAAGTGGGGTTGAGCTGGACGTTCTTATTGTCGATGTATTGAAATCACTTGGAGATATCGTGATGGAGATTGCCAACGTGGGTACAGTCATTGTGGAGCAAGTATTTCCAACATTTGGCATTGGGCAACTGAAAGGCGCTCAGAAACCATTTGACTATTTGACCGATGGAATTGGAAGAACGGTCCACGGACTAAACGAAAGCCTTATGAACCAATCCGAAGACTTGGAGCAATGGACCGCTAATATTAGAGATAACATAAGGTACTTCAACCAAACTCAAATACTCAGTACTACCTGCCAGATTGTGGACAATGTGATACAAATCAGTACGATTGAGTTGCACAGCTGTTGCAATATCACTATGAAACCCATCCTTTCTCTTTGTCAAAGCTTTCGCGCTCTTTTGGGAAGCATATTTGGTAAAATGGCTGACGTACTTCATGGGATGCAAATTTGCATTGAAGATAAACAGTCATATCTGGAGTATATGAAACCATGCTTTCAATTGGCTTACGGCGAGGTAATAGAACTAATCGAAACCACAATGCACCTGAGGCGAAAATTTAAAAGGCTGTTACAGCTAAAAATCTTATATTCCAAATGCTGCCTCTCTTTTGCTTTTGTAGTACCTGATGAGATAAGTTATAATTATACTATATATGAATCTTGATTAAAAATTATAGAGCTCTATTTATATGAAATAAACGGAACAATTTATCAAAATCTAGTGTGTTTTCCATCATAGGAAATGCTTTACAACTTGCAACTTGATTTGTATGCACCACAACTGTTTCTAAACTCCAATCTTTATATAATGATCAAGACCGTCCACGGAACGTGGATTGGCGAACACAAGCCTTTTACAAGTGGAAGAAAGCTCAAAATAAAATGGCGGTTTTTTTATACCCGGTACTTGAAAAGTAAATAGCGTATATTGTATTGTGTGGAAAAGTGGATGTATGTACAACTCAGAGAAGAAAACGTTGCCGACCCCATAAAGTATATATATATTCTTGATCAGCATCAATAGCCGAGTCTATGTCTGTCCTTCTGTCCTTCCGTCTTGTTGAGCACCTAGATCTCAGAGACTATAAAAGCTAGAGCCACCAAATTTCGCACCCAGCTGGCTGAATGCTTACACTTTTACAAGTGTATTTAAAATTTTCGCCCCGACCTTTTCCGGCCTTGCGAAAAGCGAAAATCTGCGGTATCCACAATTTTGAAGATAAAAGAATAATAAAAATGCCATTCCGTAGCAAAGGACCATATCTATCAGATCGCCGAATTGAGTCAGATTCAGTCATTATTAGCAGCAGCTTTTTAGTTTTTTGCACATTCTCTCATTTAACGATCTGCCTCGTGCAGTGGGTGGGTTTCGCGCAGGGGGGCGAGCTAAAAGAAGGGGTGGGCGTGAGAACAGATGTAGATGAAGAAACAATTTAAAATGTAAAATATAGTTTAAAAAAAAAACCATAAGGTACATACATATGTAAATGTATACTGACTAAGTACCGGGTATAAAAGCTGTAAAGCGCCTGACAGGTTCAAAGGTTATTTATATTTGATCTACCCTTTCCAAACCCCTATAAATAAAAAAGTTTGGGATTAAATACAGTCTATAATTTGTTGTCAGATAATTTTCTTACCAAAGGGGTGGTATGTAGTTTTGGCCTGCCCGAAAGATGAACATTCGAAAACCTCTCTCTCAATCCCTTCCTCTTAGAGACGTAAATATCTATGCTAAACCAGCTAAACTACAAACCTAGGGAAACTAAACGGATGCTAAGCCACCTGGCTACTTCGTTGGCGTCTTCATTCCCATCGATGTTCCTTTGCCCGTGGACCAATACCAGTAAGCAGTAAGTCATCCCACTAGTATCTTAAAGTTATCAACGATTCTCAACAGGAATTCATTAAAACCGTATCTATGTCCCTACAAAAATAAGCATTCACCCAAGTCTAAAGAGCACCGCCTGGTTTTCCTTCGAAGAGACACATGACGATAGTTAGTGCGCTATAGTAACGTCCAATCCATCTGCAAGATACGGCGAGGAAGAGATTGAGAAACTCTCAGAAACCTTAATGCAACATTTATACTCGGGCGCATCGGAGGCCTGTTTCCATGAAACTAATCCTCCGGATCAAATTACATACAATAGCATACATATGTACATATGTATGTAAGGTCTTGTACTAACTAACCAAACTAATTCATTTTCTTATTTTCACAAATAAATGGTCAAACGATTACACAATAAGAATATCATGTATCACGTTCACAAGCCTATCGTTTGATGACCTTTAAAAGGCAATCGAATTACAGCTTATGGAAAAGTTAAACTTTAATTTGAAAACCATGCTTCAAAATAGAATCCTATAAATAATATAAACCTTGGCACGCTGTTTAAAGCTTTTGTGTCACAACATTTAATCAAAAGGTCAAATGCTTCCCCCTAGCCAGCATAAATCGATTAATGAACTCATATACTTATGTATATACGAATGTATATTTTTAAAGGATATGCCAAAACTATTTAAATTTACAACACAAAATAATTTACTTGGTTGCATAAAATCTTCAAATAGGAAAAATCTCGTACGATGGCCAAGCTTTTGTTATATGTGAGTAAAGTCTTTAGGGCTATGAATTTGAACTGTAAGTGTGTAATAATATAATATAAGAGGGTAACTTACTAGATGTAATTTGTCAATGGTTTTGTTTGGCAGTACGGTCTAAACTTAAACATAAGCTTATATTTATATTGATATCATTATCATTATATTATATTGAGTACATTTTCACACAGGTAAGTAAACACTGAAGTTTGTAAATATGTAGTCTGCTTTAAAGTTGTGGCCGAGACGAAATAAATCAATTCAAGCTTTAAAGTTTGTATACATTCGAACGTACGTACATACATATTTTGTGTATACATATGCACACTTTAATAACAACTCGCCAGAAATTAATAAACAGAAAAGCAATATGTATGTAGGTATGCTTATAAATTCATATGTATTGTACTGCACACATACAAAGCTGAGTTCAGAAGTAGTGATAACCCCGATTGTCAAAGCTGCTGCCTTGCACAAATCTTCTCACAAAACCGCAACAAAAGATTTTTGTATGTTCGGACTTGACTGTAAGCACGTTCACTAACATATGTGCATGTACATATGTATGTTCACATTTTCACTAAACCGTATAAATAAAGTACACGAAACAAGGATAAATCGTAATATTTATGCATTTGTATACAATACGAATAGAAAACCGGAGCTTAGAGTCCTGCGTATTTTATAGATTTGTTGTTTATTTGTTTGAAATGGTTTTTAATTTTGTTTGTTCAACGTAAATCTAATGATTTGGATGAAAACTAACCCCCTTGGTCTTGCCTACACCTCAAAACCCAGCGCAAATAATACGTCTGAATTACGCGTGGTAGTTAAGCTTTATACCAAAATGAAATGAAAGCTGTTACTGGTAGCTTTCAAAGCTTTTATCGTCACTGTGTACAATGGGCGCCTTAAATAAAATCCTGGTTACAATAGTTGAATATTCCTTTGAATCTGAGTACATTGTCTTGATTTTGTATAACTATTTCCTTCAACAACAATGGCTTCCTAGTATTTTCTTCACTCAGACAAACGAGTTCCTTGGTATACATGAGCTGACTCAAGCTTAATGAAGCCTTATTCTTTATCCAAAGGTTTAATGTAACCTGCCATTCGTGACCAGACATTTTCCTCCCACTCAGAATTTCCATGGCTACGTTATCCAAAGCTCGTCATCAGGTAAGCACATCACTCGATGTTTATACCCGGTACTCGAAGAGTAAATAGGGTACGTTGTATTTGTGCACAAAGTGGATGTATGTAACGCACAGAAGGAGACGTTTCCGACCCCATAAAGTATATATATTCTTGATCAGCATCAATAGCCGAGTCGATAGAGCCATGTCCGTCTGTTCATCTTGTTTGAGACTCTCAGAGACTATAAGAGCTAGAGCCACCGAATTTTGCCACCAGACTGTTGTATGCTCACACTGAAACCAGTGTATTTCAAAAATTAGCCCCGCCCCCTTCCGCCTATACAAAGGGCGAAAATCTCCCACAGCCACAATTTTGACCATAAAAGGCACCCGGCACTCAGTACTTCATCTGCACCTTAGCGTTTATTTGTCAAATTTTATTTTTCTTCATCTGTCATCAGCATCATGAAGAAAGTATGAGGAGGTCTCGTCGGAGAAAAGAAGCAGAACGTGCGAGTGAAAGGGCTCTCGCTGTAAGTGTGACGGCAACGACAATGGAGTGTGCTGATTATTCATTTGAAGGCAATGTGAAAAGACATAATAATTGTTTAATAATCTAATATTTAATAGTTTGCTACATGATAGTAGTCTTTGTTTTGAAAAAAAAAAATTTTTTAAAATGTTGTCCGCAACCAACCCTGCCACCGACGAGGCCTCCTTATAGTTTCTTCATGGGTCCATGCATGAACCCTCCACACTTGCAGCGAGACCCCTCTCACTTGTACTTTTCACTCGCCCCTTCTGCTTAGTGTTGCCGACGAGGCCTCCTTATAGTTTCTTCATGCAGGGATCCACACACTGCAGACTCGCGACAGAGGCAGCGCCCGCACACAAAAAAAAAACAAATATAAGCTGCAGGACGGGGTGGGCTAAAATTCGGCAGAGGCAGAGGCCGAGTGAAGCAGAAGCAGAGTGTGAATGAGAGCATGTGAACAGAACAACAAAAGTTGCGGGACAGGGTGGGTTTAGCCACGTTTTTAGGCGTTTTTAGTTTTCTTTTATCTTCAAAACTGTAGGTTTTGGAGGTTTTCGCCCTTTTGCGGAGGCGGAAGGGGGCGGAGCTAATTTTTGAAATACGCTGGTTTCAGTGTGAGCATATAGCAGCCTGGATGCAAAATTTTTTGGCTCTAGCTCTTATAGTCTCTGAGAACTAGCCGACAAACAAGACGTACAGACGGACAGACAGACATGGTTCTATCGACTCGGCTATTGATGCTGATCAAGAATATGTATACTTTATGGGGTCGGAAACGTTTTCTTCTGTGCTTTATATACATCAACTTTTCCCCACAAATACAATATACCCTATTTACTTTTCGAGTACCGGGTATAAAGAAAAAACGAACTTGAATAAAATTAAATTGTTTCGATCCTCGCTTGCTGGGATCTTTTTGGGGAACGTTTGGTATTAACTAGCAACATATGTAATTTTAAGAAATCGGCTTTAAGACTTGCGGCACTTTATTAGTTTAACATTATCGGCTTAAATTCATGATTTATTCACACGGTCCGTGTGGATAGGAAAATGAACATGTCAAAAACTACATATATGCGAAGCCAAGCCTTTAATAGTTCTTAAGATAGTTAAGTCTTCAGTTAAGTTCTTGCGAATCTCTTATACTCTCTCAGTGAGTATGAACTCAATATGCACCCCTACTGTTTATATTGCAGCGCATCCCATTTTACTCGGTCCAAAAATTTAGTTGATTCAACCACAAAGGCTCACACCCAAAACATTGAACGACTGTGGCGTGATGTGGAAGGAAAACGCGTCGGCGAAAATGCCGACTATTATGCTTTTAATTTATTCCCGATTATGAAGAAATTTACCAAAAATGGTAAACTGCGGCGGACTGAGTTAGACTTAGAAAGAAGAAAATGATGGTGAAAGCAAAGACATTATAAAAGTAAGATGAGTAGCGACCATACCTTTGAATGGAAATATGCAAGCAAGATTTACGTACGACTAAATTAGATTTAATCCGGCGCGTTGTCGGTCGTTTAAATCTGAGAGCGTAAAAATCTGAAAATAAAATGTGTGAGCACGAAAGTGACTTTAAGGGCGTTAGTGTGCGTATTTGTTCAAAGCAGAAGATATTCGACGTAAATTGTTTGATTGAAATTTCTTTTTCTTTAAAAATGCTTCAGCAAATGACTGGAAATTAGAATAATGATATGCCTTGATGCATATTGAATTCCTTAGTAATTATATTAAACTAAATTTAGTCATACACGTTCATGCTTCCTTCCCTAATATTGTCGAAGATTTCTTTAAGATCGAACCCTCACGATACGTACAAATTTTGGTGCTTACTTTTTGTGACTCAATCAAAAGTCATGTTTGGAATATATTATCAGAATATATATCAGAAAAACTGATATTGTATTGTCTTTGGTTTACCGCAGTGCACCGTTCGAATTTTCGTCAAGCGCTAAACTTCATATCGTTAGCCTACATATGTACATACATACATACATACATTGTAAAGCTTAATACTCTAATGTCTATCAAGATAAAACCATTCTAGCTCCCAACTGACCTATATTTATTTTTTACCCGTCATGTATTCCAAAAATTTAGAAAATTGTATCCGAAAGTTTCAAGATCTTGTCGAACTCACACGTTTGGTACAAGTCTTGGGGTTTACTTTTTGTGACTCAATACAAATTTCAATACCCAATGAAGACTCCGCTGTAGGCAAGGCAATCTGAAATCTGCAAAGCCTTTAATTAGTGTTTTTTGTACATAAAATAAATATTAATGCAAAATTTTTTATTTAAACATCTTAACAAATGGCATTATATTTTTGTAAAAGAATTGGAATGACTACAAAAATGCTCCATTCCCACATTGCAGCACATTAAAACAAACGCTGCATACCCTCACTGGCTTATTTATTCCGAACTTAATAATAGGCACATCGTTGCTGGAACACTTGGAGCACAAGACCCGTCCGCAATGGCGACTAATTAAACATATAACGAGAAAAATGAGAAAGATTTCATGTCAATTTAGTTTTAAAATACTGACCAATGGTGTTTTCGCATCGTAATAGAAAATTTTGTGGTACATTCTTGGCACAAGTCGGACTCTGCCCAAGGTGACTCCTGTGGTAGTTGGTCCAACAACTTATGGAGAAGTTGATCAGTGGCTAATTTGAAATTAAAGATATTAATTCCTTCCCTATTTTCAGTACCTAAACATGCCCCAGCCTTTACAAGGACTTTGCAAAGAGGCGCTTGGCCACGCATGAAGGAGAGCAGTAACGGCGTATTTCCATCCATGTCAGGACTATTTATGGGGTACTTTGGCATACACTCAAAAAACAGCTCACAAATGGCAGCGGCTGTATTGTCCTCCACCACACGACACAGTTCATGCATCGGATTGCGCCCTTTCAAATTTATTGCCTCAGCGTTTACCCTAGACTCCGTCAAAAGTTCCCGCACAATTGAAAGTTGGCCACCCCGCACAGCCAGATGCAAGGCATTGTTACCTTCGGCATCAGGTGCATCGTAGTCGGCACTGTTTTGGATCAACGCCGATACGACTGAAATATTTCCCCGCTCGATTGCAATGTGCAGCGGGATTTTCTGAACAGCATCACGCTCATTAATACGGGCACCAGCTAAAAGTAAATTCCTAGTGATCATTTCGTTTTCGGACGCAGCTGCCAGATGCAAGGCCGTGGATTGGTTGGCATCATGCACACGCGAATTGACATCTACTTGTATAGCAAGCAAAAACAGAACGCTTTCTAAATCATTTTTCATGATTGCTAAATGCAAAAAGTTGCGACCACGTTGATCCATTTGTTCCGCCGCCGTAGGAAGTCGATCTAATATGCGCTGTGCGGCCTTGTGGTTGCGTATGGCCAAGGCGGATGCGAAAGGTGTGTTTCCAGTAATATCACGTAACTTTAGATCTATACCAGGGTGACAAAGAAGAATAGTTATTATCTCTTCATGTTGGTTTTCAATAGATATGTGAAGTGGCGTTTTTTTCTCAGCATCCAGTACGTTCACATTAGCTCCATGATCAATTAGTGTCTGAAGTACTTTGGTGAGACCCCATTGGCAACAGAGATGCAATGGGGATGCTTTTTCTCGAACCTCGTCTCCACCTTCGCCATCCGGTCCTGGCTGACGGGCAGAGTCCATGTCACATTGGCTACGAATAAGGAAGACAGCAATAGACTCTTTGTTCTCATCTATTGCGCGATGTAGGAGCGTCTGCTGGCATCTTTCAGGACCTTCGCTCCAACAGTCTGTATCAACGCCATGGCGCACAAGTACCTGCGCAACTTCATAGAATTCCAATTCCAAAGCAGTCCACAATGGTGCATCACCTTTTCCATCGGCGGCATTCAGTGCAACTCCATGTGTGCACAGGGCATCCACGACTTTTGGAAGGTTTTTCTTAATAGACAGCTGCAACGTAGAATCCTTTTTACCTATAAATGGAGTAAAATTTGAAAGTAAAATAAGTCAAAGACCCTGTGAGTGTTTTCATTCATTTTTTTACCTGCCACCGCGTTTATATCTGCACCATTCTCTATTAAAAATAATGCCGTGCCACTATCGCTGTTGAGTATTGCTTGATGCAAAAGGGTAAAGTCGTCTCTATTTCTTGCGTTGACATCAGCACCACCTTTTATAAGAATGGGGGCTAAATGAGTTCTATTCAGAGCTAAGGATAGGCCTAGTGGCGTGTCGCCATTTTTATCTTTGCGGTTGAAATCAAGAGCTTCAGTTGCATTAATTTCCAGCTGAGTAAAAGCTTCTATAGCACCAATTGCATTGGCTTCGACTGCCATATGTAGAGCTGATTTCATCCCGGTTTCATTTGATTGCAAATTGCACGACGCACCGTTTGTGAGCAATTTTGTTACTAGGTTGGGCATATTTTGTCTCGCTGCCATATGTAAAGCAGACAGTCCACTAGAGTTTAAATGGTCGAGACTTGCATAGTCTGTCAAAAACATGGCGGCGTCCTCGAACCGTTGTCCGGCCATGACGAGCACCTGAAGCAGGCTGTCTCCAGTTGCAGACTTTATATGAGTTGTTCGAGCACCCATTTCGAGCAGTTTTTGAGCCAACTTGAAATCGGCGTTCTCTAACGTTAAGCATAGTTCAAGAGCGCACTTTTCATCGAATGAGCGCATATTTATGTCGATATTAGGCACTTCAAGTAGATGACTTAGCATTATGGTATTTTGGCTTTCGATTGCAACGTGCAAAGGCGTTTCACCCCGAACATTTTGAATGTTAACGTTGGCTTTGCGCTGTAAAATTTGTTTTCCTAATTCATTTATTTGTTTAAATGTCTCGCGTTCAGTCCGACTCTCAGCGTAAGTGCATATGATATGAAGGGCTGTATCAGACGAGGGTCTGAAAGACGAAAGTTCACACCTATATATTAAGCGATTGGATGCGATAAAAGCTGAGATTTTTTACCTGGATAAAAGATCTAAAAGACAGTTGTGGTCCAAAAGAAATTTCGCTGAAAAGACATCACCTTTTTTTAAAGCATCTATTAGTAGCGTAGATCCCTGTTAAAATTTATATTTACTTAAAGGAAAGCTTTATATTTTATTTTGTGCCTACCTGGGCATCAAACGCATTAATATTGGCTTTTCCGTTTTCCACAAGCGTTTGAGCTATCTGGTAATTTTTTGCCGATAGGGCCATTTGAAGCGGCAGTTGACCATGCTCAGACAAACTGTTTACCAACTCTGGTAACTAGAAAATTAGGAATGGTACACATATTAGAAAATGTACGTCTATTTGCGACCTGTTATAATCTATGTTCGCATTTTGGTCCGTTCATGATATGCAAAGGTATATATTAATTATTCACAGTTGTCGAAGAGTTGAAGCATATAATGGTATTCAGGGTGGATGTGGATTTGTGTACAAACGATGGGTGCTCTTAAAGTTTCTGACCTACCAAAAACTTAAAAACACCAACTTTTGTGAATGAAAATGACCTAATTGTTTAAAAAAATATAATCCAAGAAAATGAAACTTCCTTATAAGGTCCTAGGCGCGGAAATGAAAAGTTGTTTATGTTTGTGTGTTTTTAGGAACAATTAAGGTTTTTGCTTTATTTATATACATTTATTTATATACATAATTTTATTTTCCAATTTTATTTGATGGACATGAATTAAATTACCCGACACGATTTTCCCTCAAGACAGCAAACTAACTTTTACTAAAAAGATATTGGGCTTTAAAATGGTCCTATAATATTATTTGTTATACCCGGTACTCGAAGAGTAAATAACGCACAGAAGAAAACGTTTCCGACCCCATTAGGTATACATATTCTTGATCAGCATCAATAGCCGAGTCGATAGAGCCATGTCTGTCTGTCCGGGTGTGGGTCTAGGGAAGGGGAGCGAGCTAAAGGAGCGTGTTGGTGTGAGATGTGTGTTAGATGTAGATGACAGATGAAGAATGTTAAATTTGACAAAACACCGCTAAGGTGCAGAAGTAGTACTGAGTGCCGGGTATAAAAGTTGTGACGCGTAAGAAGCGTCTCACACGTCCCTTCTCGTTTAGTATTAATATTTAATATTAATATTTTTAAAAGAAGGTTGCACCCGAAATCGGTAAGTATCAATTTCAGAGCAGAAAACGTCCTCAATACACTGACTTAAAAATTCTGAATAACGTGTGAGACGCTTCGCACGCGTCACAACTGTTATACCCGGAACTCAGTCAGCTCTCCAGTTCTTAGTTCTGCCTTATCTTCCCAATTGTGGATATGACAGAGTTTCGAAAAATTTGAAATGCACTTGTAACACTGTGATATTACAGCAAATGCTGCGGATTAATCTGGATGCAAGATTTGGATGCTGGAGCTTTTATAGTCTCTGATATGCAGGCGCTCATCAAGACGTAAGAGCAGACGTACGGAGAGACAGGCACGGCTATATCTATTCGGCTATTGATGCTGATCAGTAATATATACATATATACCTAGTGGGGTCGTAACGTTTCCTTTTGTCCACTTTCGACTACAAATACAATATACATACATACATATGTACCCGAGTACCGGGTATAATAAAAACAAATGTAGGTACGTGTTTGCAACAAGTCATCTACATACTCATGTTTTTATTTACATATGCAACTAACTTTTTACGTACGCATAAAATGTAAACTAAAGACGGGCGGCAACAGTTCGTGAGCTTTGGAACACGCACGATCAGAAACAGCCCATCATATACATTCGTATGTATCTATGTATACATTATTCGGCCCAGATTTAGACTAACATAAATAATGGGTTACAATCTATAGTAATAGCCAGAGCGAAAACGACTTCAAGATATTATGTTATAATAAAACATTTTTAAAGTTTGAATCGAGGGGTGGCAGTTGAATGTTATTTATCGATAGGGTACAGTTCGACTGGTGATGGTTTCGCAGCTCCAAATTTAGTTATTCAGGCTCGGAATTTAGCGCAGAGCACTGACCATCTCTAACTCAACATGTCGATCGATATACATACATATGTATATAAGTATGTATATACGTTCATAGGTTTCAAAGCTGTTTAAATTCTATTGAGCAGAGCAGTGGCGGCTAGTAGTAGGTTAGTTACAAGTAACCAGTGCTTCGTAATTTGTGCCACTTGCTCATAGTAATGCGTGTGTTTGTTTGCTGGAACAAATATGTTTTGCGTAGAATGAGCCGTACATATGCACGTTTTTTGGGTAAGATATTATTTTTTGTATTCTTAAGTTATTTGTTGGTCACTTAAACATGTACATAAGTGAAACGTGTATGAATATATGCACTGCTGAGTTAATTCATGTACATATGAATTTATGTATATATAAATGCATACACGTGTATGCGTGTACGAGTATTTGGCTCAGGGCCACTTTCGCCCATTACCGGCGAACAGGTCTATGACTGAATGTGAATGTGCGTACAAAAGTTTGGAAATCAGATTATGTACAAACATACATATGTATGCATGTATGTAGTTGACTGGATTCTAACATATAAATATGTAGTAAACTCTTGTACTTTCGATTTTCTAAACTTTAGATTAATTAATACCCGCGGGAGCATTGGCAGAAACATTGAAACACAACCATGGCACGCAGTCCTGAAGCAGGTAGCAGAGGCTACATCTTGAACGGAGTATTTTCATTTTTCGTTGCAGTAACGTTAGGTTTGTATTGTTTGTGGACACATATTTCATTTAAATTACTCTCTATGTTTAAAGGTTTCAAAGTAATAATTCCAGTAGATATGTAGATATGTATGTATATGTATATGTACAGAAAGAAATTTACTTATTTGCATATTTACAACAGTCGATACCGTCCCTTTCCTACTCAAAATAGACCCTTAGTTTTAAAGCAATTCGACTACTAGTGGAAACTTGTATCAGACTCCTCACTTTGCTGAACGCAGTCGAAGAGTATGTTCGTTTTATCACAATAGTATGCATATGTTTGTACATTAAAACAGTTCTGTGTCGATGACCGACGCGATTTCTTTTCTATAGATAGCTAAAAATTGCAATTAAATAAATAAATGCATCACTTTAAATGCATATGTATGTATGTACATATGTGCATATCCATATACTTTTTGCGTTATGGCGAACCTTAAGACGTATCATACTTCGAATTCTTCAAGAGGGAACTATACATATGTAAAAACATAAATATGTACATACATGCAAAATGTTTGAGCCTTGCATCGAGCCACTGTGTAGAAGCTACTGGTTAACGATTGAGCTATGACTTTCTAAAGAATGGAGATCTAAAACAATTCCAAGTATGTATATTAAGTTCTCCAGAAAAGTTTATAATTATACACTTATCATTCTCGCGCTGATGTGAGTATTTAAAAGTGCTCAACGATATCGAAGCGACTCTAAGAGAGAATTTCTTACAAATAATCGTATTAACTGAGAAACGTGTATCATATATCATATATATATACAAAATAAAAACATGCATGTATGTACATATACAATATGTAACAAAAAATATTCAAAAAAGACCACAAAAAATAGAACACCTGACGTATTTACATAAGTGTATAAGTTTGAATCTGATGGATTGTATTATTTTATGGTAAACTAAACATGTTACTGTGACCAATCCCTCTTGTAATATTATATATGTATTTCTCATTTCGAAATTACAAATGTGAGTATACAAAACTAGTTTTTATTGAGTATCGAAGGTTTTTGGTTTTTTGAAAGTTGATTCACTGTTATTCTGTCGATACGATTCCATGCTTCAAAACTCAGACAGACAGAAATGTTTAGATAAACTCAACCATATAAACAATTTTGATAATGTAACAATTTTTCTTGACTGAATGGATAAATGATTTTTTTTTACTGAGAATTAAGCAATTGCAAAGTAATTAAGAGGTACGAATATGTGAGAGTCTTGTTAATATGAATATTCTAAAAATCAAAAACGTATTGCTGCACTAGGATCCCCGATGTTAGTCTTTGAAATTTAAAAATACAAAATTCCAGATTCAGTATAGTTTAATGCAACTTTCGAATTAATGCCGAACATTAAACATTTCTTTTACTTACAGGCAAAGGATCATTAGCTGATATGTTACAATGTTATAAGTGCTCCGTAACTATAGAAAAGTATGTCATAGAGAACCGAACAATTACAACCCCATTGTGCTCGAAATTTGAGGAGAACGCAGGTTACACGACGCACTGTCCATATTCAACAATGTGTTTGAAAACAATCTCTATTTTACACTTGCAAAATGGTCAAAAGCAAGAAGCTGTGACAAGAGGATGCGCCCAACAAAAGAATACCACTCAGGTGTGATCTATTATTGACGCGATATATGTGAATGCCCTTGTGATTGATACTGGTACCCTGTTCTTTTCTTAGATATTCCGCAATAAGCAATGGGAACAGGAGCACCTGGTCCAGGAAGTGTACGATGAGGGGTGCACAGAAGTAAAGGACAATCACTTGGCGGGGTCAGCAAAAATAAATTGTTACTGCCGCGGAGAGCTGTGCAATTCATCAAGTCTGCCTAGCATTGACCCAAATATTATGATCCTAATTGTTTTGCTTCGAACCTTGTGGCTCATGCTTTCTCGGAGTACCTAATCCTGCCGACTGAAATAACATACATACGGGAAATCATATTTTAGATTAGATTAAAGTGCTTAATTGTGATAATTGATTACATGTGCAAATTTAGCATACGAGTAAATGACGCATAGTTAGTTAAAAGTATAGAGATATTCATGAAAATTGGTTCAATTAAATACTGTACAACAACGAATAATACTACATTGTTCAAAATAATTATTATTATTAAAATTATCACCGGAGACTTAGCCTCACGTCTCCAGGGATTAATTAAAGATAGTTAACAACATTCACCAGCCCTAACCAAACTAACAAAAAACTAGAAGGGACGCGTCCTACGCGTCACAACTTTTATACCCGGTAGAATTTGTTGGAAAATATGTTGTATAATATGAATTTCATTTGACCACCAACAAGTGCGAACATTTCTCGCAAACATAATTTTTTTGAAATGGTCAAGGAGTAACAATGTCAGCAGACACCGAGACAGTAATTGCCTTAATGGAAATACATATATGTTTGAAGAAAAAAAAGAAAAAAGGCAATGTATAAATTCTTGCAAAAATTGTTTTGAAATTTTAAATGAAGGTGGTTCACTCAAGCAACAATTTTTACAAATGATGTTCGTGCCGAAATTGCCATCCATTGACGAACATGTTAGCACGAACACAACGAAGATAGAATAACTTATATTCTCTTCGAACACAACTCGAACTCGAAATGTCGACCCGAACACTACCACCAACGATTCGAACCCAACATGTTTTCCGAACATATTCCATCGTGGATGGTCCGCTCTAGTGTTTTTTTTTTAATTTAACATTTTACTTTTTTTCTACATATGTATGGATATACATATGTCATCAACGTCACATCTCACGCCAACACGCTCTTTTCGATTTGTTTTCATTCTGGCTATAAAAATGATCTAGCTTTTATAGTCTCTGAGATCCAGGCGCTCAACAAGACGGACATACATATGTATGCTGCTCAAGAATATACATATATTCTTTATGGGGTCGGAAACGTTTCCTTCCCTGCGTTACATACATCAACTTTACTCTTCGAGTACCGGGTTTAAAAACAAAACAAAATAAAAAGAGGAGGGACGTGTGAGACACTTCTTACGAGTCGCAGCTTTAATACCCAGTACTCAGTAGCACATCTGCACCTTAACGGTTTTTTGTTATACCCGGTACTCGAAGAGTAAATAGGGTATATTGTATTTGTGCGAATAACGGTTGTATGTAAGGCACAGAAGGAAACATTTCCGACCCCAGAAAGTATATATATTCTTGATCAGCATCAATAGCCGAGTAGATTGAGCCACATTTGTCTGTCCGTCTGTCCGTCCGTCCGTCTTGTTTGTCGGCTAGTTCTCAGAGACAATAAGAGCTAGAGGCACCAAATGCTTGGCTCCAGACTGCTGTATACTCACACTGAAACAAGTGTATTTCAAAAATTAGCCCCGCTCCCGAAAAATGGCGAAAAACTCCCAAATCTACAATTTTGAAGATAAAAGAAATCTATAAACGCAATTCTGTAGGGAATGACGATATCTATCAGATCACCAAATTTGATCATTATTATAGCCACAATGAAGAAATTAATTTGCAGTGGCTAAACCCACCCTGTCCAGCAGGTTTTGCTGTTTTTTCACATTCTCTCATTAACACTCTGGACACTTCCTCTGCCGCGCCTCTGCCTCTGACGTGGAGGGGGGCTAGCGAAAATAGCGTGTTGGCGTGAGAAACTATTTAGATGTAGATGACAGGTGTAGAAAAAATGTAAAATGTCAAATGTAAAATTGAAAAAAAAAAAACAATATGGTACAGGTACACTGACTGAGTGCCGGGTATGAAAGATTTTTTTCTACATATGTCATCTACATCCTCTTCACTTCTCACGTCAACACGCTCTGTTAGCTCGCCCCCCTCCCCTAGAGCCGCACACTGCACGAAGCAGAGTGTGGGGGTAGGCACTGCTAATTAATGACTTCATTCTGACTATAATAATTGTTAGTTGTGAAAAGTGCGAGTGAAAGGGCTCTCGCTGTAAGTGTGAGGGCAACGACATGGAGTGTGCTGATTAATCATTTCAAGGCAATGTAAAAAAAACATAATAATTGTTTCATAATTTAATTTTTAATAGTTTGCTAAATAATAGTAGTCTGTGTTTTGAAAATATAACAATTTTGAAAAAATTTGAAATCAAATTTTGTCCGCAACCAACTTTTCGCATCGACAAGCAAACGAGCACTGAGAATTGGGAAAAGCAGCGAGTAACTCTGCCACCGACGAGGCCTCCTTATATAGTTGCTTCATGTGCCCACGTATTCTAGATCTGCTTGCATGCATACTCTTAGCGTTATGAGTCTATGAACTTTCGGAAGACGTATGCCCAATGTGCGTCATGTCAATAAGCATATTTTGTTGAAGCACGTATGTACTATTTTCTCCAAGTTTCTAATCTGCCTGAAATTTGCTTACACAAATAAGGGCAGGGGGTATAATATATGTACTTTTGCGAAGTAGGAAATACTCTGCACAACTGGCAAATAAAATATGAAGACTATTTAATCTGGTCAGAGTCAAAAATCATAATTAAAACCTGTCTGATCAGGCTGCGTAGTACCAATTGAACTAAAATTAAACTATTCAATTAATAGAGCTTTCGTGTCGCTTGCTAACAGATTTCTTAACAGTGGTAAACTCTGTTAAATTGTAGACTATGTACATCACTTTGAAGATCAGTGTTTTTCGGATACATCGCTGTTAAGAATATATTATTTTAAATACTTTTGTTAAATGGGTTTTGGTCAGAAAAAGTGGTCAAAATCAGCATAGTGCATTGGTTGCGGAACTAAACATTGCAATGCATTGGTGGTGCATTAGTAGCATCATTCTATATTATGGCGTTTTTAGATTTTTTGAAATTTAGATATGATTAGTACGATCTGGGAAGACCTGGTTCGCCCACTTCAATATTTATAGTGGACACGAAATAATTTTAAATGAACTTACTTTGTCATCATTTTCCACAAGGCACAGGAACACGACGTCTTCCCTCAGCAGTCGCACTGCAGCGTGTAGTGGGTATTTGGTTTTATTCTTAAGCATTTTGAAAAGTAATGGACCAGACATATGTTCAAAGTCTTGGGCTGTTAGGTCATCCCAGTGCGTTGATATAATACCGGAACAATATTCCAGAAGCGTTGACGCTGCCACTTCTTCTGCCACACAATAAAATCGCACGCAAGATCTCACTCCAACCGAAGCTACCAGTGCTCGCTCACACAAGCCTAAAAGGGAAGGTAGCCCGAATCGATGCGCAGCTTTAAGTATATCCAAAGCCAATCGGTCGTGCTGTAAGTCAATTAAATCGGTATAAATCCAACGCAACAGAGCCATGACAACATCCTCATCTAGATCGCTCCAGTCGAGCTCATGAGTGCTTCCCAGAACGTCTTCGCGCCATTTCTCTGATCGAGCATGAAGGACAAACTTATGTGCTGGAACTGTTTTCGTGTTTATTCGGATGTTAACATCTGAATAGGTCGGACGCCCGTACAATGAAGCCACTGTCAATGCTAATCTGGAGACAAAACTGCTGAGTTCTCCAGAGAGCTCTGCATCTGCTGATGAGGCAACAACTTCGTTAAACTTTCGCTCCAGCTCCGTATAACTGCGCTGCAACTTTGTGTATTCTTCCTTTAATAACGCCAAGTGCTTTTCCAGTTTTTGAACGGAAGCTGCGTCGTTGCAACCTGAAAATATGGATTTAATTAATTGAAAATAAAGAAATTCATATGTACAAGAATGTAAATGCTTAAACATTAAAATTAGCCAATACATAGAAGAGCTTTTACAAAAACACACAAACGTACATACATATGTACAAGCTTAGCTGCATGATGCATGAACATGCACCCCTTCAAAAATGTGTGTGTAAAATAAAAACATAAAACAATTGATAGTACGTAAATATGAGCAATCACCGGAAACTGATAACAATTACCGCCTATTTTTTAAACATACCCATTATATTTCAAATTGTTATCTTTAAAATGAATAGTCAAATTTTATTTTAGCCAAACGCTGTGCATTTAATTTGAGGCGTAGACGGCTGTTATTGTTATCGCTGGAAAAGCAGCTGTGTTCAATTCGCAGCGGAACTGGTTCTTTTCAGCTAATTATGTTCACTTAAAATATTTTTAAAATACCCATCATGGTGTACCATTAACCATAATACCGACTTCTTTTTTTATAATTATTGACAGCTAAAATACCTTTATTATTCTTGATTTTATGTTATTTATCTTGCTAGCTAGCTTAGACATGAAATAGCTAGAATCCAAAGAAAAACGGACCTCTTGTTTTTTTCTCGCAGATATGGGTTGTCTCAATGTGGTCGGCGCTTTCATCCTTGATTTTCTTCCTAATCTGCCAATGCATTTGTTCATAGTGTTAGTATTTCGCTGATTTTCTTCCTAATCTGTTAGTGCAAGAGCTACCCACTATACCTAATCTCTTGTTTGGATCAATTTATTATTCACTGTTTTATTTACTTTTCGCAAATTTTCACAAAGTAAGCAGAACACTACGGCAACCTGATGCAGGTTAAACTCAGTAGATTAAAAACAAGAAGGGACGCGTGAGACGCACTCTGTACTACATCTGTACCTTAGTGGTTATTTTTTTTTTTTTTTGAGGTTTTAAGTTACCGCTCTACCCTTAGGTAGAGGGGAATTATTTGGCCACCCGCCTTTCAAGGGGGAAATCGCCACGTCGTAATATGTAACTTGGTTACAGCTTTGCTCCAATACTTACCTGGCGTAGAGGTTATGTTCCCCACGTGCTTGCTACCTTAGTGGTTATTTGTCCAATTTTAAATTTTTTCTTCATCTGTCATCTACATCTACAACACTTCTCACGCCAACAGGCTCCGTTAGCTCGCCCCCCTTCCATAGACCAACACACTGCAAACTCACGGCAGTGGCAGAGGCAGCGACCGCACACAAAAAAAACGAGAAGGGACGTGTGAGATGCTTCTTAAGCGTCACAACTTTTATACCCGGCACTCAGGACTACATCTGCACCTTAGCGGTGTTTTGTAAACACTACTCAGTGTAGACACTCAGTGTCTACAACATACTCACACCAACACGCTCCGTTAGCTCGCCACCCTGCCTAGACACACACACTGCAGACTCGCGGCAGAGGCAGCGCCCGCACAAAAAAAAAACAAATATAAGCTGCGGGACGGGGTGGCTTAAAAGTCAGCAGAGGCAGGGGCCGAGTGAAGCAGAAGCAGAGTGTGAATGAGAGAGTGTGAAAAGAACAACAAAAGCTGCGGGACAGGGTGGGTTTAGCCACTGCAAATTCATTTCTTCATTCTGGCTATAATAATGAGCCTATCGGATCCCAATTTGGTGATCTGATAGATAAGGCCATTCCCTACGGAATGGCGTTTTTAGTTTTGTAGATTTGGAAGGTTTTCGCCCTTTTGCGGGGGTGGAAGGGGGCGTGGCTCATTTTTTAAATACACTTGTAACAGTGTGAGCATACAGAAGTCTGGATGCAACATTTGGTGGCTCTAGCTTTTATGGTCTCTGAGATCCAGGCGCTCAACAAGAAGGACGGACGGAGGCTGATCAAGAATATTCGGCAGAGGCAGAGAATGTGAACAAAAAACAAATATAAGCTGGGGAACGGGGTGGGTTTTAGCCACTGGAAATTAATTTCTTCATTGTGGCTATAATATTCATCCAATCGGATCCCAATTTGGTAATCTGATAGATATGGTCATTCCCTAGGGAATTGCTTTCCTTTATCTTCAAAATTGTAGATTTGGGAGGTTTTCGCAATTTTTCGGGGGGCGGGGCTCATTTTTTAAACACACTTGTAACAGTGTGAGCATACAGAAGTCTGGTTGCAAAATTTCGTGGCTCTAGCTCTTATAGTCTCTGAGTACTAGGCGCTCATCAGGACGGACAGACGGACGGGCAGACAGACATGGCTCAATCGGCTCGGCTTTTGATGCTGATCAAGAATATATATACTATATGAGGTCGGAAACGATTCCTTCTGTGTGTTACATACTTTATGCACAAATACATTATACCCTATTTACGGGTATAAAAATGTTGCACATATTGCTAAAAAAAACTGTTTTTGTATGTGAAGTCCAGTAGTCAGATGCTGAATCTGTTTGTTTGTTGTTTGCTATCCACCGAATCAGGGATTATAGGGATGATGGTCTGTCACATTATAATTCCTACTTCTAATTCCGACTTCAGATTCGTCCTAGAAAATCAGCCGAGGGTATCTAATGGCATTTTGCTACTTGCTCGAAAAATATAAAATTGTTCAAGATACACCCCGGCGGTATCTTACAAACTGAACGTTGAAATTATAATATGGAAGCGAAAATAGCAAAAATAACCATCGGCTAGATGAACTTACCGGCTACAACACCCCACTAGAAGCAATTCCCTGATTGGACCCATACAGAAAACGAGAAGGAACGTGTAAGATGTAGAAAAAACTTAAATTGTAAAATTAAAAAAAAAAAACCAATAAGGTAAATATGTCCTACTGAGTACCGCGTATGAAAGTTGTAACGCGTAAGAAGCGTCTCACGCGTTCCTTCTCGTTAGTTTTCTTTAATCAAAATCGTGGGTACAGCATATTTTCGCCCTTTGTGGTGGTGGAAGAAGGCGGGGAAATTTTGAAATACACTTGTAACAGTGTGAGCATACAGCCATCTGGATTCAAAATTTGGTGGCTCTAGCTTTAAAAGTCTCTGAGATCCTGGAGCTCTACAAAACAGACAAACGGACGGACAGACAGACATGGCTATAACAAATATATATATTCTTTGTTGGGTCGGAAATGCTTGCTTCTGTGTGTTACATACATCCAAATTTGAGCAAAAATACAATATATTATATTTACTGAACTCTAAGGGGAATTGCCACGACGATCGCAGCCGACGACGGGACCTCCTTATATAATTGCTTCATGCATGTGACCATTCGATTTTTAAATTTCTACACTCTCAGATGGTAGTTTCTTAGCTTTTCGTCTCTCGTTGTTTTGCTTGCAGCCTGCCGTTATCAATCTTACTATCATATTTTACTCTTCGAGTTCCAAGTATAATAATAATTAATTTACTAAAAGATCCTAATTTCGGAATAATTATGATAAATGAAAGCATATTATTTCGCAAGACAGTAAGTTTAAGAAACATTAGTTATTGATAGAGGCATTAAATAAATCGCAATCTGAAACCCAATGTACATCATTACCATTACCATAATTCATTGAAAATATTTTTAGCCCAAATATATGATCTATAGTTTTGTCTGTTTGATGGCAGAACAAAATTGAATTTTTTGTTGACTTGTACTTGATACCATAACAGAGACCACGATATGTACCCAAGAAAAGGGCATCGGTGAAAAAAATGCATGTTGTTATTTCAAGTATTACGGTTAATATTGAAAAGGATAGACCGATTTCACCGGCTTTATTTGATTCGGATGCATTGCGCTAAAGGCCCTAAAAAGAACAAAGGTGCACCAGAAATGGAACCCCAACAGAATGACCAGATGGAAGATTAAATGCTTCGGTCTGTACACGTTGTTGTCAAGGGGTGACTAGGACCAGGACTTTTTCGACACCCTTCATTAGTTTTTAACTAGGGGAATATTATCCACTTAATACAGGCCGGAAAGAGGAAATCCATGCCATCCAAGCTGTCTGTTGTTGGGTCTAACAGTCTGATAAGTTACAGGAGACTTCCTAAAAGTCCAGTTATTCCAATCTCGGGCAAGCCATTTAGTCTTTCCAATTCTTAACTTTTGTACAAACCAGCCAGATTAAAATTCACAACTGTAGCGATCTATTTATTTGGGGGTCGCATATATCCAGGTACATACATATGTACATGTATGTATGAAAGTGTTTTAGAAAAAGGTAAGAGAACTATAGGGAAGAATGGCTCAAGAACAACGAATTCACAACTTTCGTTTATTAAATTACACATTTTTTAACAAATATTTTCAAAGAATAAGCTTATCTTGCTGTATTCATGTTAAATTACTTAAGCTTTGAGAACAGACTGTGTGCAACGCAATGATCCAGTTCAGCAACATAGTCAAATAACTCCTCCATGCACGTCTCCGTGGTCTTGGATCGCCCGTTAACACGATCGTTGCACTCCTGGTATTTATTGTATAAGGACTCAATATGACCCTTCGATTGGCATTTTTCCTAATGTAATGTTTAATAATAACATATATGCAATCGCATTTGCTCCGCTAAAATTATCACTCTTACCCTCAAGGCTGCTTGGGGATCAACCAATTCCTCTTCATCGTCGGCCTTAACCACGGGCATCGAAAACAAACTTGCAAAGGCCATATTTGAAGCTGCAATTGTTAAATATGTCTGTAAATTAAATTGTATTTGTAGCTCATATTTACGTAAGTGGCACATAAGAATGACAGTAAGAAGATCAAATTAAAACGAGAAAAGTAACAGAACACACTAATAGTAAAGTCACTGAACTTACAATCTAATTACTAATCTCTAATTACCCACAAATTATTAATATAAACCTTTTTTACAACGCTGTGATGCAATCACGATGTGACCGCGAATTTATCGATCAAATATACCGACAGACCCTCGGAAATATACCGAAATATACCCTTTCATTTTATAAATATACTGTAAATATACCACAAACATTAACTCAATTTCCTATTATATTTTAATGTTGTTATTCTGTTTAATAGGACTTTTAAGACAAAAAAAAAATTATTTAATCCGATTGAAGAATCAATTTAACTTCTTATTCCTTTATGTTCGATTGTATATCATTTGATCCTATATTTTAAAAAGTTATTACCAAATTGTTTCTACATATTAATAAATTATTGAGAGGGGGACTATTATGGAGCATTCCACATGTGCGAGAAGGGTGGGGGCATTAAAGGAAGTTCGGTACTTTTTGCCTTCTCGATCTGCCTTGCCGTCACGAGAAAGGTCAGCAATTTCCCTTCCTTCTCTCCACTATTTTATTTGTTGGTTAATCGCTAAAGCGAAATTTAATGGTCGCGCGACGATGAATCCGCATTGACCAGGAACTTCAGTTTATGTTGGGGAAAAATTAGAAAAAATATATATTACTGAAATTTTGGAACTCAAAAAAGAGATGTTTGCCGGACACCAAAAATATAATGCTCGCTTCTTTTTTGTGATACAATTTTGAACACCAAAATATCATAAATAGTTTTTCAAAACATTTTGTATTGGATTTTTAGAAAAATAAATAATCTAACCAAAGAGGTAAACCAAAAAAGCGTAAAGCACAGTACTAGGATAAACATATTTATGCAGTTGAACGAAAACTGTTTATGGGGGTATTATAATATATTCATCTTATTCTTATCTTATAAAACACATGTTTATTGCATTTCTGTCCCGTCGGAACGGACTTATCCAATAATGCAGTGCTTTCTCCATGCATTGTTGTACTGCAAGCTCCATATCCACTCTGAAATAACACACTCCTGCCTGCTCTCATAAGAAATATGAATCTTTATCGGATTTCATTTTGTAAACAAAACAAAAAACAGTTTACCCAGGGAGCATGGTCTTTGCCCACTTTGGTCATACTGGTCACAGAGCGAAATATATGGCACTTTCTGTCGCAAAAAAATTTAGCACATCGGAGTACTGGGCTTTAGTGTTTTGTGTATATCGATAGACATATCGATAAGAATACGCACTAAATATGAAGAAAAATGAATAAGAACTTCAATTCATAAAAAATTATTATGGTATCTCATTAATTATGAATTAAGTAGTTGAAGTGGCCAATTGCTTATGAGGATGGTGGATTAAATGCCTGTCTCCAGCACCGTGAAATATTCTTGCCAAGAATTTGCTATATATTTCGTTTTTGCTTGGAACGTAACTAACACAAGCGTACAAATCAGCTGTGTTTTGTAAACATGTGTACTGCAGTGGCAGTTTGAAATTTGAAATGAAAATAAAAAGTAAAATATTAGCTGGTAGTTGAACTGAGAATGCATTTAGGATTTACCAATAATGCAATATGCATAACATACGGTTTACAAAGCTTCCAATATTGTAGGAAAGATTAAATTTTCAATTATGTCATGGAAGAAGTATTTATTGATTCCGACGATCTATTTCGACTCACCTTTACGTTTTTGCGCACAGTTGTTTCTTCCATTTTTCACTCTTAGCCCCCGGAATAACTGTAAACTATATATTGAACATTTTTTGAGCAGCAGAACCTGACAGACGATCCCAGAAATAAATAGTGCAGTCTCCAGTGGGAATAGGCTATTAATTCTATACAATTTGACAACTACTTGATAGTTTGTATCGAAAGTAAATAATAGTAAAACTAGATATTCCAAGACATTGTAAGTTAGATTAGAAGGTCTACGTATAATTATACACACCGTAACACTAGAGATAGCGTATGGCATGAATGTATTTAAATTGTTAAAAGTGGTCAAATGAAGGTTTTATATCAGCGCTCACAGTCTTCAAGTATAGTGTAGTGCCGTGAAATGTAATTTGTGACTAACATTCATCGATAGATACGCAGTTGCATCCCTACGAGTTCGAGGCCTCGTTTTCTGTGTATTTTTGCTTCGCATTTTATATTTTGAGTATTGTGCCTGCCTAAGGATTTTCACAATTGCTTAACCGATTGAGAACCAAGTAAAGAAGCAGGATCTACTATGCCTTATATCTTCACAAAACACAAAGAGCTATTTGAATGAAAAAAAACAAATTAACACTGTCGAGTCTGCTATTCACCCTTTTTATAATTTTACAGACACGAACTGAAGCCGAGAGCACGTAGGAAAGTAACGCTGGCGCCTGCCGCGTTCTCAGCTGAGGCAATCCACGGATCAGATACATTTGTGTGGTATGTTTTTATGTTACACTAATGTAAACTTATTCTTCTTGAAAACAAACATAACATTGGATTATTAACGGAGATGTTACGTGTTTACTCTGCTAAAAGTATCGGATACAATTTTAGGAAGGTTCTATGAACGTGGCAAGCGGCTATGTCCATGAAATCAGACGACAGCGGGTCCGGCAACGGGAACGGATATTTACGGACTATGTCTGAAAGCGCGCGGTCGCTAATGAACGGCTCTGAATCTTCGGGTGACCATACGCACTTTTTGATGCACATGCAGAACGACCGCGACATAAACGCTTCCAACGCCAGCAGTAACAATGCACTGGCCATATCGCAAACCAAAATGCACCGAAATTTCAAGCTACTGGCTGATCCGCAGCTTGTTAAATGTGGCGCCAAATTATATCGCTACGATGGCGTCGTACCGGGCGATCCTATATATCCAACCATAACACCCAGGGATCCACGCAACCCTCTTATTCGCATTCGCACCAGACCTATAGAGCCCCTGCTGTTGCTTATACCCAGGTAAGTTTTGGAAATTTCCCAGGCTCAGAGGAGAGAAGAAACTAAGAAACTAAGCATTTTTTATGAACAGATTTGTGATCGATGCCGACTACGTCGGAACGCCACCTGCGATTGAAGTTACTGTAGTGAACCTAAACGACAACATCGATAAGCAGTTTCTCTCCAGCCTGTTGGACAAGTGTGGAACATCAGACGAAATCAACATATACCATCATCCCACAACAAACAAGCATTTGGGCATTGCTCGCATTGTGTTTGAGAGCACCAAGGGTGCGCGGCAGTTCGTTGAGAAATATAATCAAAAGTCGGTGATGGGAAAGGTATGGAGGATGTTTTTTCGTTCTTCTTTTTTATTTGACTTATTTGTAAATTTACCTATTTGTTTCAGATCTTAAATGTGTTCTGCGATCCGTTTGGTGCGACTTTAAGGAAACATATTGAGACTTTAACGAATCCAGTTGTGCCGAAGCCTGTGTTGGGTGCCACCACCACGAAAGCGCCACCGCATCAGCCCGTAACACAGGGTTCCCAGCCCGAGTTGGCCGACTGTAGCCACGACTACAGCGAGAAGAACTCTGTGGATCACTCAAATAGTGCATACAGCTCTTTTATAAAGACTTCTGACATTGGAGAACGAAGCAGGGATCGCAACTGGGAGCGGGATCGTGAGCGAGAGCTTGATCGTGAGCGAGAGCTTGATCGTGACCGAGATCGAGAGCGGGATCGGGATCGCGATCGATTCTACAAGGATAGCAGTCAACATTCCGCAGAGAGAAGCTATGATCGTGATCGGTCAATGCGTGACAAATACGGATCCTCATTACGCCATGATCGGCCTTTTTATCGCCGGCGGTCTCGAGACAAAAGTCAAGACCCCGGTCGGGATGGTCGAGATAGTCGGGATAGATTGTTCGCTGGCCGAGAACGTGATAGGGCTAGAGACCCGGACGCCAGGTCGCGTAACTATCACCGTTCAAAGGAACGCGATCATTTTCGAGAACGAAATAGATCCCGCGACCACTCCCGTGACCGTTCAAGAGAAAAGAGAGATCTTCGTTTCAGTGTATCAAAGGAGCGAGACTACCGAGAGCGGGATCGTGATCGGGATAGGGATCGATCACTCGACAGAGATCGAAGAGATCGTGTTAGTATAAAGTATAAAAAGCGTTTTACAAGTCACGAATACACAGAAACGGATATAAACAGCTCTTCGTCATCAAAAAACCATCAATATTATACTGCCGTCCCAGCATCTGGCTTGCCTGCTGGGAACTATGTCTACAGCAGTCACTCCTACTCCATGACAGACAGTACTCAGTCCTGGTCAGAGCATAAGAGTTGGAATGCTCCGCAGCCTGATTTTCAACCAAAGCCAAAACCACCCCCACCTCCTCCTCCTGAAGAAGTGGAAAATTGGGACGAGCCCCCAGCTCCCCCACAAAAGTTTGAAAAACAAACTGTTTCACTCTTGGAATCAACGAGCACAAAATCCCAATCCCCCAAGACGGGGAAGACTGCAACAGCAGACGCAACCGCAGAAACAGAAAATGTTGACTTGGACACTCGAATAGCCTTAATATTTAAGGGAAAGACATTCGGAAATGCGCCCCCATTTCTTCAGATGGACAGCAGCGACTCTGAAACGGATAGGGCAAAGCCCGAGGGAGCGGTTGATGCTAATGAAACTCGCTCGCTCTCCGATTCCAATAATTCGGATAACAAGAAAAAGAGCGACAAGAAGATATCAGAAGTGCAACAGGCGCATGGGGCAAGCGATATTTCAAGCGATGACGATTTAATAATGAAGAAAAAGAGATTAAAACGGAGTTTAACACAATGTGAAAAGGATGATGACAACATGTCTCTGTCGAGTTTGTCTTCTCACGAGGAATCCCAACATGCATTACCCAATATAGTCGACCGGGCAAATAAGAAACCAATATCACCATATATATATCCCAATTCGTCCAACCAGCATCCCTACTATTATCAACCTTCGGACTATGGGCATTATCCCTCTGGAATCCCGGCAAACACCGTGCTGACAAGTCGCTACTTTTCAAATCCTGCCTATATGCAGCCGGCCTACTTGTCTGGTGTTGGCGCTTTCAACTTGGATCCCTATGCGCAGACATATGGATACCAGTGCCCCCCCTCGGATCAGAACGACGAGATAAAAGAGAATGTTAAAAAGGTAATTAACTACATTGTAGAGGAGCTGAAGCAGATCCTAAAGCGCGATGTGAACAAGCGTATGATTGAGATAACCGCCTTTAAAAACTTTGAATCCTGGTGGGATGAACACACATTGAAGGCACGCTCCAAACCGCTGACGGACTCAGTGCAGGGCACAACCACATTGAGGCAGAGTAACGCCAATGCCATTACGATGAAGGATTGTGCTGACAGTGAGAAGCCGCCCAGCATTAATCAACTTACCAATACTCAAGTGGATATGTCTGATTTTCAAAGCTTCTCTAGCATTGGTATACGGGCTGCTATGCCTAAATTGCCATCGTTTCGACGCATTTGCAAACATCCGAGTCCTATACCCCATCAAAGGATATCCCTCGAAACAGATTTGAGCGACCAAGAAGAGATGGTACAACGCTCCGACTCTGAGAAAGAGGACTCGAATATGGGCGTCTTTGAGGCACCAGGCTCCATCGCGAAGGAACGGGTTTTGGATAGGGAAATTGCGACTAATCGACTGTCACCTGAAATACATTCAAAACGGAAGGGAAGCGCGTCGAGCTTCTTTTCCTCATCCTCATCATGTTCTAGCGAAGTAGAAAATGAAGGCAACGACGCTGTCGATGGAACAGAAAAGGAAAAAAGCAGCGAGGAGGATAGCTTTGACGATGATCACCCGCCTAGAAGTCACAATCGAAAGAGCAGACTAATTAAGAAGAAAAGGCGTGTGGCATTCAAGGAACCTGTAGATGATAATATTGAAAACATATATTCAGACTCTGAGGACGACAAAAGAGCCATCGATCGAATGCATGTTCAAAAACGGGGTCGAACGAAAAAGAAAAATATCTACTCCGACTCGGATGCAGAGTTAGAAAGTACTGCCGGTAGAGATTTTTTGCCGGCGCTGCGAACAAAGGTAATTTCTACTATACCGTCTGATCTTGAGGACATAAGCAAAGATAGCAGTTTCGGATTGGAGGAAGAGGACAATTTGGATGACAAAGTAGAAGCAGAACTTAAGACTATCCGAAAAATGGTTGATGAATCTCGTCGATCTTTGACCCCTGTTCCGCCGCCAGACTACAATGAAGAGCCGGTGGAAAAGTTCGATGATATTGATCCCCGAAAGCCAGTTTTTGAATACGATCGCATTTACAGCGACTCGGATGAAGAGCGCGAGTACCAGGAAAAGAGACGTAGAAATACCGAGTACATGGCTCAGATAGAGCGCGAGTTTTTGGAAGAACAGCAGAAGAATAAGAAAAACTCTTTCTCGGAAAGTCGTTCAATGTCGGAGCGTAAATTAGAAATTATAAATAAACCTAGTGGAGATATGGCTGAAACTGTAGATGTGGCAGAGGTCCCACTAACGCCAGGCATTAATATTCTTGCTGAACTTGTTGATGAGATTATTAAACCGATTGAGGAGACCATTATCGAAAAATACGCATGCAAGAACGCAGAACTAAATAGTAATCTCAAAAGCACAGATGGGGGGGTTGAGGCACAAACGATTCTAAACGGAGAAAATAAATCGAGCTCCAATATAAGCGACAGTAAGAAGGGAACGCAATCACCGGCTTCTTCAGATGGAGGCTCCAGCCTAGCATCGCAAGCAAGCCAAGTGGCTCTCGAGCACTGCTACTCCTTGCCGCCGCATGCGCAGTCTGCTTCCATGACAGACTCCACCTCGGGACGGTTTGGGCTTGATGCACAGAATAAAAATAGATTTGAAGGACAGGAGAATATGGCTAGTGGTAGCCAAATGTCAAGACCAGGCCCAGGCAGACCACGCAAGGATTCAACTCGGCTGCAAAAGAAAAAGAAGGACTCCGTGCCTCGGCAGTCAAATGCCAAGAACAAAGTAGCGCCCATCACTGATGCGTTGGCCGAGCTGGCCCGTCAAACTGCTAACTTCGTTCCCTACGAGATGTACAAAGGTCGCGACCAAAACGAGGAAATGGTTATTCTCTACACTTTTTTAACGAAAGGTATCGACGCGGAAGATATCAAGTATATTAAGATGAGCTACATTGAGCATTTGCAGAAGGAGCCATATGCGTAAGTTATTTAATTTATTTCGCTCAGGTATAATTTGGTTAATCGGCAATCTCTTCTTTTCCCAGCATGTTCTTGAACAACACTCATTGGGTAGATCATTGCACAACGGACCGTGCGTTTTGGCCACCGCCTCCAAAGAAACGCAGAAAAGATGACGAATTGTTGCGCCATAAGACGGGATGTGCTCGCACCGAAGGCTACTACAAGTTAGATGTGCGAGAAAAGGCAAAGCACAAGTATCACCATGCTAAGGCCAACATTGATGATGCCGAGAACGAAGATCGTTGTGACGAGCCCACAGCACTCACGAATCACCACCATAACAAATTAATATCCAAAATGCAAGGCATTTCGCGAGAGGCGCGCTCCAACCAGCGGCGTCTTTTGACAGCCTTCGGATCTATGGGCGAGTCAGAGCTTTTGAAATTTAACCAGCTCAAGTTCCGAAAGAAACAACTTAAATTTGCAAAGTCTGCCATTCACGATTGGGGACTATTTGCGATGGAGCCCATAGCAGCAGACGAAATGGTAATTGAATATGTAGGACAAATGATTCGGCCTGTCGTGGCCGATTTAAGAGAGACCAAATATGAGGCAATTGGAATTGGCAGTTCCTACCTATTTCGAATCGACATGGAAACCATTATCGATGCAACGAAATGTGGAAATTTAGCCCGATTTATAAACCACAGCTGCAATGTAAGTACGAATACAAAATACATACTATAACAAATTATATTATATACAAAATTTCTCCTCCTTCTCATTGCAGCCGAACTGCTATGCAAAAGTCATTACAATAGAGTCTGAGAAAAAGATAGTCATATATTCAAAGCAACCTATTGGCGTCAATGAGGAAATAACCTACGATTATAAATTTCCTTTGGAGGAGGAAAAAATTCCATGTCTGTGTGGAGCTCAAGGATGCAGGGGAACGCTCAACTGAATGTTACATATGTACGTGTGTACATATGTACATTATGTAAGGCTTCACAAGAGTCTACGTTGGATTCTATCACAAATGTAAATTAAGTTGATATTCAATATCCGAAATAGATGTATATGTATGTAAATACATACCTACACAGTAGACATCTGAAGTAGACATTTAGATACCGATTTTAAAGCACTACAACAAATTAGTTCTATCTTGACTTGTTTGTTGGCTTTGTTTTTATTTATATTTTAATTTTCCCTTGGTGAGTTTCCTGTCCCTAAAATGTTACAACTATAAATCAATCTTTATATTATTAAGTAATAAACTAAGAAATACGTTAAGTCCTGCATTGTAAATACATCGCCGAAATGAGCTCGTCATCCTTAGTATTCGTACTATACCTATACAGTTCACAAGCGATAAGCTTTCAAGGTGGTTATGCTGTTATGTGGATTTATTAAACGCATATGCAAAGCAAAAAACGATTTTCAGATATTTTGTATCATTTTAATTAATTTTCATTGCAAACTGGCCTTTAGTGTTATTTGCATATCCAACTGGGCTTGAGCGATGTTTTCTAGTGCAGACTGAATTTTTTCAAGCAAAAGCTCTCCTTTCTGAACAACTTCCTCTAGGTCCAGTGCGGTTTCTTGATTTTCAATTTCTAGCCGTTTCAGACTCGAGTTTTGGAGTTCAATCGAGCTGTCTTCGTTTGGCAACGACTCAATCAATGTGTCAATATCCTTGGCGCATCGTGCAATTAGCTGTGCGAATAGCTGAGCATAGTCCTCCTGGGGTTGACTTGGATTGGGCGTTTGTGATCCGGTGCGGTCGAAATTTGCAAATTTACTGGGATAAGAAGTCTGTTGTATTATACCTATGGCGTTGCAGAAATGCTCGGCTTGCTGTACGGACAAGTAAACATGATATGATCTATTAAAAAACAGTCTTCGCACAACATAACTAAAACATACTTGGTTCACGGTATCCTGCAGCTGCGTCAGCCTGTCTGCCATTGTTGTATATGATCTGAAAATATGTATTATGAAATTGTGTTTGAAAAACAATAGGGATGATACAAATGATAAAAATAAATATATCGATTCATTTCTGTGGTTTATACAATTGTTGGTGATATATAATATGGATTGTGGGATATCTATCATATGAAGATAATATTTCATACGATATTTCTCATATTCATAAAACGTAGAACAAAGAAATAAAGCAATATTTATATCAAATGCGCCAAATGTTTACCGATGCATTGATATCGATGATTATTTTATTTGGCCACACTAACATTAACAATGCGGGTAATCTTCAAACAGATTTCGGTTTGCCTTGAACTAAAATAACTGCTTGTCACTTCACAATGTGCTTAAAATGAATGAAAACTGTTCTCTTAAATTGTATTCCGATGGAAGGCTATAGAAGGAAAAAGGAGTAATACTAAAGCCAATTTTAATAAAATGATTATTTTATCGCCTTGAAAGGTGATAAAAAAACATTGCTCTTGCATATCTGTCTCGCAGAAATGCCCTTATCCAAAAATTGTTTGTACGCTGTAGTCCTGAGACCCACAGGACCCACAAATAATATATATGTATATGCTTGCTTTAATACAGAATTTGAATTTTTAACAGTTTTTATTTTGTATGCAAACACAAAAGAGTCTAACTGTAGAGTATGCTCTGTTCTTTTATCTTATGTTGATTTCTGTCGATAGAAAAGCCCATCTGAAAAAGCAGTCTGAGCGACTGGATCTCAGAGACTATAAAAGCTAGAGCCACCCAATTTTGCATCCGGATGGCTGTATGCTCACACTGTTACAAGCGTAATTAAAAATTTCGCCGCGCCCGCTTCCGCCTTCACATATGTCGAAAATCTCCCACAGCCACAATTCTGAAGATAAAAGAAAATAAAAAACGCCTTTCGGTAGGGGAGGACCGAATTGGGGTCAGATTGGATCAATATTAAAGACAGAATGAAGAAATTGATTTTCAGTGGCAAAACCCATCCTTTCCAGAAACTTTTATTTTTTGCGTGAGAAGTGTTGATGTAGATGACAGATGCAAAAAAAAGTGTAAAATTAAAAAAAAAACCGCTAAGGTACAGATGTAGTACTGAGTACCGGGTATAAAAGATGTGACGCGTAAGAAGCGTCTCACACATCCTTTCTCGTTTGTTTTGAATTATGGTTTTTTCCTAGCGCAGCCGACTCTCCATAGATTTTTATGAGCAATCCCTTAAACGACGCCAAATAATGCATCTGTACACAAAATAATAGGGAAACAAGATTTAATTTAGTTTTATACTTTTCCTGAGTTTTTACACACAAAAATCATAATTTTTGCATTTAATAGCTTTATAAGTATAACTAAACTATAACTAGTATAACTTTATAACTAAAACAACTAAGTGTTTGGGTGATTTTTTAGCTGCGTCAACTAGCTTTTTAGACTGGCAATGTTCTTTACAAACAAATCGAAGATACTTAAGTTATCTACAAAATCGTACCGCTGCCTCCAAAAAAGGCATTAACAAACGAGAAGGGACGTGTGACGCTTCTTACGCGTCACAAATTGTATACCCGGCACTCAGTACTACATCTGCACCTTAGAGGTGTTTTGTCAACTTTTAAATTTTTTTTCATCTGTCATCTACATCAACAACACTACTAGCGCCAACAAGTTCATTTAGCTCGCCACCCTCCCATAGAGACACACACTGCAGAGTCAGGGCAGAGGCAGAGTCAGAGACGTCTCAGAGGCAGAGGCCGCACACTGTGCGAAGCAGAGTGTGAATGAGAGAGTGTGAAAAAAAAAACATAAACTGTGGGACGGGGTGGGTTTAGCCACTGGTGATCTGATAGATATGGTCATTCCCTACGGAATGGCGTTTTTAGTTTTCTTTTATCTTCAAAAATGTAGCTTTAGTAGGTTTTCGCCCTTTTGTAATGGCTGAAGGGAGGGGAGGGGGGGGGGGTGTCTCATTTTTTAAATATGTACACTGGTTTCAGTGTGAGAATACAGTAGTCTGAGTGCAAAATTTGGTGGCTGTAGCTCTTATAGTCTCTGGGAACTAGCCGACAAACAAGACGGACAGACAGTCATGGCTCTACGACTCGGTTATTGATGCTGATCAAGAATATATACTTTATGGGGTCGGAAAAGCTTCCTTCTGTGCGTTACATACAACCGTTAATCGCACAAATACAATAACCCTATTTACTCTTCGAGTACCGGATATAAAAAAAATGATATGAACTATTTGATTTCCGAAATCATCAAAAAGTCGGTTTGGTTCCCTGAGGAAAAACAAGCAATTATTTTGCAGTGGCTAACCGTTCTGATTCTAATTCGCCAATCTGATAGAAATGGATTGGAAACTTTTTCTTCTGTGTGCTAAGTACATACTTCGAACATAAATCTAACATATTCGGGTACCGGGTACCGTTTAAGAAACGACATATGTACATATGTATGTATCTCCGCGTGGGGATTTGACGCTAAGCACCGTGAGGAGATATGCAGTGAAAATTTGGTAGGAGATACATAAGTACATATGTCGTTTCCAAAAAACGAAGTTTTCAACGCTTATTCAAAAACGACGTTTCCAAAACGACATATGTATGTATGTAATTCCTCGAGGAGTTTAGCGTCATAAAAATGTACATACATACATATGTACATATCTCCGCGAATCTCCGGAATTTATCGACATACTTATCTCCACTGAAAAAAGGATCGGAGGAGATGTTTTCTAAGCAATTAAAAAAATGTAAGTAGCTTAATAAATAGCTAAAGATTTTTCAAAACCTGATAAAATCTCGTCAAAAGTACAACAGAAAAGAGGTAAATATAAACCAGCTCCTGCTTCAATAAGGAAATAAATAAAACACAAAGTGATTTTCCCATACATATTTTAACTATAGCCATATCTACATACATACGAGTATATCCTTTCAGTGATTGACGCCAGCCCATTTGATTAATGCAAAAAATACTTCTCTGCACTGCGAATTTCCTAGGAACAAAATGTATTTTTTGTATGAAAAATGATGACAATCCGTTCTGGTCTTTGCGCTGCTCGATTTAGGGCATGTTGGAAAATGTTGCCCGCGCACATCTCTAGTCTGAACCTTTCCTACATACACACATACGTACATATGTACATACATACGAGTATGTAACAAAAATAAAAACCTTCCCCATGGATGCATGTTGGTTTATATCATCACTTGCGTTCCCAACCATGACCAGTCCCAATGTGTCAGGCAGGCACAATTCGTTTTGAAACTCCTACGAAGTTCAGGCCAACGACAAGTCCACACTCCGCACACTACTCATCAGTGCCGAGAGAAATTTCTCCAAACCAGTTTCTTGAAATGATAACAAGTTTGCGGAGAAGTCGAATTTAATGATAACTTCTGAAAAACAAAGACAAACTTATGCCAGTCTCAGTGTTAGCTATGTTCGAAATGATTTTCCTAGTATTATTATTATTTTAACATACTATGTAATTTATTCTTAAGCTTCATGCTATTTTCTTTTTTAGATATTACCCAGTTTCGTTGAAAGTGTTCGCTTAGATTTAGCAGATGTTGGTACCTGCACTCAAATGGTATTAAGTATACAATGTTGTCGGATAAGAAGAAGACATCTTTTACACATCTTCGTATCTACGCTTCGCTTCAAACGAAGAGCCGAAAAAGACAGCGGTAAGAAACTTGCTTGTTGACTGTATTTCAGTATTCAGTCGGTAACGGGAAAGTCGGCCGCTGCGTATTTTTGTGAAGCGAGTTAAAGATTAGTGAAACGCTTTGCGGTTTGAGGCAATATTGTATCAAGAATAAGGGAAAATATAGTTTAAATATTCATATTTTATCTCAAGTTTTCCTCATTGAAGTTTAAACATATAGTATGTATGAAATCAAATTAGTAAAACTTTTTCGGGTTAGTGATCGAGTGCTGTCTGTCCACATTGTTTTTTTTTTTTTATTTTGATGCATGGGTGAAAGTAAAAATGGGAAGAGAATTCATTTTAGAATTCCGTTGTCAGATCTTGTTGGAAATGATCCGAATATCTCTCGTATACACAATGAAAGAAACAAGTTCTGATATTGGATTGAATTTTTGTTGTCCAAAAATAAATGAAGTTCTCAGTGGCAAAACGGGTATCTCTTAACACAAAAATAAATAAAATCAACATATTAGGTTTGTGTTAAAATGTTCGCACGACAAAATGAAGAAAGAGTTGTAAGACAAAGGGGTTTAAAGAAACCAGACACAGCATTTTGCGGATTTTATATACATATGTACTTACATGGGTGTAGTATTTCCAAATCCACCTAATTACCATAACTTTCCATATCGTGACGCCTCATTATGAGCGCGTTCTTATTTGTTTTATGAACTCTTATGTAAATGTGGACAACAAAAAGACGTGATTTCGTGCATGCTAAAAGTGGAGTCGATGGCAATAATTTAACACTTCCGAAACCAGTTCTTTCATTCTTTCGGGAGGGGAAGTATTCTCGCGTGTTGAACTGATATTGATGATTAAGTATAAAAGCGGAAATTCGTTTGATTTCGGCCAGGTGATTGTAATGCACCGAAGAAATCATATCCGAATTATGAAATTCAAACATAAGCATGAAAATTCATACATATGTAAATGTATGTATGCATCTTCTGTAGCATCTACATCACATACAAAAATTGATGATGATCTGTCAACACTAACAAAACTCAGAGCATGTTAATTGTTGGTCAAGTAATTGATTACATGGTAAAGATACATTCTCAAGGAAATTAAAAGCTTTGAGCTTGAGACAAGCTTTAGCACTGTTCCTAGTATTTCCTGAAGCGAGGAGTTCATAACTTCTCTTATACATTCTACATATTTTATTTTTATTCCTATTTTTTAGCGATTGTTGAGTGAACCCTTACAATGGTTTTAAACTAGACATACATATGTACATACATTACCAATGACAATTGTATGGCTTTATTTTGATCTAAATATGTTTATGTAAGTATTTTATACTTTTACAGGAAATGCCACGATCGCCTCGGTCTAATCTTTGGGCCATACTACTCTATGCTCCATTATTGTGTATTCGTTCCTGCGATGGTCACGGAAGGCTAATCGAACCGCCAAGCAGAGCATCGGCGTGGCGTTATGGATTTCAGACGCCGCCAGACTACAATGACCATGAACTTTATTGCGGTGGTTTTACTCGACAATGGAAGAGAAATGGTGGAAAGTGTGGTGAATGTGGAGACGCGTGGGACATGCCGGAGCCGCGGCCTCATGAAAACGGTGGACAGTGGGGGCAAGGCGTGATTGTGCGAACCTATTTGCCAGCCTCCGAGATGACAATTCGTGTGGAATTAACTGCCAGCCACATGGGGTACGATAGACGTGGACTACTTTTACAAGTGTGGAATATCATATTTGTTTGGTTTCTTCTCTAGGTATTTCGAGTTTCGGTTATGTGATAAACCGGGTGCCAAGCAGGCATGCCTTGATAAAAATATCCTCCACATACTTGGTGGATCACCCGCGCAGCCTAGTCCTGCAGATATGGACACCCGCTTCTATCCTCGAAATGGAAGTCGCATATATGAAATCAAAGCACGCTTACCTGGTAAAGTTTTTTAAACACTTATTACCCGTACAATAATAAAAAACATAATTTTTGCCCACAGAATTGACATGTACTCAATGTGTGCTGCAGTGGCGGTACGTTGCTGGGAACAATTGGGGCATGTGCAACGATGGTAATGGTGCAGTTGGTTGCGGTCCCCAGGAGGAGTTTCGTTCGTGTTCAGATATCGCTATAACCCTAGATGCGCGACCTCCTATGCGGACTCCTATTCGGCCTGTGTACCCAACTTTGACACGATCTAGTACGAAACGGCCAACGACAAATGAATATGATTCAGAAGAGACTGAATTTAATTATTCCCATTTATTAGTGCTATTAATTAGTCTGGTAGTAGTTGTTTGTGCCTTTGCAATTTGGTACTTTTTTAGACGTACATTTTGTAATTTCAAGGAGTGTAGGAACTCTGTTTCGCAGAAGCTTAGAAATAATAACAAAACTAATGCGGCTTTGGAAAATGCTGTCCACAGCCGCATCTTTAAACCCTTTGAATCGCTTGGCTTTGGATCTAAGGTTGCCAAAAACTTCAAAGGTGTTAAGGTGGACAATCCGCCCGTTCCCCCACCGCGGACAAAACGAGATGGAAGGATACGAGAATTGTCAGCCAATGCCTCAAGCGTAGCCTAGAAAGCATAGCAATTTCACTGCATTGAGAATTGAGCAAGTAATTGGTTTCCAAACCCCTTCACCATCACCTTTTGATATTCCATAACTAACTCAAAACAAGATATACTATTTTTAATCGCTTTAAAATTGAACTGAGCAGTAAGTGATATATTCTCATTATTATTTACAATCATATGAATGTATGAACGACAATACGCAATGCAAAAATTATTTATAGGGAACTCCTATTCTCCTTGTATTCTGTATTCTGTTTATTATTTTCGTTATACCAATTCTACCAATGATTGCTGTAGTTATTATCTTTCATAAGAAAATAGATGTGCTTGCATCTATGTACTACGTACACATGTATTTATATTTATTCACTGTTTACACCAAGATTCACTGCCACAAATATATAATACGATCAAAAGAGTGTTTACGAGTATGTGATAGAAAAAGGTATACAATTAAAATTGTAGTAAAGACATAGAATAAAATAAATGCGAGTATATTAAATGTGTCCCATTTTTATATGTATCTTTTAAAAATGAATGGATCTCCGTAACATCATAGGCTACATGATTCACGATAGTGAATCGGCTCTAGATAGCCTCCCACTTCTTTCTGCTTGTACCTCGTGGGTTCATTGCACCTCTATGGAATCACCTATATACATATGTATGTACATTTGTAGAGATGTTTACTTGTTTCCTTATTCCAATTATACCAATGATTTTCGTAGTTATCATCTTGCATAAGGAACTACAGATGTACATATGTATATATGTATGTCGCTTGATGTGAACGTGATTTTTAAGGAAGCAAAGCGGCTCTTTTTTTTTACGAAAAAATCATTACCACTTGATTGCTTTTGTCACACACGCTAATTATGCCCACACACTCGTAAATAGAAACATTTAAATGTACATATGTATGATACAATCAGATTACATATAGATTTGTATGTACATTTATATATGTACATATGTATGTGTGTGCTATCAAGCAAGTTCAATCAACGGCCTATTGATTTGCATTTAGCAGTTCATTAACATTTAGCAATACGCTTTGAAGTTCATTAACATGGCTAGTGGAAGTATTGTTTTACAATGTACTTACAATCTATTTCCAGTTGGGTGCATTGTTCGTTTGCTAAATAATCCAATGGCAACGACTTCATAATTAAATTTGCTTTTAACTACTTTCACTTTGTATAACTAAAGAATGAAAAATCTATATTGTGTATTGTTCAGCTCTATAGTTAAATATTAGCAAATAGTACAAATGTTACTTTAATTTTTTATTCTTCAATAACATACATACATACACATACATATATGTTTATGTACATACATACATATGTACATATGTAAGTGGTAATAAATAAATTTGTGTTCGGGAGCTTTGCGTTAGCTTTTTGGGATCTAGATGGTCAATTTACGATATTAATCGATTTAACACTACGACTAACTCAAGGTTGGCGTAGGCATGATTTGTTAATTAGTCGTTCCTGAAATTTAAATTATCCAGCCCTTGCAATCCCGGTACACGAGAAAATGAACTGCCTACTTATACAATTCATCGACTTTAATTACTTTGGTGTGTTTGTGGTCAAATTATTTACCATTTATTTCTTTTGGAATTTGTAATGGGAAAGACTATATCGCGAGTACGTATAAAAGACGATGGGGCATATCGGGAGCCTAGTTGCAATTTGTTTCGCAATCCGACAATACCTTTTTGTTCTACTATTAAGCTGACGGAAGCTAAAGATAATATATTCCTAATTTGGTGGTAGAGTAAAGTGAAAGAATTTCTGAGAAAAAAAATTACTGAAAGAAGTGAAATACAAAACAAAAAATATGTCTACTGAAAGAAATGAGAAGAAATATTCCAGAATCCGTCCTGATTCAGACGGCGATGATATAGTGATCTCCGGGATGGCAGGAAAATTTCCAAACTGTCGCAACATATCGGAATATGAATACAAGCTTTATAACAAGGTTGGGACCCACCCATATAAAAATATTTCATTTATAAAAAAGTGACCCGAAAATATATGCTACATATAACAATAATATACATAGATTCTCCTCCTTACATATGTATCGTATGAGGTCTCTTTTTATTTTCTTGCAAAATGGTGTTACATTGTGCTCAAGTGAAACATTTAAAATAATAAGAGAAGGGACGGGTGAGACGCTTTTTATGCTTCACAACTTGTATAATTGTTACTCAGACAGTATATCTGTACGGAGAACGGAGAAAATATATGAAATTGATTTCAAATTGATTTAATAAATTATCCGCCATCCGAGATTCGGGAATCCCAAAGGCGTATAATTTGATTTTACTCCATATATATATGTATGTGTATGTATTAGCAATTATGTCTATATTTTAGATTGATATGGTGGACGACGATGAGCGTCGTTGGCGTCACTTTAATCCGGAAATACCAAAACGTTCAGGAAAAATCTCTGACATCGAAAAGTTTGATGCTACTTTCTTTGGAGTGCACTTTAAGCAAGCCCATACAATGGACCCCCAAACACGTATTCTCATCGAAACTGCGTACGAAGCCGTCATAGATGCAGGCATTAACCCTAAGAGTCTACGTGGCTCAAAAACTGGAGTTTTCGTTGGATCCTGTATATCTGAATCGGAGAAAACCTGGTTTTACGAAAAGGTTTCATCTGGCGGCTTTGGAATAACTGGCTGCAGTCGGGCTATGATGGCCAACAGGATTTCGTACTCCCTGGGACTGGAAGGTCCTTCGTTTTTACTGGATACAGCTTGTTCCAGTTCCATGTACGCATTGGACAACGCTTTTAGCGCCATTAGAAACGGAGAAATTGATGCTGCCATCATAGGCGGATCGAACTTACTTCTTCATCCTTTTGTAACCCTTCAGTTTGCGAGGTGAGTAAGAAAGAGCAAGTGCTGGGATTCAACGTAGATAACAATGAGATATTTCAGACTTGGTGTGCTGGCCCCAGACGGCTATTGTCGTCCTTTTGACAAAGATGCTAGCGGTTACACACGATCGGAAACCATTAACTGCCTTTTTCTGCAACGGAAGCGAGATGCTAAACGTGTTTATGCAAGTGTAATTTATTCAAAAACGAACTGTGATGGATACAAACCAGAGGGTATTACATATCCGTCGGGCAAAGTGCAGGAAAAATTGCTCGACGAATTCTACAAGGAGATTGACGTTACACCAAACGACTTGGGCTATTTGGAGGCTCACAGCACAGGGACTGTGGTGGGGGATCCAGAGGAGTGCAAAGCGATTGACAATGTTCTTTGTAGCCACAGACAAGAGCCTTTATTGGTTGGATCCGTCAAATCAAATGTTGGCCATTCGGAAGCAGCTTCAGGTATCTGTTCGCTGGTAAAAGCCTGTTTTGCCTTTGAAACTGGTTTCATAGCACCAAATATCAACTTTACCGAAGTGAAATCTGTAATTGCACCCTTGGCCGAGGGACGATTGATTGTAGTTAAAGACGTCACCCCACTCCCAAAACCATGTATCGGCATAAACTCCTTCGGATTTGGTGGGGCGAATGCTCACGCCCTTTTAAAAGCTTATCCGAAGTCAAAGGCTAATTTTGGCCTACCAGACGATGATATCCCACGAATTCTCACCTGGGCAGGAAGAACAGAGGAGGCAGTCAATGAGATTTTCAATGCTGTGGAGAAAAAACCGTTGGATGCGGAATTTATTGGATTACTTCAGAACATTCAAGAGAGCGACGTATCTGGCATGGTCTTCCGTGGCTACGCAATTTTTGACAAGCAAGGGGAAGCTCCTGCAAAAGCATTAGCCAGAGATGTCCAACACTACACTGGTCTCCAGCGGCCCATAGTGTGGGTGTATAGTGGAATGGGCTCGCAGTGGCCCGAAATGGGTGCGTCGCTTATGGTCATCCCCCGATTCCGCGAGTCCATAGAAATATGCCATCAGACTCTCAAACCGAAAGGAGTTGACCTCATACACATCCTAACTTGCAACGATCCCACAACTTACCAAAATATTTTGCACTCCTTCGTGGGTATAGCGGCGGTGCAAATCGGTTTGACTGACGTCTTGCGGTCTCTAAACTTGGAGCCGGACTTCATTATCGGGCATTCTGTGGGTGAACTGGGCTGCGCATATGCCGACGGTGGTCTCACCCCACAGCAAATGATACTAGCCGCCTATTACCGCGGAAGAGTAAGTGTGGATGTGGACAAAATTATGGGCTCCATGGCAGCAGTCGGAATTGGCTACAAGTCAATTCAGCCCATGCTGCCCGAATCCATCGAAGTGGCCTGTCACAATGGTCCGGACAGTTGTACCATCTCCGGACCAGTCGCTGATGTCACTCGTTTCGTAGATGAACTAAAATCGAAGAGTATATTTGCTAAAGAAGTGCCCTGCTCCAACATCGCCTACCACTCAAAATACATTGCCCACATGGGGCCCCCACTGCTTCAGTACATGAGGGAAACTGTGCCACATCCCAAAGTGAGAACCGATAAGTGGCTGAGCACCAGTGTTCCCAAAAGCGAATGGGATCATGCTGAGCGCAAGCTGTGCTCCGCTGAGTACCATACTAATAATTTGCTGAGCAGTGTCCTCTTTGAAGAAACATTTGCGATGCTCCCAAAAAATGCCTTGACCATTGAAATTGCACCGCACGGCTTGCTGGGCGCTATTCTGAAGCGATCCATGCCCAGTGGGGTTCACATTCCACTCACGAATAGGGGAAACAAGAACAACGCCTTGTTCTTTTTGTCTGCACTGGGAAAGTATGTGTTGCGAATATGAGCGAACGCTCATAATTATTATTTATTATTAATTTGCCTTTCTTTTGCTTTTTCTTAGAACATACCAAAATGGATTGATGGTTCCGGTTTCGAATTTGTACCCAAAAACTGACTTCCCCGTGTCGCGGTCCACGCCCAGCATCAGCTCACTCATCCGTTGGGATCACAGTGAGGATTGGTTTGTGACAAAGTATGAAAATATGAAAACAAAGTCCAGTGGGGAGCGAATATTTCCAGTTAATTTAGCTAGTGACAACGAGGAGTTTATGAGTGGTCACGTTATCGATGGTAAAATCTTGGTCCCAGCCACATGCTACCTGCAGTACGTTTGGGAAACATTCTCTCTTATGTACCATGGTCCCAGCTATATGGATGTACCGGTCGAGTTCGAAGACGTACGCTTTTTGAGGGCCACGAACATGTCAGTGAATGGCGAAGTGGAATTGAATGTCATGATTCACTATGGCACCGGTCACTTTGAGGTAAGTGTTCACTTATGTATATACAACAAGAATATATATACAAATATGTACTACAAATTATTCTTACTTCACTTAGATAACGGAAGCGGGTAGTTTGGTTGTCACTGGCATTATAAGAGAGATTGAGAGTCGCACCATACCTGAGGTATATCATTTCCAAAAGGAATCAGAGTTTCCGATGGTAGCAAAAAAAGACTTCTACAAAGAACTAAGACTACGCGGATATCATTACAATGGAGCATTCAAGGCAGTACATAAGGCCCGTTCGGATGGGCTCTACGGACAGGTGGAGTGGAACTATAATTGGGTAACATTCATGGATGCGATGCTGCAAATTCAGATCCTGGGAACTGATTCTCGGACTCTCCTGCTGCCAACAAAGATTCGAAAACTCCGAATAAATGGCCTGCACCACTTTGCCGAACTCACCAAACTGGATCCTGAGAATCGTTTCTTCGACGTATACGTGGATCAAAAGTACGATCGGATTATTGCGGGTGGCATTGAGCTAGTCGGTCTTCATGCCAGTCCCGTCCAAAGACGCAGGCCTCCCGGAATTCCCATCCTGGAGAAATATGAATTTCTCCCTTTCGTGACGTCTCCGGCGATATCGTTGGAAAATGCTGCCCGAATTTGTGTGCAACTGGCCCTAGAAAATAATGCTACATTGAAACTGAAGCTGGTCGAAGTAGATACAGATGGCAGGAATACGGTTTTAAACGAATTCCTGGAAGCTATCGAGGACCTGCCAGTAATTACGGGAGACTACATGTTTTTGACATCCAAAAAGGTCGACGAGATTCCAGGCATTCATATTGAAAATGGAAATTTGTCCACGCAATCGAATTGTCATTTCGTTGTTTGTGGTGGTGTCTGCGGAGATCGAAACAGGGAAGTTATTGAAACCGCCAAAAACGTGCTTACAGAAAGTGGATATCTGCTGATAAGAGCGCAATCCAATATCGAAAGCGTACATTTAGAAGTCTACGATCAGTTCCGAACGATTTCAATAATTCCCATTGAAAACAATGAGGAGACATTTGTTCTCCTCCAGAAAGTTCCAAAGAACCTGCAAATAGAACCAGTCATTGTGAAAGTCTCCGAAAATGATGAAAAATTCAAGTGGATCGCTCCGATTCAGTCTGCGCTCGGCTCAAAGACACCTGTTGTTTTGTATTCCTTTAATGAGGAGCTCAATGGACTCATTGGGCTGGTGAACTGCTTGCGCAAAGAGCCAGATGGCAACTTGATTAAATGTTTCTTTGTTTCGGACGAAACAGCCCCCCCGTTCAATTTGACAGATCCCTTCTATGCAGCTCAGCACTCGCTCGGGTTGGCAATTAACATCTATCGCAATGTAAGTTATTATTCTTGGCACACGGGTACCGCTCATAACTAATACTTTGTTATTTTTAAAACTCAGGGCACCTGGGGGAGTCTGAGACACTTGAAATTGCCCAAGACTGATAGACAGATGGCCAGATTGGATCACATCTATGGAAATGTGATTCAACGTGGAGATTTGTCAACCCTCCGCTGGCTTGAGGGCCCGCTGGATCCGCAAGACTGCATGATCAAAATTGCGTACTCTTCGCTCAATTTTAGAGATGTTATGCTGGCAACGGGTCGCTTGGCCGTTGAGTTATATGGCTCCAGTCGAATAGACCAGAATTGTGTTCTGGGCTTCGAGTATTCCGGGATCAACACCGTAACGGGTCGGCGCATCATGAGTATGGTTGTCAAGGGTGGCGTTGCCTCTTACGTGGAGAAGCCGTCAAAGCTCATTTGGGATATTCCCGATCACTGGTCCCTGAAGGAGGCAGCCACCGTGCCAGTGGTATATATAACCGTATACTACGCCTTCTTCATGGTGAGTGACATACGGAAAGGAAAAAGTATACTTATACATGCCGGAACCGGGGGCATTGGACTTGCCGCGATTCGAGTGGCATTGGCCTACAACATGGAAGTTTTTACAACTTGCAGTACTCCTCAAAAGAAACAGTTCCTGCTGGATACATTCCCACAACTAAAAGGTAAACCTGAGCCACAATGTTATTAATGCAAAAATTAACCAATCGGCCCTGTCGTATGTTTTACTTTTCAGAGGCAAACATTGGAAACTCGCGGGACACATCTTTTGAGCTAATGGTTCAGCGCGAGACGGATGGAAATGGTGTGGATTTTGTGTTGAACTCCTTGTCTGAGGACAAGCTTCTTGCTTCGGTTCGTTGCCTTGGAAAGTCAGGCCACTTCTTGGAAATCGGAAAGTTCGATATGGCCAACGACAGCAAGCTTGGAATGGGATGCTTTCTGAAGGAGATCACTTTCCATGCTGTCTTGGCAGATAGTCTGCTCGTGGCTCCCGAAGAAGATATTTGGGTAATTAACCTCAATGATATTAGCTAAATGAAATGATGTTTATGCACTTGTGCACACTTTGACAGCGCTTGAAAAGTTTAATTGATGCGGATATTGCCAAAGGTGTAATTCAGCCGTTGCCCGTCACGGTGTTCCCGGCTCATGAAATTGAGCAGGCATTTAGGCACCTCATTGGTGGAAAACACATCGGAAAAGTAGTAATCCAAGTTCGGGAAACACCCGAGGATGCGGCTACCTTACCAGTGCGAGTGATGAGCCAGATCTACTTCAAACCAAACTTATCCTACGTCATTCCGGGCGGACTAGGCGGCTTTGGAATGGAGCTGGCTGACTGGATGGCTCTGCGTGGGGCACGAAAGCTGATACTCAGCTCCAGTCGCGGCATAACGAAGGACTATCAGTCTTACCGAATTGCGTAAGTTAACTATACCAGAGCTACGGGTTTTCTCACAAATTGTTTGAAAATATAATTTTATTTACAATCCATTTAATAGGCTTTGGAAGACTTACGGCTGCGAAGTAATGGTTAACACGGCGGATATATCGTCCGTTGATGGCTGTCAAAAGTTGCTGTCAGAGGCTTCTAAATTGGGTCCTGTGGGTGGTATTTTCAATCTGGCTGTATTGCTGCGTGACGGCATTTTTTCGAACCAAAGCATGGACCAATTTGTGGAGAGCTTTTCTCCTAAAGCGGTAGCAACAAAACATTTGGATACCTTATCACGGGTATTTTGCCCAGAACTGGAACACTTTGTGGTGTTCTCCAGTGTTTCCTGTGGCCGTGGAAATGCCGGTCAAACAAATTATGGAATGGCCAATTCTGTTATGGAACGCATAATCGAATGTCGCCACAGAGATGGGTTGCCAGGTAAAGCCATCCAGTGGGGTGCGGTTGGCGAGGTGGGACTTGTGGCGGACATGGCAGAAGACAAAATTGACATGGAAATAGGAGGAACCCTTCAGCAGCGAATCTCATCATGTCTGCAAGAGCTTGACAACTTGTTGAGCGCCGAATCGCCAATCGTTGCTAGTATGGTCGTCGCCGAGAAACGTTCTGGACGATCTGGTAACGAAAGTATTATCGATGCTGTTATGAATATCATGGGCATTCGGGACTTGAAATCGGTATCGCTGGGCACAACGCTGTCAGAGATGGGTATGGACTCGCTGATGGCAGTCGAAATCAAGCAAACCCTTGAGCGTGACTTCGAGCTGGTTTTGTCGCCGCAAGATCTACGATCGCTTACATTCCAGAAACTTCAGGAGTTCGTTGATGCCAGGGAGAGAGAGAATACTGATGACATCAAAATGATATTTGCATCAGAAAGTAACCTCTTAGGCATGGACATGCTTCTTCGAAACTTGGGCGACGAAGCACATTGCGATGAAGTCATGATTCCACTGAACACATCAGCAGCTCCTTCAAAACAGAGCTTCCCACCAAATATAATAATTCCTGGGCTAGAGGGAACTGCGGGTCAGGCCTGGTACCATATTGGATCGAATTTGCAAAGCAGGGCCGTTGTCCTACAGCTCCATCAATTTGCCAGCCTGGAGACTGTTCGAGAAATAGCTGAGCAGAGCTTAGAAGTGAGTAAATCCTTTATCCTTATTGTACATAATTGTACATAAATTATCAAATGTTATTTTTTGCCATCTTGTAGCGTGTCAAGCCCATTTTGAAGCCGACAGAACCCTTTTATATCATTGGATACTCCTTTGGTACTTTTGTGGCCCTTAAGCTTGCAGAGCTACTGGAAAACGCTGGCTTCCGTGGACATATTTTGCTGTTAGACGGAGCACCTCATTTCTTAAAACGACTCACTAATCTTCACTTGGGGGAGAACTTTTCGGATAACGACCTCTACGACCTTCTTTTAACTAGAATCGTCAGCAAGATATTCCATCAGGAGTCGACTGCTACAGTTTTCCACAAGATCAAGAGCCTTGAGGAAAAAATGAAACTGTTCATGGAGTATGTGGAAAAGCAGAAGGTGTACAGCAAAGAGTACGCTACTACAATGGTAGGCGCCATGTTTCGAAGGGTGAAAATGGCAGCTACATTTGATTTGGACAGTACCATGAACCTTAAGTCTCCCATAACTCTAATCCGTCCAGCAGAGGTTTCTCTTCAAGACATCGATGAAGACTATTGTGTTTCACAGCTGACATCTGGCAAAGTGGTGCTTAAAGTAATTGAAGGAAATCACACAACTATGCTGGATAATCCAGCACTCGCCAAGATAATAAACGATTTTGACCCAGCACTTTTGGATGACAAAAACTTTGAGGAATATATTCGAGACGATAAGCCCGTTGCGGTGGTGTAAATATAATCATCTCACATAATTTCTCTCCAAAGAAACGAGCAAAGCATAAAATAACACAGACATATTAATGTTTTTGTTCTGTAAAACACAAAACTAACCATATTTAATATAAAATCTATAATTATATATGTATAACTATCACGTTATTTATTCTTTGTCCTCAAATAATCGAACTACAGCTAGAGGTAAACCCATGTGATCACATGCAGTATGCTTACCAGTAAAACTGTCCTTGATCAGCATCAATAGTCAAGGCGATACTGGTCCTGATCGACGGCTGTAACTCAGAAATTATGACAGCTGGAGAAATTGGTGTCCGTACTGTGATATTTTAAATTATAGTTTTGACCTTTACCGACCACTAAACAAAACTTTGCAGATATACTCGATCAAAATCAATGTTTTGGCATTTCTTGCTGTCGCTCCCGCCTTCTCTCTTGTCCAGTATGGCTGTAAATAAAAAAACTGAGTAGCGGCTCACGTGCCTCAAGAGTAGTGTGTTCACGAAGGCACACCCCACAACTGTCATCTCTGATTTACTCTGCCCGTCTTGCCCGTTGCTCCTTCTGTAGAGCCTGTCGGCTCTTGGCTTGGTGCGATTCGGTTCATGTCGCCTGCGAGCAACAAGGATACTTCGAAACTATAACTCTTCTTTTCTTTGTTCTGTTTCTTTGTTCTTTTCTTTGTTATATTTGGTCTTCCACAATAGTTATTTTAAGCAATTCTTTAAAAAATTATTTTATTATACAAAAATAATAAATACTCATTAGAATCTGCAGAATAGATAGAAGATTCTCTATATATTGACATTTATCCACCTGTCCATCTGTTTCTACTTAATTACATATTCTTCTTTTTAAAGAAAATTTCTCTGGAAGAGTATGAGAGGTGAAAATACCTATGTGAATCAATGAAAAAATAATTTATGGAGCCCACATCCAATAATGTAACACTCAAGGTCATGAACACAATATGTCCAACTAATGCCGATGATTCTCGGCATAAGTAATATTTATGTACACATATACATATAAATTAAGTACGATTCAATTATGTGTATGCAGTTCGAATTACCGGCTTTGAATTGTTTCTTTTTTCGGTTCAAATGTAGTAAGCTTACTGTCTACACACACAAATTTTCTGAAAACCCAAGCTCACTCGCACACAAGTGAGAAAGCTTAAAAGAAATGTTTTACACTAAAAGTGGAATACCACAAAATTGCACTGAGACTTTTCCATAGTTCGAAAACTTAACAAGATCAAGGCAACAGTGTAATTTATGACGCTTGTGCGGTTGACAGCGTCAACGGCTCTGATTGTTTTCGCTCACACATTTCAACAATAGTTTCGATTCAACCGCTCGCACGTAAGGTATCGGTATCCGTCAACGGGTGAGCTTGAATTTTCAGGTTTGCTTGTAGCTCGGAGTGGGCAATAATTTATAAATTGCTTTGCTTTGATAGTCTCATGTTCACTAAATAGGAAGCAAATAATTACGGTAGCTGTGCCTGTCTGCCTGTGTGTCTGTGTGTTTATTTATTTGCGAGAGAGGTGTCCGCGTTTTTGTGACCCACAGTTTGGGGAGTTGTTCATTGTATCTGTACGTACGCGGTACTAAATATGAATTAGTATACAACAAAATATATATTTCTGGTTGAATATTAATTAATGTCTATAATAACATATCTATGTACATATGTATGTAGTCACATGCTTATATGTACATAGAAATATACATATGTGCAGGCATACAGAAGATTAATTGTGCTTGGACGGTGATTCGAATATGCGTGCATTTTAATTTCGCGTGTGACAAGCTAATAGAATAATTAATTCTCAAAAATTCTTCAAGTTCTGTCATACTCGTACATATCTGCCATGCAATCGCTGTGACTTACTTGTACCATGCGGATACTTATAGAACAAAGTTCGAATATGATGTCACGTTACATCCATACGTACTTATAGACATCGTTATAATATGCTTAAGCTTCAAGTGTCAGCTACATTTTGACCTCGGATTGCTATAGCAAAGTAGAAGAAGCAAAACTAATAATAATTGAGTTAATCAATATAAGCAACAGCAAAGCGGACTGAAAAAAACCTCGCCGATTTATTAAAATGTATGTGGTTAGACTTATAATGTGCATTACGTTCATGGCGGCTTTGGTTGATGTTGTTACGCCACGTGATGAACCTAAGCAGGAAAAAACATTCAGGTAATTATTAAATATTAATAAAAAAAAAACATTTCAGAATTTTGACTTCATGAAGAGCAGAATCGATCATTTGTAATAGTACATGGTACCCATAGAACCAACCAAGCCATTATATTTAGACGGTATCTTGAGGTTCTTCATAAAAATAGCTTGGTTGCAAATCTTGGAGTTAAAAAAAAATATTTGTTTAATTATTTTGGGTGTAATACTATATGAAACTGAAATTTTCCGTTAACGACGAAGGTCCCACGCTATTTCAAAAAATGTGAGTAATGAGGAAGACTTTGAAAAGGATGATATCGGCTGGACTAATATAAACGAAGAGGTGGATGTTGTAACACCAATGGTCCTATTGCATCTGCAAAAGCTAGGAATAGAACATTTGCAGTTGCCTGACATGAAAGAGAGTATATCAGTAGTAAGTTCAATAACAATGTAAATATTTCTGTAACATGAAAGCACCTAATCAAATTCTAATTGTATTAAATACAGAAACCCCTGTTCATCACCTATGAGGCGGGTCTCCATTTGACTAATGGGATAGTCTATAACCTATATGGTATAGCGAGACATGGGGACGCATTCATGACGTATGAAGGCAAATCGTTCCTCAGCAGATTTTACTTAAAAATAAATAAACTTCAGGTGAGAAAGAACTAAACGTTTTCGGAGTACCTTCATTTCAGAATATTTTATACATGGGCCCCGCCTCTGCACATGTATCCAGCATTTAAGAACGTGAAGAGCTATACAATCTCAATTATTTTTCAAGATTTTAAATTTAAGTAAGCGTTCTAACATTGTAATCGGGACATGGATGGATTAGGGCCTATTACTCGCCCTGAAACTAGGCGTTTCACATTGCAAAAAAAGATATATTTTTCGAAATCGCTTTTAGAGACATCTATGAGTACATCAGATATTTATTGTTATTTTAACAAAAAAAAATTTTGATAATACACAGATACATATACATTGACTGTTAGATCGGCAGATATCGATTGCGTATGAATGAGCTGTCTTGTCCATATGTCAGAGATACTCACACTCGTTTTGTTTATCGTTATGATTATATATGTATGTATTAATAAAAGTATTGTCCGGGTATTCTAAAATAAATCTGAATTGAACGGTTTTCATTGCGAAGTTGACGATAACATATTAGCATGCTCCTTGAAAACAGGCATGCCGGTTTAATGCCGAGGGTACGGTATTTTCAAAGCGCTAGCATTTTTCAAGATCGCAGCCATTTGATTGTCCCCGGCCAAATTACCTAATTTGGCCAAAACTTCTATGCATTTATGTTCATGTGCTCATGTACGACTAAAGCTTGTCACAATCTCGCTTTGAACCATACTAAAGAAATACATTTAAATTGATAAGTAAAATGTACCTTAAATGTATTTATTTATTTCAATTAACAATTATCTGTTAATTATGGAATAGGAATAAAAATGAATATAAGTACAGGAGAGAAAGGAAAGATACAATTTACAAATATTCTAATCTAAGGTAAATGATAAATGTTAAAGACAATTTTTTCAAGGGATATTTCGGGGGATTAAATGGTACAAGTAATTATAATAATTGCATGAACCCGGAAAAGTTCATGCTGGGCGTAATATATTCTACATATCCAACTCAGACGGGTTGGTCTGGAGGGAACTGTAAAATCGATTTGTCCCAAAAGAGTTTGGGAGTCCACAATCCCGAGAATGAGAAAATGAGAATGAAAAAAAGTTCTGCCATAGAAAAAAAAGTTTCATCATATCTTTCATAAAAAGTGGGTTTCGATCCTTGAGTTTCCTCAATCGTTTCGGGTAGTGTAACTGACGTGCAATATGAAGATCATCTCAACCAAACCATAAAATTACTATACTAATTTCTGCACTTTTCTGTAGACGAATCCCAGTAAGGTTTGTACCTGTGGGGCAAAGTAAATTATTAGATTACATATATTTTTTAATATTGGCTACTCCATCCCGCCCACACTTGCAAGACACTTTGACATGACTGTCTACTAGTTGAACAATAAAAAAAAACAAATAAAGATAGCGTACTGATATATTACAATGGTCAGCTTTCGTCTTTGGCTGCAAACTTACTACACAGATCACAAAATTAGGAAAAATTATTCCTTCTACTCAGGTTATTTTTGCTAAATACATTATTACAGCCAGAACAATGAAAAATTACGACTCGAGTTAACAATGACATCCATGAAATCCAAATATTATTCGTGACCTGACCCTTTCAGTGGCTCAGCCGTTTCGCCATAGATTTTAGATAGCAAAAAAATTTAAAGACCCCCTTTTAATGCACCTATACCAAACAAAAGTGAAGGACACAGGATATAATTTTTGTGCAATTTCTCATGAGTTTTTAAGTAACAAATTCGTAAAAATTCGAAAACCTAATGTTTCGCAGACAGTAATCTAAAATCTAGTAATCTAGAATGGCAAAGTTCTTACAACCTGATGTACGACAACTAGGTTATGTAAATAAAAAGAGCCGCTATCTCCAAGAAAATAAACAAATATACGTTTTTTTCTTTAAGAAAAAGCTCAAGCACTCCCATGGCTTTTTTTACTATGATAGAAATGTGTTCAGAAAACTTTAACTTGGGGTCTAGTTTAACACCAAGATCATCAACCAATGTAATTCTCTCAAGAGATATTGTCGCACATTATCTACATTGAAAGAAAATGTGATTTTCAAACTTGTTATAGTACTTCGTCTAGTCTTTTAGTGCTTACGGTAATAGATCCCAATCGATGTAAAATTAAAGAATTTGTAATAAATCGTTTCTGTTTCATAAATTTATAGTTCGAATATAACTTTTTCCTAAAACTGATGGCAATTGAAGGATACGGCAAAGTTATGGGTTCGTTGGACAATACAGTCGTGTATGCTGAGTTAGCTGTAAACGTCATCAACTCCAAGCTTCATCTTCACGATTTTCGTATAATGGAGTTCAGGTACATAATTAGGAGATGTACTTATGTAAATACAATCATTATGTACATACATTAAAAATACAAATTACAGCGCATATTTAAATACTTTCTTGGACTATAATTGTTTGTAAAGGCCTACAAATATGCACTGCATTTGATACAATTGTATACATTTTTAAAATTTTTTTAAATTTTAATTAACAGCAATATCCATGTTCAACTGGACCAGGCTCGGTTGATAAGACAGCTGACTGGAATTATTCTAAGCCCTATAACAAATTTTTTTAAAGATCGCATAACCACATCCATAGCAGATGGTCTTAAAGATCAAATGCAGTCGGTGATGGATGATTTTAACAACGAGGATCCGTTACAGCTACGTGAATTTACCAAAAAATTGTTATCTGGCATTACTGGAAATACACCAGAAGATATTGATTAGTTCTGCTTATGTGAAATAAATGTTTAAGAACAAATACTTATTCGTTTTAGTGGTAAAATTGTGTATTTTGTTTAATATTTATAATAATAAAAATGAGACAACTTAATTTAAAAACTTTTTTATCAGAAATGGACGTGCAGTTTCAAAGATACTACAAAAACTTTCGGATTAGGGTTCCTGTTCAATACTTTTTGTATGCTTATTATACCAGGTACTCGAGGATAAATAGGGCATTTTGTATTTGTGCCCAACGGTGGATGTACATATGTACATACGCATAGAATGAAACGTTTCCGACCCCATAAACTAATATGTATATTCTTGATCTTCATTAATCTTGTCTTGCTTGTCGGCTAGTTCTCAGAGACTATAAAAGCTAGAGCCTCAGAATTGTACCTTCAGATTGCTCTGATATCACACTGATACAAGTGTATTTCAAAAATGTATTCCGGCCCCACAAAGGACGAAAATCTGCTGTATCCACAATTTTAAAGAAAATATGACCATATGACCGAATTGGGACTAGATTGGCACTAGCCAGAATGAAGAAATTAATTTGCAGTGGCTTCCCCGACCCCTTCCAGCATATTTTCTTATTTTTTGCACATTATCTCATTCCACCCTCTGCTTCTTACAGAAAGCACGGAAGCATGAAATAGCTAAGTTCATTACAACCTGGAAAATATCGTAAAGAAAAAACAAACTTTAAAAATTCTACAAACAAATGTTTGCATTAAAAACGAGATGGGACGTGTGAGACTCTTCTTACGCGTCACAACTTTTATACCCTGCACTCAGTACTACATTTGTACCTTAGCGGTGTTTTGTAAAATTTTACATTTTTACTTCATCTGTCATCTACATCTACAACACTTCTCACTACGCCCCCCCCCCCCCCCCCCCCCCCCCCCCCCCTTCCCTAGACCCACACATTGCAGACTCGCGCCAGAGACAGTGGCCGCACACAGAAGAAGCAGACTGCGAATGAGAGAATGTGAAAAAGGTTAAAAAAAAACAAATATAAACTGCGGGACGGCGTGGGTTTAGCCACTGAAAATTAATTTCTTCATTTTGGCCCAATTTGGTGATCTGATAGATATGGTCATTCCCTACGGAATGGCGTTTTTAGTTTTCTTTTATCTTCAAAATTGTAGATTTGGGAGGTTTTTGCCCTTTTGCGGGGGCGGAAGGGGGCGTCATTTTTTAAATACACTAGTAACAGTGTGAGCATACAGAAGTCTGGATGCAACATTTTGGTAGCTCTAGCTCTTATAGTCTCTGAGTACTAGGCGCTCATCAGGACGGACAGACGGACGGACAGACATACATGGCTCAATCGACTCGGATATTGATGCTGATCAAGAATATATATACTTTATGGGGTCGGAAACGTTTCCTTCTGTGTGTTGCATACTTTGTGCACAAATACAATATACCCTATTTACTCTGCGAGTACCGGGTATAAAAAAAAAGGTCGTCAAACCATTTCTAAGCCCCATATCTTTTAGAAAAAGTTGTTCTGGATCGACCCGGCAAAATCGTGTCGAGTAGTGTAATAACCAAGATATGGACTTATTAGTTCCTGAACCGAATTTTTGTACTTTGCCCAATAACTGGAATAACTGGATTTAGTGTGAAGACTCTTTTGATTTCAAGTGCATTTGTCACACGCCTTTCCGCCTGCTCAAATAGCCCATTTCTGCGGCATCCTTTATTTTAAAGATAAGAGAAACATTTTTCAATCGGATCCCAACAACCGCACTGTAGTTTGTTTTAACATTCAAGATTGACTTTGAAAATTGCTTTGTGGTGGTTTGTTCTTGCTTAAAAGGCTGAAAAGGTTTACATTATTACATTACAATAAATTAATTGTATAACATTATTATTATTATATATTTCAGGACCAGTACAGGTCTGAAACTTTGTAAAAAATCAAGGTACTTTGAACTTGCAAATTATTGGGCATATACAAAATAGGATCAATCTGAGGATACTATACTATACTATACTATACTATACCATACTATACTATACTATACTATACTATACTATACTATACTATACTATACTATACTATACTATACTATACTATAATAGCAATACTAATTAAAGCTGTTTGTGTAAGTATTAAAGTCACTTTGACTTACGGTTTATCTTTATGTCGATTTACAAATGCGATGAATCTTAATTTTGACTCTGACCTCGTTTATATCCCCTCTTGGAGGGCTCCATGCTATATAATGTACACACATAAAAACATAGACATGTATGTACATGCGAGGGCGTATGTATGTTTATTAAGATCCTACAATTTTCTAAACTATCGGAACGTTGGAGCTTTATTTGCTATACAAACATGTGTAGACTGAATTTGTACATATATACATACTTACATACGTACATATGTACATGTGTATATTTATAAGTGTATGTATGCATCTAAAATGAGAATCGAAACTAATAAGCTTTTATGCTTGCGAGCTGCCCCGATAGTCAACTGCCAGATTCTGTTCATGCCGGACGCGCTTTTCAAGCACGAAAAAAGTGGTTTGGATTCTCACGAACGCAAATATACATATAGAATTGTACATGCTGCAGATGTATGCATACTTTTCTATATAAATAAACGGCTATACACCAAAATAGGCTCGGTATTTTGTCTTTAGTGAATAAGTAAGTGACCCAAAGATTTTGTGCTGAATTGAGCATTTTGCAGTAAATAATATCGAAAACCATATGATACCCTTGATACCGTTTGCCAACCTATATGTGTTCCGTGCGTATGACAGCTACTATTGCATTAATAAATACATAGAGAAATAAATATATATAAAATAGTATTTTGGTATCATGCGTATGTAATACAATTGCAAAGAAATCTTTTAAGTATGTATTGATAATATGGGAAGTACTTAACTAATGGAAAACTAAATTATTTAAGTGTTATTTGAGCAATATTTCAAACGTGAAATACCATTTGAATAAAATCATAAAAAATTAGAGAAAATTTGTACAATAATGTACATATGTACATACGATTGGTATGTTTGTGTTATAAACCATATGTTTGTTACTACATCATAACATCGATTAACACTAAATACGATGGACTCCCATAGGATACTCTTACTTTTCTCGTATGCAAACCAGTATCTCAGTTGGGACTCGTTTTTTTTTACCCGGTACTCAAAGAGTAAATAGGGTATATTGTATTTGTGCGAATAACGGTTGTATGTAACGCACAGAAGGAAGCGTTTCCGACCCCATAAAGTATATATATTCTTGATCAGCTTCAATACCCGAGTCGATAGAGCCATGTCTGTCTGTCCGTCTGTCCGTCTTGTTTGTCGGCTCGTTCTCAGAGACTATAAGAGCTAGAGCCACCAAATTTTGTGCTGTATGCTCACACTGAAACCAGTGTATTTCAAAAATTAGCCGCGCCCCCTTCCGCCCCCGCAAAAGGGCGAAAACCTCCCAAATCTACAGTTTTGAAGATACAAGAAAACTAAAAACGCCATTCCGTAGGAAATGGCCATATCTATCAGATCACCAAATTGGGATCCGATCGGATCATTATTATAGCCACAATGGAGAAATTAATTTCCAGTTGCTAAACCCACCCTGTCCCGCAGCGTTTGTTTCTCTTTTTACATTCTCTCATTCACACTTCTGCTTCACTTGGCCCCTGTCTCTGCCCTTCCCCTGACGAGGACTCTTCCGACTTTTAACCCACCCCGTCCCGCAGCTTATATTTGTTTTTTTTTTGTGTGAGGGCGCTGCCTCTGCGTCTGCCGCAAGTCAGCAGTATGTGGGTAGGGAAGGGTGGCGAGCGTGTTGGTGTGAGAAGTGTTGTAGATGTAGATGACAGATGAAGAAAAAATGTAAAATTTGACAAAACACCGCTGAGGTGCAGATGCACTATTGTCCCAATGACCAGTTTTGGTGGCTGTTTACGCGAAATTAGTGCAAAGTGCTTATGGCCGGGAGCAATTAGTATTTTGTATAAGTAAAATGAATTTGTAGCATTAAGTTACTGACAGAAGCTTGTTGGTATAGAACATACATGTGATATGTGAATACGATAGAGAAAGAGGAAGAACATTCATTTAATAGGTGAATATCGAAATTGAAAAGAAGAGATTCAATTGATTTGAATTCCGACTCGGTCGAACAGCAGCACTTGGCTTTTTATTTCGAGATTTTGATTCTGAACTGGTTGCGAGGAGTTGCGGAAACAGTGCCCAAAAGCTAATATTTAAAAGTTAAAACCAAGACTCGGTTTTTAACGCTCTGTATTATAAAACGAGTGACCATCAAAGTTGCGTATAAGAAATTTTAATAGATGGCGCCACTTTCGAAAAATCTGCTGTGAAACCTAGCGGTCATTATTGCACAGAATGTGCAGGAAAAAGTACCAATTTTATTGCTGTTTTAAATATCTCATAAATTGGAAAATACGATTAACTGATCCAATTTTTTTGATGCATTTTATTTAGTAGGCATTACGTGCTCTGTAATGTGAACGATATCTAGTGGTTGGCGATGTGTTCTACATCTAGATGTAGAAAAAGCATCATCTAGATGTAGTCCTGAGTGCCGGGTATAAAAGTTGTGACGCGTAAAAAGCGTCTCACACGTACCTTCTCCTTTTTGTTGCATCAGCTGCATTCGACCCGACCAATATATCGTAGCAATGTATGTACATATGTATGCACATATGTACAAACATACAAGCAAATGTATGTAGATGCTGTAGACTTCATCTGTCAAGAACCAAATTCTTAGAAAAGTTTTTTATTTATTAATTTATTTACCAAATTTTTGAATCAATCAAATATTAATATATATGATTTTTTTGTTTTGTAGTGCTTAAGACGCTGATCATTTGAAAACTGGGCTTCCGGCAAAATGACAACTGTGCATTTACCTATTCCTGTTGGTTCACTTTCTAGTGAAAATCGTGGGAATCCGGAATCGGATGACACAGAAAATATACCTTACCATGCACGTGAAAATGCTCAACCCTTTACGTATGGAAACGTGCCTGTGGGATTCAATGCCAGCGACTTAAGCCATGTTCCTTCTGGGAACGTTTTTGAAACACCGAGTGCAAAGCGAGCACAAATCACATACCCAAGCAGTCCCTCAAGCACTCGCAAGAGCACAAGACCCGGAATATCGCCTTCTCACCCTGTGCTAAGAAAGACGCCGTCGCGACAAGAGTTTGAAGAAATGTTGATGGAACGAAAAGAAAAATCTTTGCGAGAACAAAATAATGCTGCAACGCATCTGGCCCAAAAAGCATCAATACAAAAAGATTTCGATGAGCTGCATGAGAAGCTCAATAAGACCATTCTTTCTACGCAAGAAATAAATGGATCTAAACACCAAAAATACATGGACTTCACATATGCAAAACAAGCCGCCTTATGCACTTCTCCGAGCTCAGAAAATGTTGATCCCACTCACCTTGTGGTGGAAAAGAAACGTCCGGAGACGCCAACATTTCCGGTTGCTCAGCAGTTGGCCAACAGTGATCGATGCGTCAGTCCGTACCCACCAGGAACTGCAAAATGCGTAACACCTGAAGAGCACGGTTGGGCAGCGCAACCTAGTGTTACTCAGGATGTGGAACCACATTTGGTGAAGTTTGCCAAGGATTCATCACAATTTTGGTACAAGCCACATATGACACGGGAAGAGGCTGTGCAGCTACTACGTACAGCACAGGCCGGCACATTTATCATACGAAATTCGACCACGTATCGTGATGCATATGGGCTTGTGTTGCGGGTCGCGAAAGCTCCACCATGTGTACCTAGTACGAGCATATCAGGAAACGGCTATGAGTTGGTACGCCACTTTCTCCTGGAGCCTACGAATCGAGGCATTCGTCTTAAGGGATGCGCCAACGAACCCATATTTACGTCCCTATCAGCCTTTGTCTATCAGCACTCTATTAATAAATTAGCGCTGCCATGCACTCTCATAATACCAGATCAGGATCTGCTGCTTTATTCTCGCGACAATGAACTTATATGCAGACAGAAGCAGGTTCTTGCACAGGGCGCTGCATGCAACGTGCTTTACTTATACCAGTGTGATACGGAATCGCTCACTGGGCTCGAGGCCGTTCGTAAGTCCGTTCACCAGATGTACTTGGATGCAAAATATTCCCTTCCAATAGAAGTACATTTAAAAATATCGCAGGAAGGCATTACATTGACCGACAACACCCGCAAAACTTTCTTCCGCCGGCATTATGCAGCGCAGAATATTTCTCACTTCAGCATGGACCCAAATCAACGATTTTGGAGTGTCAAGGCAAGCGACGAAGGATTGCAGCGATCCGTTAACAAGTCAATATTTGCATTCGTAGCACGTCCGCTGACTGGTACTAAGGACAACCAATGCCACATTTTTTGCGATTTAGCCTCCTCGCAACCAGCTTCAGCAATTGTATCATTTGCCAATAAAGTACTTCCATTGAGTAAATCATCCTGTAACATGCTATAAGAAAAGTAATGTCATTCTTATACTTGTTTTTACCGACACATTTTGTATTTATTTTAAAAATAAACTGAAGAGCTAACCTAGCTGGCAATCAAGATGATTAAAACAATATTAAATAATTGAATTATAAACAAAAATTGTTAGTTGTTGTATTAATAATCTTATGTCTTTGGTAGTGGCGAAAACTTTCGACACTTGCGGAGGGCGATCAATCGAGTATGACAGAATTAGGCTATCCTGCTCCAGTTCCCAGGGATTTTTCACATCAGAACCTGTATAAATCGCATGATGTAGCGTATAATTTTAAATCTGTTTTAAAGATGTACTTGGATACTTGGATAGATCGCAGCTCCCGCAAAACTTTCTTTAGACGTAGTAACACGAGCAGCCTTTTAATACTAGTGTTTATTGGTAAGTGTTTTTCTTTTTTGGATGAACACAGTAATGAAAACGTGAACGAAGTTTTTGGATTTTCGTTGTAATCAAGTTTTTTGAATATTTGTTTGAAGAAACTTGCTCTGCGTGCTTTGGCCTGAGTGAGTTTTTCGATAGGTTTCGGTAAGTTAGGCTGAGTATGTATCAGTTTCGCATTCGAAAGATAAGAAAGCCAACAAGATCAACGACATGCAACATCTTCGCTCCCCGATGGCAACAGTGCTGGCTAAAGGCAACCGATTTCTGAGATATAAACAAAAACATTGGGAACGACAGACATTTTAAACACTTTTCTCGACTATGTGTCCTCGCTGTAACTCCTCATAATGCTCCAATTCTTTTATGACCGAGCCTTCTTTAGCAGTGAGGTCAGTGCTCAACTACCGGCATTTTCTCAAATTGTGAGTGAGGAGAGAAGTCGTACAGATTTGACAGAAGTGACAGCATTGTGATTTGATCTTCTGCTGTGAATATTGTATACCCACCTCACTTATGACTTCTTAATAGTGAGTTTACATTATAGTAAAAAAATTAGACACTAGAAAAAACATTAAACAAAAGTTTTGAAGCAGTTGCTTTTTTAAGTGTAATTCCACCTCTCTACAAAGCTTTCACATGTTAAATCGAATCTTAGGTTTTGATGGGTGACGTATTCAAGTTGGTCGCATTGTAATCTTATATGCATCCGAGTATATTAAGAGCAACCCCAGAAAGAAGGGCTCATATTAGGTTGAGCTCTACAGGCAAAGCCTCATCTCTTCATACGATGAGAAGAGTGTGAATCAGCTTGAATAAATAAATAAATGTACTGGTATATAACTAAACCGGTTTGACAGGAAACTGTTCAATACGAGTAGTTACACTCTCATATCAAAGCAATTCCAGTCGCTCTTAATTTCATATTCCCATCACAGCTCTTATCAGGGTTCGGGAGACAAAACTGCTCTCTGCCTGTTCGAGTCGACAATAAGATTCGCAAATAAAGTTAATGTCGGGGCTACGTATGCCTAGGAGTACCTACATATGTATGTATGTATGAATGTACCTTGAATTTCAACTCACTCAACTTACTTATCTCATTTGATTCCCAGCTTTCAGCGGCAGTCGCCGCGAAGCTTCGTTCGTGTTCACAGCTGTCGAGGCGCCACAATCCGTAACCCGTAGATTACTAAAACCAAAGGCAGGTTATCAAATGAGATTGGGTTTCGCCTCAGTCTTAAAGTTACTCATAAAAATCGCCGCTAAGTCAAGGTTATACTAAAATTAAGAAACAAGTGAGTAATGTGTTGATCGGGCTTTACACTTGAAATTTTCTTATTTGAACGATAACGATGTGAACGATGTTTAAAATATGTAAATTGACAATAAACAGTAGCTGGATGCAAAACAAGCATTAAGCATAGAAAATTAGTTAAAAGTTAATAAATACAAAGAAGATTACAATGTACACTTACATATGTATGTATGTATGTATGAATGTATTTATGTACATATGCGTGTATACATAGTACGTCCGAGTATATAGTTTTTAGAGTTTAGTAATTGAATAGCCAAGACAATATACTTCTCCAGACAGAGAACAGATATTGTAACAGAAGTAGGCAAGAGGAATATCGTGTGTTCCATCATACACAAAATATGTACAAGAAATGTCCATTTCTTTTTAATTACAGACTACGATGAATGGGTATAGGAACCTTTGCCATTTGGTAGTATTGGCCGCCCTTTTCACTTTAAGTGCTAAAGGGGCTCCGCAGCAAGACTCAACCGCTGAGAAAAACATTCAAGAAATATTCAACACCAATCCAAGTATCCCATCGAACAATCCACCTTTAACACGGCCATCTAGTGGAATTGGAGTAGTAGTAACGCCAGAGCCAATAGATCCCTCCAGTCCACTGACGAATTTTAACTCGATCAGCGGAAAGACGGCTACGTGCAATTGTGTTCCTTATTACAAATGTGACCCGTCTACCAACAGTGTAACGGAGGACGAGACCTTTGACGGATTCGGTGTAATCGATATCCGCTTTAACAATGACGATCCAGTCTGCCCCTCCTCCGTGGACATATGTTGCGATGGCAATAGAACACGTAGCGAGACGCTGAACCCGACGCCGTTGGATAAACGACCGAACCAGCCTCGGGGCTGCGGCATTCGCAACGTTGGCGGTTTGGATTTTACGCTCTCCGGTGTAACCCAGAACGAAGCTGGTTTTGGTGAGTTTCCATGGACAGTGGCACTGCTGCATTCTGGAAATTTCAGCTATTTCTGTGCCGGTTCACTGATACACCCACAAGTGGTTCTGACTGCGGTGCACTGCGTCGAGACTCATGCTCCGGGTAGCTTCATGGTGCGAGCTGGCGAGTGGGACTCTCAAACAACTAAAGAGCGTCTCCCCTATCAAGATAGAGTCGTGCAACGCATCATTACACATCCGCAATTCAAGGCTCGAAACATAGCCAACGATTTTGCGCTTGTAGTTCTCGCTCAGCCAGTTACTTTGGACGATCATATCAATGTGGTCTGCTTGCCACGACAAGGTGAAAGCGCCGCACCTTCCATTACCTGTACTTCCACTGGCTGGGGCAAGGATGTATTTGGATCTCCCGGAAAATATAGTGTAATAATGAAAAGTGTGCCGTTGCCTGTCGTGGACTTTAATACTTGCCAAACACGGCTGCGCAACACGCGACTTGGCCCTAAGTTCGCCTTGGATAAGTCATTTATGTGCGCCGGCGGTCAGCGCGGCGTGGACACCTGCCAAGGCGATGGTGGCGCACCACTTGCCTGCCCCATAGGACTCGCCTCAGAGAATCGTTATCAACAGAGCGGCATTGTGGCCTGGGGAATTGGCTGCAACGATGAGGTGCCAGCGGCATATGCTAACGTTGCACTGGCCCGAGACTGGATTGATCAGCAAATGTTGGCCAATGGTTTCGGCACATCGGTGTATACCATTTGATTACTTTCCGAGCCTATACTTTTCGGTTCATTATTATAGACAAATTATATTTAATAAAATGATAAAAATATAAAACGCTCTTTTTATACCCGGTACTCGAAGAGTCACTAGGTGGGACGTGTGAGACGCTGCTTACGCGTCACAACTTCCATACCCGGTAATCAGTAGGACGTCTGTGCTTTAAATTGTACATTTTAATTATTACATTTAGCCACTGTACATTAATTTCATCATTCTGGCTGAAGAACGGATATATAGATAGATAGATAGATTTTGTCGAGTAGTGTTCACAACAAAATTTCTCTTTGAATTAATCTCTAACTAAAAAAAAGTAGAATCGGGATCAGAGCAGGTTTAGATGCGATTCCTTCGCCTCCTCATTCTTGTCCCGACAGCTTCTGCAGAAGTCATCGTGGGGGAAGACGGTCTGGAACCCATTCTGGTGCCAATCTGCCAGTGCCCCGATATGGTTCGGGTAACTGATGAGCTCTACTGTAATAGATTTTCTCTATGATTCCACATGGATAGTGACATTTTGCGTTCTCTGAGTTCGTTTTTAAGTCGCTTTTAAGCTTACAGCAGTAGACTTTCTGGTATTTGCGGGAGATTTGTAAAAATTCCCGAATATCTTCAACTCGTATGTGTGTACGATCATAGTGATCATAGTTTGCAAAGGTGTAAAATCACTATGGTTTCGGTTCTGTACATATGTATGCATATGGTTTCTCCCACAAAAAGCCCGTTTGCCTTTGTGTGCCCACAATCCCGCTGTCTTACAGTACGGATATCAGCTGGAGCGGGTGTACCTTAAAGTTTTCACGCTGTCGAATACCTACATATGTGCTTCAATGTTGTCATGGGCGTCGTGTCGACAGTATGGGCTAACCTGAGGAGACCTCAACCAGCAGTAAAACTGTTGTTAAACTTCCTCATTATACTAATCCCATCGATTTTAAAGTGAAACCACATTGCTTATGACCTTCCGTAGATCAGAGGAAGCCAAATGTACATACATTAACGTATACCATGTGGGAATTGCCACAGTTAACGTTGCCCCATTTTTCCTCTGGGTACAGTTCCCCCAGAAGCCGGGCTGTGATTTGCAGCAGTCCTTTCCGTATAGCAATTCCCCTTTTAAATTTAATTTCCATAATTTTTTTCGGAAGCAGTTGCACATACGAGAATAAAAAACTGCAACTAGGTTGCTGTGAGGAGCGGCGCAAGAGGCGCTCTCTTGGGTGGCCGTGTTTTGGGTTAAGCACATGTTACAGTTACAGTCAGCCTGTCACCTTCAACTGCCAACCAGCGGAGGTGCCAGAGGGTGGACCAGTAAAATGAGACTCCACTTAACATCCCCACCAACTCTAACGGTTCAAAAGAAAGTGCAGGCAGCTACCCTATTCTTCAATTCCGTCGGACTATGGCGGCATTTTGGTCCTCCGGATTTCGCCAGTCTGAGCTCCACTGAGCTGCTTGTCATGACACAGATGGTGGGCACGGAATACCGCTAGTTGCGCGGTAAATACGAGTAAGTATAATTGCAACACTTTGAAGGCTGGGCCCATTTGAAGTGACAAGAATTTTGACACCGTTCCGGTCTGAGGACGCATCTTTAATTTAATTGTTTTGCCTCAACGGAGCTCCTAATTAAGGCCATATGAACAGATGTATGTATGATACACTTATAAGTCTGTAAAGAACAAAAACTAATATTTACACGATACTCCGCAAGAAACCTACATGTTTTAGATGCACATAATTCGTTTAGTTCGATTGCTTGATAAAAATACACAAATATAAAAAGGATTTATATTTTATATGTACCACAGTTCTAAAATATTATGAACTGAAATCTTCAGTAGTGTGTGTGACTTGCTAAAATGTTCCTGGAAAAAGTCGTACCGTTTTTCACATAATAATTCCTCATATTAGTACTAAGAATTGTCGCAACTACTACACTCTCTAGTGCGTTAGACACTGTCGTACAAAAAAGTTATGGATTTATCATGCTTGTACGAATATTTTACGAATATTTTGATTACTGCTACCTAGCAAGTGTGCTGAATACATATTTTTGAGGTGAACGGAGCTCCAAAATAATAATGGGACGCATGTGAATATCCTTGGATTGAGGTTCGTTAAGTGGAATTGTTCGCTACTCATTTGCAAGTGGAATTTATTCCAAAGTGCTTGTGGCTATTTAATATTTATAATTGAAAAAGTTTTGTTGTCGTACCAACAGCATCGCTTGAAGTATTTACTCTGCATGTTGGCCACTGCCGGTGGGTCCCATCCACATCCACCCGTCTAATTTCTCTATCTGGCTCTGGCTCTGGCTCTGGCGCTGTCGCTGGCTCTGTCTCTGCCACTGCCAACTACTTGCAGCCACTTATCATAATTAGACTTTTACTGGTGGTGCAAATGAAGAAGTTTCACTTCAATATATTAACCATGCTTCCAGAGGTGCCCACTTCTGGCAGGGCGCAATTAACAACTCGTTGCCACTGGGAGGCGGGTGACCAACCGTCTCTGAGGGCTTGTCTTGGGTGGCCATTAACATTACTACACGGCTAGTAAGGACTTCCAAGTCCAAGTCCTCTAGGCAAAAACAAAAAGTTATTCCCCACAAGACATTTTCGCAACAAGAGCCGTTCACGTCCACTTCCACTTGGCCCACTTACCACTGCCCTGTCTGTGTGTGCATTATGTGCTGCTTCATCATTATTGACAGACCTAATCAATTGCAATCCATTAGTCTTTGTAGTTTGGCTGCAGACAGATATTAAGAAAAACGAATTTCAAGTTCGGCAACATCCTCGTTTCAGGATAAACGTACCGACCCGGATACGGGTTTGCACTCGAGTTGAGCCTGCCAAGAGCAGATCAAGCAGGGAGAACGTCGGGGAGCCAGAAACTGAATAGATTTCCCTTTAACAACCAGCCAGCGACTTTCGCTATTGGGCCTGCCTGTCACTGCCATTCCCGTTTGTGTGCTGAATTGAATGCTTTTGTTGCACTCGGGTTCCTACCCGTTGAGCAATTAAGTTTAGAACTAGCAGTATGCGATTTACTTACTTGTGTGTTCAGTGGCAGTGGTTAAAAGGGTACTCGTGCCATACCCCGAACTTAAACAGTACCCCGAGCATACTCTGGTTACCGTTGAAAGGGACAAAAATAGATGATTGGGGAGGTAAAATAGCTACATAATATGTTGATAACACTCATTAACGGAGTGCACTTACAAAGAATGCTTTCTCTCAGTTAAAATCATACCTTCATAAATCCTTTAAAATGTCCTGTGTACCCATAGGTAAGAGTGCATACATGTACATAAATATGTGAGTACATATGTAATGGAGTAACTTCATTTTTATACGTATATTTATTTATTACCCTGTTTCATTACTTCGCCCTAAACAAAAACTATTGTAAAACATGAGAATGGTTTACGCTGCCGAATTTGATCCACGAAATAGTTGTAATATGGTCTCTCATTAATCTTACAGATGGAGTATTTTTAATATATGGGCATTCGCTTTTCGCGAGCCATTGGCATTGAAAACAAATGTTCGATTATTAATGGACTGAAAGTAACATTCACATTATTAAGGCCAACTAGCTCATTTAACTACATATGTATGTATATGTAAATGTATATGTATATGTATATGTATGGCTAGTTATCCGAAAGGGTTCAACAATTTCTATGATCTTATTTTAAACTACTCTGGGGAGTGTTTTTCTCTCTTCGTATGTGATACTCGAGCCTCAATGGCAATAAAGACATTTCGGCTTACAACTTTGTTAACCTGCTACTGCACCTGCAACCAGGTGCTATTGCTCATGTGCTGCTTGAACTCGTACTATGTTTTTGAAATGTTAACGGTATGAATGGATAAATGTTTTCATCTTATGGGTATTAAGCACAAACGAACGCAACTGTGCATCTGTAAAAGGGGATCGCGAGTATCCCCGTCACCAACATGGACCGGATCCAACAAATTCTCCCTGTTAGTTTTCTTCTTTTGAGTTTAATATGGCCTATAACTAACGTAAAATTACTATATGGTCGGCATGTTCAAACCCTTTGGAGAACTATGTATCATGGGTGGTTTACAAATCAATAAACATGGTGTTGTGCGAGTTACGCAATCGGCACTTGTTTTAGTCGTTACAATATTTAAAACTTCAACACCACATATGTATGTACATATGTAGTTACACTTTTATAATCGCATTTCACTGAAGAGCATGAATATGAATGCAAGTAATGTTCATTGATCTATTAATAAGTACATGGTACTGTCATATTGTTGGTAATACGTAATACAGTGATATAAATCCTTTCATTTGGGACTACTTAGTTCTGCATCGTGTTAGTTTTTGTTGTTAACGGTTGTCAACGGATAAGCCTCTGAACAGCAGTTATCATTTAAAATCTCTGGCACCTAGTCTCTTACACAAAGGTCTAATTACTTAAGAGTAAACAAGTCTGTCAATATTTACAAATAGAGTAGATGCTTGCCCAATGGACGTCACTGTACAGCCACTGAAATTGGTTCCTAGAAGCACTGACTGCGCCCGGAGGCGCAAATTTGCAGACCACCCTCAATATTGTTGGTCGATTTGGAAGATTGTTCGAACTCCTGCTTTGGCTGCATAGTCCCAAAGGACCTGGGAGATTTCAGGGAGAGCAATTTGCTCGGCAGAGCCATAGAGGCTGGCGCTGGCGCTGGCGAGTCGGTCACGGTGATGGCTGGTATGCCCGGCTTGTTGCTGTTGCTGTTAGGAGGAGTCCCCGAGCGACTTGCTCGGCCATCGGCACTGGAGCTTGCCTGCGAGCCCATGGTTGCCGTCAGCGGCAGCATGTTAAAGCCCATGTGAGAGGGTCGCACTGCAATTGCGATCGGCAAGGAAGCCTTCCGGTTTAGCGAGTGTCACCCGTAGAAATACTGAGCGCTGCTCTCTGTAGACACGCCACGCGACAGATTGCGTGGCACTGTGCTATCGTAGTAGATCCCACAGCCGCTGTTCGAGGTTGAGGGCATGGCTGTTAGTGGCAGGGGATGGCCAGTACTCATCGAAGTCGGCGGCGGGGAGGGGGAGCTCATTATTCCCATGCTGGTGGGTATCAGCGTGCGTCGCAGAGTGTGGTGATGTCCAGCCACCATGACAGCACCTCCCAAGTACGCTGGTGAAACCGTGCTCAGTCCGGAGGGTCCAAGGAAGTGAGCACCTACAGGAACCAAGTAGATTTTGCAATTTAAAGTACATAAGTAAACTGATCGTATCCTCACCCATTGTCAGGGGCCCGTTTGTTGTGGGATGACCCATGGTAGTGTAACTGGCCTGCGAGTGCGGAGCCATCAGAACAGTGGTTGCTCCAGAGGTAGGGTGCGAGAGTGCCCCTGGTAGGCCTCCGTAGCTGCACTTGGGCGTCGGTGCGTATGTCATGTAGGTCTTTTGTTTGCCAGCACATAGTCAGTTTTGTGTGTGTTCATGGTGACGGCGCGTCCACAAAGGACATAAAAAGAGAGAGCAGAGTGTGGCATAAAGTTAGGCTGGGCTGGCACTCATTAGTGCTCGTTGGCGTTGGCTGGCAATCCAGCCCTGCACTCCGCTATCAAGCTAATGTAGGGGAATAAGCTATACCGTATATTCAAGTCTAAGGCTATAAGAGAAAGCACAAAATAACCAAGATTGTGCCAGCACACTGATCAATCTACTTTCTTAGAGCAGAAGACAGAAATCAGAATGATTGTCGGCTCAGGGTGTTACCTTAGAGGGTATGCAAAACCCAGTGTGTTGACAGAGCAGACATAAAGATTGAAGAAAATATGTGTAAATATGTACATGTATGTCTGTGTATACGAGGTTGTGCGTTTGTACTATATGTGCATCGGATCCCTGCCGTCCCGTTGTTTTTGCTCTTTTCCTCTCAGTACGCATGGCGCAGTACAAAGGGCAAAGAAATTGTTGCAGAGAGCATTCGGAGCAAGGATGCCTCCACCTGGCAGGCTGTGGCAGGACAAACGACTCCCAGTGCTTCAAAGTCTAGGGTCCTTTGTTTGCGAGAAAAGGATTTAATGGCCATAGGAAAGCAACTGCACTTGTGCCCTACCCTGACAACAGTAAGAAACGAGGCAGCCTCCCCGCTCTACTTCCAATTTCCATCACAAACAATGCTCGGTTTTCTTTAACTTTTGTGTCCCTTCCTCGTCACACATGGTCGACTGCACCAACAATTAGATTTGCATAATTAGTAATGCCTGTGTATTTACCTCTGGCAATGGCTGCTGTCCGAGACACTAACTGTGCTGGGATGGGTAGTGGTAGTGGCAGGTGTAGGGGTAGAGCTAGAGGTAGGGGAAGTTGGTCATGCGGCAAGCCTCTAATCTTTGCCGCAAAGCAAAGCACAGCATTTGGATTTATGGACTGCTGCGAGCGTAGGGACACTAATCATTATTATAGTAGAGACATACAAGGATTGCTAGAAAACGTTGTGAAGATTGGGTCGGATAATTGAAATTGTTCTGAGCAACAATGTTAGAATGGTCGAAACAGTGATGTGAATTTCCCTATCACTGATGATTAACAATCAAAAAATTTGTTGGCTATTGGCATTCATCATGGTTGGCATGAGAATCTTTTCTGGTGCACTTTTCTGGAAAGAATTGTTAAGCGACTTACCTCGTTCCGAGACGATAGACTGGGCAGTGGCATCGGACCTGTTAGGTCGATGTCGGCGTCGATGTCAGATATGTCATCTGCAAAGGAGTCTGGCAGGTGGGATTCTCTTGTTGCCGCCTGATGAAACCTGCTTGCACCCCCATTTCCGACCCCTGTGCTGGCACCTTGAGTATCTGCAAAGGCCTTGGCGACCCCGCTAGCACTTGAGCCGCTGTTCTTCCGTTCACCGCGCCGTTTCTGCAGCGCGAGCCGGCCAATGACAAGCGTCAGACAGAGGAGAACGCCAGCCGCCACCGATATGATTAGGTATAGGTAAAATTGCTCCTGATGTTCTGCTTGCCCATGAAAGAGAGAACAAAAACAAATAAATACTGAAGTCAGGGCAATCGAGTTTCACATCAAATAGTGTTAGTGGACTATGCTAATGACGTAGAAAGTTATCATCTCCTGCGGACATGTCCGAAGGACATATAGGAGCGTTGCTTGGTCGTGTGGCTAAAACAAGCCGGGCTGAACTTTAACTCGCATGTTTGTGTCAAGGGACATGAATGAAATGAAAACTCTTTTGCCGTGTGGGGAGCTGTTGCTGCAAGCTTGTGTGCTACATGTCTAGCTTGCTGAGTTGACTTTACTACTTATGACAGCGCATTCAGCAAGGCTTTTCTTCGGGAATGAAAGGCAGCGAGCCTGGCCACGCTTACTTATTGTCTGTCGTCTCCAGAGTGTTGGGACGTGATTTTCCCGTGGTAAATGCTTTGAGGTGCTATCAGTGTTTGTGGATTCTTCACTATTCATTCCCACATATGTACATATTGTATATTTATTCCCTATTACATATGTGTTTTTGTAGGTATGGCACCAAGGGGTGTTTGGACGAGAGTTTGTGTGAAGTAAAACTTTGATTATTTACACATGAAGGTTTCGTGCAAAAACGAACGTTATCCAGCGGTACATATACATATGTACATACATATGTATGTTGCTATGTAATAGCTAGGGACATCCACACTCACTTCGTATATGGACATAGCAGCTGAGCCAATTTACCAAGAAACCAATGACCTCGACCTGCTCCGTAACGATGTCCTCTTCGGTACAGTTCAGTCCAATGACTCCCCAATCATCGACATTAACGCACTTGCGTTTGAAAATAGCGTTTCCATCAGCGGCGATGGTTTCGGGTGTCGGTTCTGAACTTGATTGTGAACCTTCGATTGCACCGATCTCTTCACTGGAAGCAGTCGTGTGTACCGCCGAGTCAGCTATCTCAGTGACAAAGTCTTGGTTCAACGCTGTTTTTATCCGATCAAGCAGCCGTAAAGATGACACAAGTTTTTCTGTGAAAGAAAAAGTTTTCTAGTCGAGGACAGCTATGATCCATATTGAATCTTCCCAATTATTGTTGGTCTGTTTCTTAAACAGGGATAAATGCCAAAAAATTAAATTGTTTGACTTACCTTCTAATAAGCCATCGTCAAGCGAAAGAAGTGGTGGAAGGAGTGTGCTTGAAGTACCCACTCCTAGCGCGCCATTCCCGAACTCGAAGGGCATACCGACATTTGGAATAGCGCCTTGAAGCTTGGGGGCTGGCGGAATGGCTTCGGACTCTTTGTAGAACTGGTCTTCGTCATAGAGCTCATCTTGGTCCATGTCGAGCTCAGACTGCTGTGGCTCGTCGCCCTCCGGCGCTGTCTCGTAGCGATCCTTCAGCACTTTGCGTGGAACTGGAAACAGTACAGGGGAATGTTAATACATTTAATGAATCTCTGTTCTCGCTGGTGAGGTACTCACTGCATGTGTACACAACTTTTAGGTACATTCGCACATCGGCCTTGCACGGACGACCGAATGTGCCAGCATCTGCGGTTACCGAGCAGCGTCGCCGCCCATGGCAGATCTGCATCACTGTCTCCGTGGCGTACGACACCAGGCAGGCTGCAAAATATTTGATTGAAATTGCCAACGTAAGACTACCACTAGCAAAAAATCGCCAACCCTCTCAGCGCTACTTACTCGGCCTGCCGTTGTCTTCGCTGGTACCAGTGCTGACTCCGGCGCCCTGTCCCCCACACTGTACGCTCTCTCGTTCTGTGTGGCCGAAGGAGGCGCTGTATATGGCAATGCGAGAGTAGGGATTGCACACAAGCGGCATATTGTCGTTCTCGCAGGCCACCTTGCTTCGGAATTCGTCTGGAATTCAGTGGAAAGAGAAATTATAAGCCATAAATATATTTAAATAAAATGTACAAGTTATGTATGCAAAGCACACACCCACACACCCACGTAGTGGGTGTAGCTCGTAAATCTCAATGCATCATCTCAATCGGTTTTGGAATTTCTGATGGTATTTATTTATTATTATTTATATGTTATTCATATTATATAAATTGATAAATTCAGAAAGTTCTTCTGTGAATATAAGTGGCCGGGGATCCCCGCCGCACTCAGATTTTCCCATAACTTTCTTCCAACTTTTGCAGCCAAAAAATGGAAGCTACCTTTCGGCAGCACGTGTCTCTCTCTTTTTTTTCAGATGGTACCGACTATTTTTAGTCCTTCAGTTCATGTAGATCGTTATGGTCTTGTAGAAGCTGTAGTTTCTATCTATTTCATATCTATCCGGAACAAGTCCCATAAATATGTTAGGGCGAGAGTTTATGTACAGACCCCGGCGTTAGATTTTGTGTTTCAGGGTCCTTTGGTAAGTATATTATGTATAGGCATTGAAATGGAACCTTCAGCATCAACATAGGGATAAAGTTTAATAAATTTGGTAAATATTTGGTTAACTGTGTGGGGGGGTTGCTTGGGCCTTGCCCAAAGGTTTTCCTGGTTGGTTTTTTCCCACAGGCCTCTGGGGCACGAGAACACACGCTTAGTGTGCTTTCCACCTGCCGCCGGGGTAGCCGACCTATTGAGAGCCGTGATTTCTTGGTTCTTCGGCGAGTACACGTTTTATTACGGCTAAACGTGAGAAAAGTTGAAAATTGGCATTTTTATGACCGCAATGTGCCGCCCGCAGAAGCCACTCCCCAGGCGCCCCTAGCTCCAGCCTCTTCCGCCGGCCAGCTGGGTCCATGCGCTGCTTGTGTCGTGCAGCTCAGGATGAGGCTCCGCATCAGTCGCATCAGCCTCATCCGCCCTATCCGCCTTATCTGCATGGTGCGGGTGCGTTCCCTGCCCTTTCTTTCCCTTTCGACGCACATAACCCGGCCGTTATTTTTCAACGTTTCCCACTCGTACTTTGCAGTTTTATTACTTGTCGCTGGTGTCCGTAATGAGCAAAAGATAACAGACAATTTAGGGAAAAAAAAGAACAAAAAAAAAGAGTCTCCTTAATTACATTATACTCGGCATGGGCTGCGGCTCCGAGCCACTCGTCGCTCGACGCTCGTCGGTTGTCCCCACCACATAGTACATCCCTCCGCCGAGTCTTAGTACTTTTCCCATCCTACCTTGTTCAGCATCTATGGTGCTACGGTAACGGAGGGTAGACCAAGTGCTCGTACTTGTACATGTGGCCTCTTACTGGCAGTTCTGCACTTCCATTTTCTAATTTGACTGGCTTTCCTCTTCCAGTGGGCTTTTGTGTTCTCTCTGGCTTTGGTGTGTTTGTGCGCTGCTTAACGAAATAGCATCTGCTTCACTTGACACAGAAAATAAATAGGAAGTAAAAACTTTGCTGGGTCTGGAATAAATTACCAAGGAATTACATACATATATGCCAGCTCCAAAGCAGCACCTCCGCTTTAGAGTCGTACACGAAATCATGAACGAGTAGAGTACACAGCATCCAAAGCACATCTGCATTTATCGGAAATGCGTTGCCCTTCTGCGGAGCGCATTAAGAGCTCGTTTATCGCACATTGGGACAGTGCCTGAGATTGGCTGGGGCAGGTGTCTACTAAGAAGACTTGCCGGTGGCAAGTAGCAAGCGGTAGCAAGTAGCAAGTCACATCAGTTCGCTTATCGTCTTCGCCCGAAATGCTCCGGGTCCACGAGTGAATAAACGCGAGTGGCCAAGCGGATCGTAAATAATCGAGGCCATTAGCTTCATCGCTGCGGTGATGGAGACGGAGACTGGACGACCGGGGCTAAGGCAAACAGAGCTGCGCCAAACTATGCAAATAGTTTAGCAAAAACTTTGCACAACTATTGTTAACGAGCGCAGCTGCCGCGCTCGTTCTGCTCTCAGCAGAATCAAATCGGAAAGTCCAGGAACCAGGATTATTGAAACCAGACCGCGGATGAAAAGCGTAAAGCTGGGCAGTGACCAACCGAAGATATTTATTCTTCGTGCAATAAAGCGAGTATTCAATTTAAGCCGATTTCCGATGGTAGGATATCCGCTAATAGATTTCGATTTTCATTTTAGTCTATGAGCATCTCTCACAATTTCCCAGTAAAATATTTCCTAGTACAAGTCTATAAATAAAATTAGTAAAATCATTTTCTCATGTTTACTCTTTTTTTTCTAAGCAAAACCCAATTATTGGGAGGATTTCCTCTGCGAGTTTCAAGTAAATCGTTTTATAATTTGTAATTCTAACCCCAAACATCTCGAATGATCGGATAAATCCGAGTTATACGTTGAGTGTTGTCGAAGGTATCGCTTGTTCCCAATTGAACGACACCACTGCCATATTGTTTATCTGTTTCAGCTGACACAAAATTGTTTGTTTGCTCAAAAACTTAAATTGATATTTGCCACTTTTGCAGCAGGCAAATATTTATCATATCGCACAGCAAATAATATATTTCATGTATGTCGTCGGCGGGGAGGACGAGGACGGCGTCTGCAACCTGACAGGCACTGCGCCGCCTCGACATATTCCAATCGATTGCACCCGACAAGGAATGTGCAAATGCACACACTGAGCTCTTGTTTGGTTCTTGGTAGTTTTGTCTGGGCCTAGCTGGATAGACGCTGGAATACTTACATGGACGACATTTGTAGGCAATCTCGACGAATTTCCGAATGCCCGAGCAGGGATCTCCACTAGAGTGCGTTTTGGAATTCGCGGCAAACTTGCAGTGCCGTTTCTTCTGGCAGGCATCTACCACCGTCTGCAGGAGGGCGTACTGTAAGAAACCAGACAGAGCGCCATATGAGGAAATGCATGGAAGGGCAGCAGTAGGGGTGAGGATTGTGCAGCAGGATTCGATTTAGATACCAATGTTCGAGCAATGGGCACATCTGTCCCAATACTTCAGAGCTGGTGGCACTGGTGGGGTGGCACCAGAAGCATTCTTGGAGTGAAGCCAAGGCAACGATTTGCCTTACGAGAGTAGACTCATAAATTCTTGCACCTGACTAAAAGCCAGGCACAGAGATTAAACAATATTTTATGCCATACAAATCCGGCTGATACTCGCCTGAATTGCATAATGAGTAAAGGGCTGTGCCAGAAAATAGCAATTGAATATTTTACCCTTGTCCCTAAATTGGACTTTGTATAACTGATGTAAATATAATTGCCTTGGGCGGCGATAAATGTGTAATTAGAGAGGTGACAGGTGACACATTTTCCACAAAAGGAAAGCTGATTCATATCAGTAATTTGCTTGAACCTTTTATTATCTGAACCGGCAGAGTTCTGAGATTCATGCATATGCATACATATTCCCTCAATCATCAAAGTGCTTTAGGTTAGTCAGTACTGCCATATCAACGCTAATCAATCCAAACAATCCCGGACAGGGCAGTGCTACAAATCCTGGAATCCAAATCAATTAGGTCGATTTCCTGGAACGCACTACAAGTGTACACACAAATGTCTATACCTACATATGTACATACATGTAGGTAGATTTCTTGCATTCACATTCGCTTTATTTGCTTTTGGTCCTCTGTGTCATTGCCAGGACAAAAGCTGAGCTATTAATTTGTTTGCTGTGGCAGCATTTTTCCCCTCAATGGGAAGTGGAGCGTGCGGTGTTCGGAAAGGGTATGCATAATCTGTCGTTAACGCTCTGATGCTGGGCGTCCGAGCTACCATGGTTCGAACCCACTGCGTAGATGCCTCTGCTCCGCTTAATTTGATTCTCTTCTTTAGGATTTGATTAGCCGCTGGCTCTGCTTCTTCCTAAGCATCCACACCCAGGCATGGAGACCGACTTTGAAATTGATGTGCCTAATGAAACGCAACAAGGGAGAGCGGCACACACAATAATAAGTCTTTATGGGATATTCTTCGATGTGATATTAGCAACTACATTGACTGTTACTGCCCTGGTACTGATAAAAAAAAGACCAGGCACAGGGTACATAAGAGTGCAAGTGCACGTTCGGGTATAAAAATGAGTGTTTATAATTATTTTGAACAGTTTGTTGGGCTTAGGAAATTGGTTCGAGGACGAGGAACAGGAGTCGTGGAGCTCAGTCATATTGCTCGTGCGAGTACAAATGATTTATCCCTTATTGGCCAAAGTGAATCTAATCGATTTTTATTATGAATTATTGCTGGTTTTATGGCATCATTCTAGTTCGCTGATTTACTATATTTATGCTGTCTCCACATGTGTGGAGCGAGAGGGCTTGCATTCTCCCTTCGTGTGAGAATGTCTTTGAATGCAGAGAGTTGTAGAGTCGTGCGGAAAATGGGAAAATAAAATTGGGCACAAGTGTAAGCCGATCCGCTGTCAAGTGGCATCCAGCTACGCTGACCAATCCGAGACTGCTGCATTATACACCAAGGACATAGGACATACATCTGTACATATGGATGTGTGTACATGCCCATTCGTACGAGTGCGAGTGTGTATGGCCCAAGCCACTGCCGCAGTGAGGTCAATACTGGCATTGCTTTCCGTCGTTTCGCCTCGTCTCCTCTGGCACAGCCTGCTTTTACCCTCAATGATGAGTGCGACGATGATGGAATTGCAATTATACTGATTCTGCTTACCTGTAATCCGCTTACGGTACATGTTTCCGGCGGTTTGACTTCGATTTCTGTTCCACTGTGGATTTCAGCATCGCTGGCACTTCCGGTCGTGGTGAGGTCCTCTTGCGAAACGGGTGGACACAGGCTGTGGTCGGTTAAATCTGTTCAAGTGGACGAGAGCGCAATTTTGTTTATGTGAACGTGTCGTGGACGGTTTCGACGTGCTTTTGAGTGGAGAAGGCAGGTGAGTATACTACGAGTGGGAAAGGAAGACAAGAGTGGTACGAGTGGGCTGGAGTGCCACATGCCAAGTGGGCACAAGTACTATGATAGGAGCCTACAATGAAAAAACCTTTGCCCCGCCCCGCCCCGCCCCGCAACCCAAGGTCCGCAAGTGCCGAAGTGCCCAACCTTTCCATATTTACTTCCCATACAATCTCGCGATACTTGATATGGGCGTGTGCATGGACCGCTCCAAGGCTGCCCATTTCGTGTGCCAGCATACAGAGACACAAACACGTCCATGTCCATGTCCATGCCCACGCTCGCGCTCCCGCAGGCAAGTACAACACAATGCGCACAATCGACGCGTGTAACGGACAAACTTTGGCCAGCAATCAATCAATTGAGACATGCTGCCAGGACGAGCAAGACCACTCCTTTTCCAGACCACTGCAGGACTGCCCTCTTGACCACGTGCCGTTCCCTGACTTACCACCCGCCCGTCCGTACTGAGCCAGTTCAATGGAAATGCTGGTGCCGCGAGGACAACTGAGTGACAGCTGCTCGGAGTCGCATCCTGCTCGTTGATACGTTCTCAAGGTGGCGGCCAGGAGAGCTAAAAATAAACAACGACAAGTAATTGAACTTTATTAGTTGACTTTAAATATAATGTATTATTACAAGAAATCCTAGCCTGAATGTTACAATGGAAACATCTACAGTTCGTAGATTAATGAATCGAAAAATGTAAATGGTGTTACGTTTGATTCTGCTTGGAATACTTTTCGGGTGTTCAATCGAAAGTAACCTTCAGAAGTAAACCAAGAAGGGAAGTCATTACCCTCTCCAATTGATGTACAATCGTGAGTATCTGACGAGTATGCAGAAATAGAGAAGCGAGCGCTATGGTATTGAAGCTGGTTTGTGTAGGGGAGGCAGAAGTGAGGAAAATTCGATTTCCAATATGCAGTCTTTCCGTCTTCAACTTAACTGACACTTGACACCTTAGCAAATTCAGACATTCGATTCCATGTGAAATTATTTCCGAATATTCTTTCGTGGCGCTTGACATCAGTGTAAACAAGGGAGAATGACAGAAGTTGAAATTGCGCAGCTAGAAAATACCCTGCACTATTGACAATAATAATGAATTAAGGATGTACATACATACATAGGTACTCTGCCATATCTGATAGCTTTAGGATTGCTTCCCCATCGAAACATGATTTTCCAAACCATTTGGTCTGCTGCGCAGATTTCCTGAAGCCTGGCAGTGCACTCTGGCACTGGGTATACCCAGGGTATGGGAAGATTCTGTTATTTGTTTCTGTCTATTGTGCTTTCCGCTCAGCCACTTGCTCCTGGTAGAATGTAGCACCTCCACCTCCATCGCCTGGGTAGGTACTTCTGCTGTATATCAAATACGGACGAAGGACCAGTGCCGCGTGGAGGAAAGCGCTCACATGGTTCGAATATTAAGTAGTACATACCAAATATATTTACACACATATGTACGTACATACATACATATATCGTATTTGTGAGCATATGTACTTTCGATACTCGAGATACTCTGCACATTTATGTATAGCATTGCCATTATAGATTTTCGTTTTTGGGTGTGAAAACACAATGGAATACAGCGAGCAGTGAGTTGAAAAACCATTCGCAAAAGCAGCCACAACACCATCAACAATGGTCCCCATTCCCCATTCCAAAAATGTAAAACGCAGATATGTATATACGCTAGCGCAAAAGGCATCCTAACCCGCACACCACACGATGCAGGACATATAAATGTGTATGTACATACATATAACATGAGCTACTTTACTTGAAACTTTACATTCAAATGCGCATTTACAGGCAGATCTCGGGTTCAGACAGATATAGCCAGCCACATGAACATTTATTGTAATTACACGGGCACATAGAGACCAAGAAAAGCCAATCTGAACAATCTAATTAAATCTAATCGAATACCCGACCATTATCTACTCTGAAATTACTCTACCATACAATGTATCATAGTTATATAGTTACATTATCCCAAATCTGTAAATGAGCAAATCTTTGTTGTTATTATGTGATCAAAACTTGGGCTTTCTTGTCTCATTTTTTGTACCGTTGCCGAGTTTTCGAGTATGAGTATGAATACATGATATGTATGTGCACATCGGCGCTAGCTGATCGTATTAACTGATAAGTACGTTGTATGACATATTCTCTTTATCTCTCTGTTAAAGTTGTAAAGAACGGGAGACAGTTGGAAAGTGCACGGAATCTTAAAAAGGCATACATCTTAAGTAGGAAGACTAATTCGGATTTAAGCTACTATTTCCCTAGTCTCCATTTCGTAAACTTTAATTGCATGTAAAACTTCAAATCCCAATTTACGATATCAGATCTACCCAAGAAAACGTATCTAAATAAACATAGAGAGAGAAGAGAGGAATTTAATGTTCATTCTACCTATGCTCCTCTCGCACTAAGAAATGTTCCCTTTTGATCTTGATTACGGGTAGATGCAAATCTTCCGAACTGTGGACACCACAGACTTCTGTCCTTTGTGATGGATTTTCAAATACAAAAAATGAGAACATTTGTAGTATCTGAGAGCCAAAATGCTCATCATGCACAGACAGACGCAATCGGCTGGTCATGGATCTGTACATCTATTTATCTTTTATTTTGTCGAAAGAGCTTCCTTCTGGCTGTTAAGCACATCCATACAAAACTAATATTTTCTTTTGGTTAAGCGAATACAAATTGTTCCTGCCGTTATCTTTAGAGCTGAATTTAAACAGTGCTTTTATAATTTTGTATTACATTATCTGTTACTAGCTCAAGACGAAAACTTCTTTGTCCTGACCTGTTCTGTCAAACACTAGCGAGGGGTATGTGGAAGTTGCCAAAGAACAAGGGCAAAATACGGGAAAAAAACAAAATTGATGGGGACGCCAAGGCTTAAGTGATCTGTTATGCCAGTGGAAGAGTTATGGAAGAGCCATCTATAGTGTCCTGGACAAAGTCGCCTCCATTATAGACTCATTTTTAGGCGATGTTTGGCTTCAGTCACAGTCAAAGTCACTCGTGTGGTTACAGTTCTGTCGCCTTAAGTTTGATGTTCCAGCACAGGGGAGGACCTGTGGGAACGCCGCAAAACATCCAAACGATATGGACTTTTCTTTCGTTTAGTGTTTCCACGTACGAAACACAGGGCACATCTGAATTGATTGACTTTGTAAACTGGCTGGGAAGCACTCATTGGATTAAATTGCCAAAAACTGAACATTGATTAAATTATTCCATTCCAATTATTATTCCCTTCATTGATCTAGGTCATTATTCTACCTGCTTAGGTGTGTCTAAAGCATAGATCTGAATATACAAGGAATCATATATACAGGAATACAGGAATACAGGAATCATATATACAAATATGTAGGGGGAAATCGACTCCAAGATGAAGTTCAAAACAGACTCGTGCCACTAGTATATTTATAAGTTTGCGAGTGTCTGATAGTTACAGTTGTACAGTTAATAAATCTTGCGAAATTTATGATTGTTTGTTTTGACTCTCGTATAAATCATTAATGGAGAAACTACATAAATATTTGGTGGCTCTCGCTTTCAGATCTGGAGTGGAAAAACTTTTGCCGCACGAGTTAATTTCATTACCAGGAGCTGAAAACGGGAAGCGCAGACAGAGAAAGGCGGAGTGGATCGGGATGGGAAGGTAGGGTCAGAGGCAGCTGGACAACCACTTTGAGTGGATATTTGTGCTTAATTATGATTTATACATAAATATTTGCCAGAACCCAATGAGCCGGCAGGGCGCCCACTGGGTTGAAAACCCGAGGTGCAGATGAGGAGGAGGCTTTGGGCCCCACGGAGCTATGTAAGTTTGGCTGGCAGCGGCAGCGTCAGTGGTAGCGACAGCGACAGCGACAGAGGCCAAAGACCCCTGCATCTCACTTATTTTTAGCTAAAAAGCGCCGCAGGACGCGGGAATGACAAAGGGGCAAGGACCGCCGCAGAGAGAACGCAGAGCGAGGGCAAATTTGTACGAGAATGTTTGCATGTAGCCGCCGCTTTTGTGCTGTAGCTGAAATGTGGAAAAAAGGAGAGAAATAAAACATAGCATTTACCCAAAGGATCAACTCGATAAATAACTTCCGGCATGACGGGCCGCGTCAGCAGGCACACAGCAGCCAGGAGCAGGGCTGTCCTACTACAAACATGGTTCCAGGAGCACTGCCAGGAGCAGACCCAATGCACGTGCCGCCATCGGGGAGGACCGGAGCGGTCCTGCTCGATCTGCGGTGGGGGGGTTGAGGCTGGGGCTGGTGCTGGTGCTGGTGATGCTGCCATTGCCATTGGCCACAGTTGCTGCTGCCCCTGTTGTTGCTGCTGTCGGCGCCTCGAGCTCGACGTATGTATGGGCAAACGCTATCGCTGGTTAGCGTCTGCTGCTGATTTAATGTTCTTTATGGCCGCTTTTATTGTGCCTCCTCAGATTTGGCCATTTATGTGTGTATTTTGAACTCTCATATTTATGGCCATCGTCGGCGGCCTAGCGTCGAGTGCGATATGATAGAAGCTGCCGATGCCCCTGCTCATGTCCATTCTCTAGTCGACCACAGTCGCTACCGAGAGGACCTCAGTAGCAAATGAATTCCAAACATAAACTGTGTACAGTTCTTCTCGTATGTGTATGTACGCGGACGATTATGTTGCACTGGTCGGAAGTCGTGAACGGTTTGTTCGTCGTCTTTTTTGCCTTATTTTCGCTTTTTGCTTTTCATTTTTGTAATATCATTACTTTTTTGTGGTGGTCGTTTTTTCTCTGAAAGCATAACAATTAATTATATTTCACACTCGCTTTTTGCACTTGTTTTGCTTTTTTTGCTCTCCTATTAATTTGTACTTTTGAGAATACGAACACTCGGCAACGAACAATTCATTACGCAACGTTGTTAACTCGATTATTTAAAAAAAGATTAAAAAAATAGTCCCTAATGGTCGGAGCAGCGACTTTTTATTTGCTTAGCGATGCTGCAAATTATGGCATTATTTGTTTTTCCAATTTCCCTCGGCGTCTTAATTGGGTTTGATGTTGTTTATTGAATTTGAAATTAATTTTAAATTGAAGAAAATTTACCACTGAAATCACGTTTAATTAGTTCGGTTAACAACTCAGTGCCTTTTGACTACCTCTTTTCTCCGTAAACTGGCAAATCCTCTCTGGCCGTACACACATACAGTACGTACGTACATATGTATGTATGTACATACATTCGTATGCACATCGTAAATCGTACCTCAGCTTTGACGGGGATTATCGGAATAATCCCAGCCAGTAGCTGCGGCTTGTGTTGTCATTAAATTTTGCAATTCAGGTTGAAATGCTTAATCCTCTGATTGGCTTGAACCTGTCTGTGCATACATACATACGAGTGACCGTTTTCGCGTGGTCATATGCAGTTAGGCGGATTATTTAGAGAGATATTTCGTCACTCAGAGATGTTATTGATCCGCAAGGGGATATTCAATTGTAACAGCAAGAAGAAAGCGAGCAGAGCAGTACTCCAGCCATGTTTGTCAGATACATGGTGAGACTCTCATGTGCAGACTCCTGTCACCTCATGGTCTTATTCATCCCAACTTTAGATACACCTGCTCAGCCCAAATATTAAATTTGTATACATGGTCAATATGTTTCTAAAGTATTTTATAATTTGATAAAGTTCTTCGGTTATTCTTTTTTTCTTTTTTTCTTTTCTATTATTCTATTTTTTCTTTTTTTATGCGTTGCCACATGCCTACGGGTTTCGAGAGATCCCCATGCGGTTCTGTTGATTAAAAGTACACAAAAAGTATCAATCGTGGTCATTTATCCATGAAATTTAAACATTTATGTATGTAATCCAGCCAGCGGGGCATACCAGACAGAGTCCGACCGATATGACGATGAGTAATGGGACATTTACCGAGTAAACACACCCACCCACACATATCCGAAATACAAAGGAGTAGATATTTATGTATCCTTTGGGGTCGCCTTGAGGTCGGGCTGGTTTTGAGGTTACTACATACGTCCGTGAAGGTTGCCACAAGTTTGCCCAAACATTCATTAACGGACACTTTCGGATGGTCGGGTTGCATATGAGCGGATGAACTGAACGGAGGAAATGCAAAGAAAAGTACGGGGAGGGGCGAGACTGTGAGCATCGAATCCGAATACTCGTGTGTACGAGTATAATGCGTGCGGAGACCAAACAATCCCTTGTTATCCTTCAAGTTCTAAGCATCCCAGCCCAGCCTCACTAAAGATATCAAATACGAATTCTGTCGAATGCGAACGAGTGTACATATATACATGCACACAGCCCTCAAGACCAAGAACACACTCACAGTCATGAGTATGCTGTCCTCCTTTTGCTGGAAAGTGCTCATCTAGGTTGGCCTAATGTATTTCTTAGTGTTTCCTTATTGTTCGCTTGCTTGCAAGAAAGCCAAAACCGCAAACTTTCAAAGGCAAACTTCATATTTTGCAAACTGTGCGGAAAGCGTTTTACCTCGTTCCAACAGGCCCCTGATGGAGCTGGTAAGCAAATGCCCTGGCAAGCCCCAAACACTCTGCCTTCCCGATGGAGTAAAAGTGCCCGTGCCAGCGTCCTCTTCTCGCATCCCAATGCAGCACTGCCAGCAGTGACACCATTAGAGCTCCAGTGTAGCCCGAAGCTTGACTTGGGGCTGGCTGCCTTCTATCTGTCGGATACTGCCAGACCAATGCGGACGTTTCAGAGCTTTGGCTGCATTGTCGTTGCCGCTGTCCCTTATTGTGATGAACTTTTTTGCGGAGCTTGGTTATGACTTTACTGGTTTTCATTTTCCACAGAAATTAATATGCAAGAATATTTTGGCCTTCCTTTAATCGGTGTAAAGAGCCCTCGTGGGAGTTGCATCCTCTTTGAAGCTGAAGCAGTATGCTTGGGCCCGAGCCGGATCCGGAGCCCGCTCCAGCACCAGATCCAGCTCTAGTGGCAGCCACAAAGGCGAGGTCGAGAGCCAGCTCGAAGCTCATCGAACTGCAATTGAATGCTCACTCGAACACTGCTGTGAGGATGGTCAAACGCCCATGTTCGCTTTGCAGCATTATCATGTTGAGCTCGGATTTGCTAAACGGTACGAGCACTCGTATTTGTCTGAATTTATTTAAGCGGAAAGCTGCGTCCATTATTTTCTCAACTTTTGTGCTCAGTTTAATTTGGTGGAAAATTGAAATCATATTGAAATTTGCCAATCTGCGGTGTGCGGTCTGCGGCCAGCTGTCCATCATGCCAGAATTGGACTACATTTTGTTTTTGCCTTTGTCCTCTTTCAGCGGGTAAAAATGGGTTTGGATGCCATTTGATTCTATAGCCACCCACTCTATGAGCAAAATGGATTCTTCATTGGAAGTAATGCTCACTTATTAGTTACTTATGGTTCTGGATAATCACCCCATGAATATCAACCATGTACTTTTTCGTGCAGTGCAAAGACTCGCAAAGAACTGAGAATATCAAATATTTTTTTACATCTGCATTCGTATCCATACATATATGTATGTATGTATGTACCAGTCAACGCCATATGCCCCCGAAATACAAGGGATTGCTAAAATGTACATATATGTACATATGTATGTATAGGATTGATTCCTTGATTGATGGTAGTAATGGTGGGGGGTGGTATATTCGTAAAGAAATATGTACGCAAAAAGATCAGGCGCAGCTGTCAGAGAGAAAAATCAAAGTTATCAAAAATATGGCTCAACGCCAGGCAACCCTTTCAGAGGCGGTCCTGATAGGGACTGCTACCCAAATGGGAGGCGCAGAGGCCAGTTGGACAGCTAGTACGGGAAATATTTATTAGCTCAATAATTTGGCAACATTTATGCAGTATAAATGTGCAAGTCCCTGTGCAATAAATTGTTCTAAGCCGTCCCCATACATCCCCGTACTTGTATGAATGCCTGTATGTATAGATATGTGTGTCCATGTATGTATGTACATAGGTAGGTATACCGACCTTATATTAAATATATAAATAAATAAAACAAGAAGAAACTGGCTGGTGTTGGGTGTGCGTTCTCGTATTTGTGCTTTATTGCAAGGACACGAAAACATAATAAAAACTTGTTGAAAAATTTACGGGCCTAGCAGCGGCGAATAACGGATCGGAAAAACAAGCTGCGTCTCCGTCGACTTGGTCGCTGGTCACGTTTCGGACTCGAGGACGGGTACAGTATTTGGTCCGGGAAACGGACACAGACACGGACAGAGACAGTGACGGGGACAGAGACAGAGAGCCACACGCACATGAACGTGTTTATTTATGTTCGGGCCACCGCTGAAAACTTTAGTCGTTGTACGTGTCAAAAACTTTGGACAGTTCAATGCCTCCGCGACTTAGGAAGTCAGCAGCTGGCGCTTTCGATGCAGCGTAGTTCGGGGAACGGGACCGAACATTCTGTAGGCCAATTGAATTGAGCCTTCGAAGGTAGAGCGGTCGAAAGGCCCAGAGCGGATCGGACATCGGAAATAAAACCTTGACAACACGCCACGCCAACCAAAGTTAGGACCATGAGTAATTTGATTAGCGAATCTCTTCCAACTTTCTCTGGTAAGTAGAATTTGTTATAAAATAATGTCCAACACATGAGCCGTCCCGCAGCAAAATAATGAACGGCCAACGAGCAGGGCAGAAGGCTACGACAAAGCGAAGGCGTCCCTATCCCTAAATAATTGATTAGCTTTCGGGTAATTCTCGAAGTATGTGATCTATGGATGTCTCCATGTAGAATATTAAATGTGCGAGAGCCAGCCTCTCATCTGCTGAAAGACCAAAGTGGAAGGTTCAGGATGCCCAACCGCAAGACGTTCTCCTCCGTGCCATCAGCAATTTACTTGAAATATCTCAGTGAGGAGAAAATTACAAAACTATATCTATATCTGATATTTTGACGCATCTTACGAAGCATAAAACCGTCAAATCAGTGAGTGATTAAAAGTATGTACATATGTATTTCGTATATGTATAAGCTATTATCGGAGCGTATTTCAATATTTTGTCGTAATGCACTTAGGGGTATAATTTCTTGCAATTCAAAACAAACCAAAATACACACAGTTGCGAAAAAAAATAATAGCACCACTACATACAGTTCTTCTTGACCAAAAAATAAGCAATTACTGTTGCAATTTTTTGAAATTTTGCATTTGTCCATATAGTTGAGTATTCCTCATTAATAAAAAAAGTGTTATCTTTCTTCAAATTTCTGTCTTTAAATATTTTTTTAACTTTAAGAAAAAATACCACAAACTTGGCGAAAAAAATAATAGTATCATAAGCCATTTTTAAAGTCAATCTTCGTAATTTCGAAGAATTTACTATGTATAAACTACGTATTTATTAGTTTTGGCTAATATTTCATTGTTTCTATCATCAAAGCTAATAATAATCATTACAATAGAACGTGGATAGCTCTGAAATGCGAGAAAGCACGACCTTAGCAAAAAAATTGATATTTGACGTAAAAACTTTCAGAGAATTTGGTCAATTGGTAGGAAGTTTCAATAAAATGATTAAAAATGCCTTAAACTATGAAGAAAAGTGTTGAAAAACGTGGATCAAAACGATCTATGACCGCTTGGGGTCATACTGGGTCAAAATACTGATTCGTGAGAGCAGGAAGGTTCCCTTCAAGCCTGCCATCAAGCTTAAAAAAAGAGCTTCAAATAAAAGCGACTGGCTAGAAAGTTCTGATTCATTTTAGACAACATAGCCTGCTGCTAAAAAAAAATCGTACTTTTAAACGCCAGACATATTACTAAGCACATGATGTTTGCAAGGGAAAATGCCAATTGGACATCCCATAATGGAGGAAAATGTTAATGTCAGTTGAGTAAAAATGAGTTTTGATGAGTTTTATGTCCAAGGTGTTCAAGGAACACCAGTATACCACAAAAACCATTAAACATAAAATGTGTAGTGTAATGGTATAGGCCTGCTTCTCCTACTATGGAGTAGGGCCAATACATTGACTATAAACCATCATGGATCAGCACGTGTCCTTGAATATCATGGAGACAGTAATGCTACCCTTTGCAGAATACGAAATTTCACTCTTATGTGTCTTTCAAACGGAAAATAACCCAAGCATGAAAGCAAAGGAATGGTTCGGGGATAACACTGAACGTGTTAAAGTGGCCTGCACAGTCGCCTGACATAAAACCCATCGAAAATCTGTGGTCCGACGTCCAGAAGGCAGTTGCTGATTCCAAGCCAACCACTGTCGGATCACTGTGAGATCACCAAAAGCGATGTCTGGACTTAGTGGATTCCATGCCAAGACGCTGGACAGCAATTCTAAATGATAAATATAGATTTAGAATTAATAGTTCAAAAGTGTAGACTAAGAAATTCGTTATTTGTTGGTAATTTTTTAAATTTTAAATCCATTTTTCAAAATTGGTGCTATTATTTCTTTCGCCTAATTTTACCAGTTTCAATTAAGTCTCTTAAATAACTTAAAAACCTTAAAAAAAAATTGCTTTAAGTTTCCTTAAAGTTAAAAATGTGAGTTGGGCAACTATTTGAAAATTGCTTGTGGCGATGGTGCTATTATTTTTTTCACAGCTGTACATAAATGTGTGTAATTGTTACCACTAAGCCCCTTCAGAGTGGGTTCTTATATGTTTTGGGGCTTTGAACAGTGGAAATTGTTTTTATATTTTGTGTAATTACCAAGTGCTCGAAGAGTTAAAGGGATATATTGTACTTGTGGTCGAAAAATGCAACACACAGACGGAAACGTCCACTCCCTTTCAGAAAAGAGCGAACGTCTATGACATCCTCAATTTTAAAGATAAGAGAAAACATCAGTTCCATAGAGGTTGACCATATCTATCAGATCATTGAATTAAGGTCTGATTGGATCATTAAATCACTGTGAAATGTACAATTTGAAAAAATCATAAGGTTTCATATGTATAAATATATGTATGATACACTGCTTGAAACTCACAGCGTTCCTCCTCGGTTTTTCTTAATTTTTCAAGCATGAACAGGGCAGACCACATCATAATGTGATAATTGCCAATAAAGAAGAGAGAAGATAAATAAAAACAAGAAGGGACGTGTGAGACGCTTCTTACGCGTCACAACTTTTATACCCGGTATTCAGTAGTACATCTAAAGTTTAGAACAACGGAAGTCACCTTGAGGAGCAACAGCCCCATCATCGAACTGAAGTACCTGGTCAATGCGGACTCATCGTCGTGCGACCATCCAATTTCGCGGGAGCGATTAAATACCAAAAACCGAACCAATTAAATACCAAACCAATACCAATAACCAAAAATACCAAATACTCAGATCGAAAAAAAAAACTTGTTAGCATAATGTGCAATATATTTTGATAGCAGCAGAGTGTGATCAGAGATCAGGTCACTTCTCAGGCAGCTGTGTTGTTTTGTTTACCTTTTTAAAAATGTGTGAAAATTGAATAAAAGGTTAATAAAACAATCAATGCAAAATTGATAAATTCAGGAGATTGCTTTGAGTGGGATTGGCGGCTCTTGCATGATCGGAGGAGGAGGACAATCAGCGAAATAAGCGCCGACAACTTTGATTAAACCCATATCTGAAGGAAAGAAACCAGAACGGTCGTTTGTCTATACATTTGAGTATTATAACTTATATAAATATGCGTACATATATGGAAACCCATGAAACGATACCCTTTGCATATTCCGCAGTTTGAAAATATGACATAGAATTTGCATATGTCTGAGAATAACATCTGCAGACATCTGCAAGGCCGTACCAAGGAATATTTGCGCCCGTTGCAAAGTTGTAAAACGGCGCCTCCAAGCACACTTCCTATTCAAAATTTGATAGTTTGGAGTCAAAATCGCCACCTTCGCCCCTTGGCACTACCACTAACCAAATAGTATAGTGTTAGTGGCACTACCCTGTGGAGCAGTACGTGGTCCCAAAGGGAAAACAACTTAAAACATTTTGTTAACAGCTTAGCCGGATCTGTGTCTAGGCAACATGAAGCTACTGGCGTTCAAATAAGTTAAACAAATTAGAAATGCAAATAAATTCAATATAATCTCATTCATCTATAATAATGGTTTCATTTTTTGCCGTTTCATGGCCTTAAGCTCGTTAAGAAGCACGGTGGTAATTTATCTTTCAACTTCAGTGGCATTCTTGTGTCCATTTGATTCAGACTATACTCTCTGTTTGCTAGGTACCCTCTCGGAAATTAAAACAGATCTTTATTTTTCGAGCTGCTAGCAACATACCAACGAATACCACACAAATACTATCGTCTGACTTTCTAGATTATTTCGGTCTGCTTTTTGTCGATCTGAGTACTGCCTGGCATACAGCCGCTAGAAAGTAACTTGTGCGCACAAAAATTTTTTATCGGTTCCATACGAATATCATCCCTGATTTTTTTAGCGGCCCTTTTTTTCGATCTGAGTACCAGGCTAAAAAATTAAAGCTCAGAAGTTTTTTTCCATTTTAAATTTTTTATATGTTTTCTACATATGTCACTTCCCACGCCAACACGCTCTTTTATCTCGGCTCCCTCTCCTAGAGCTGCATGCTGAACGAAGCAGAGTGTGGATTGAGAGAATGTGCCAAAAATAAAATTAAACTCTGTGATCTGATAGATATGGTTGTTCCCTACGGAATGGCGTTATTAGCTTTTATCTTCAAAATTGTGGATGCAGCAGATTTTCCAGATTTGCGGGGGCGGAAGTAGGCGTGGCAAAATTGCATCTATGTGCAAAATTTGGTAACTCTAGCTTTTATAGTCTCTGAGACTTACAGCGTCCGTCTGTCGACAGACAGACATGGCTCTATCGACTCGGCTATTGATGTTGATCAAGAATATATATACTTTATGGGAGTCGGAAACGCTTCCTTCTGTTTCTTTGATTTTTTCCGCACAAATACAATATACTCTTCGATTACCAGGTATAAAAATGCCAGGCCACGCTAATGGACAAGTGAATCTTTATTTAATTTTGCGTACTAATAAAAGGCTGTGTGAGTGAGCCCATCCATTTTTTCAGAGCGATCTTAGCATGGTAGCTTAATATTCTGATCCATGAGGAGTATCTACAGCATCATCGGCTGATCCCATTTGAAGTTCTCTTGCACAGGAAAATTGAAATTGTGACTCCATGGTGCGCCAATGGAGTGCCTAGATCGATGTATGTTTTGTACATACACACATGTGCCTATACATACATACATATGTGTCTATACATACATACATACGCATCCATACATATGTACATATGTATGTATGTTTGAATGTATGTGGGTAGACTCGATGATTTCAAATGCATATCAACGAATAATCAAGACGGGAGGAGCAAGTGAAACTGTACAAAATGTGCGTGTCAGTGACAAAAGGGAATGTAGGGAAAGGAAAGAAACACATATTTTCCAATTTACGATTTAAGCGGTGGAGCACACACGCGCTTTGGGGGAATGGAGACCAGGAGCAGGGGTTGGAGAAGAGAAGAAAGTATGGAACGGGTTGGCATGGTTGGGACTGCAGATGCTGCGCAGCTGCGGGAAATGACGGAAGAACAACGAAATGCCAGCAGAGGCGATGTCGAGGATGGAGGGAAGCCTGAGCTGAGGCCAAAGGACGCCGTCGCCCATGTCGATGCGGACGGTAAATGTTGGCTCTGGAGAAGGCAATAAAATGAAATTACAACTTAATTGTCATAAATAATTCAGGAGATTCCATGCCAGCCACGCGAGAGTCGAAAACTCTGTGTTGCGAACAAAATCAGGGCACAGAGCAGAGCAGAGCATAGCATACCAACCAGCAGCAACCCTTGGAACGTCCCTGGGTCCTGTCACCACTTTCTTGCAGCTGAGCTCAACGAAAATTTTAAAGCATCCGCATCCACAAAGGCAGCTTCAAGGAACGAAATCTGTACAGTGTACACCGTAAATGCAGGGGCAATATTGCGTGTTTCATTATTAACAAAGTTAATCCCCTGACCTAGTTAAGTCGTGTCAGAAGAACACACACACACCGCGTCGGAAAGAGGGAGGTTCCTGCCGACATGGGTAATGGGTAAGCCGTGATGCCTCAATAGCTGACTCCGGCAAGTGTCTAAGCATCCGCAAGGTATTCAGTAAAATCATTTTTTATAAAATTACTTTCGAATACACTGCTTATGGTCGAAACAGGGACGGCTAGATGCACCTGGGAATTCATCCTGATCAGTATTTAACTACGCATGAGCTGTAGGTTGTACTCGAAATTCCGAAATGGCCTCTTCTCTCCGCAAACGATTCCTTCAATTATGAAGCTTTTCTGCTGTCTAAACTAGGCAGTGAAGAGACAATCACTACCGTAGCTTTGTATTGTGGAGAATTGTATGAGTTTTGCATGAATTAGACTTTACACGATTTATGCTGTAGATTTAAGAGCCAGTGCATACAGAGGCATTAGACATTATCTTTCGTGTTTCCAATGTTTATTGTACTTCTCTCCTGTCCCTTACACATTTACAGTCCGTTCATCCAATGCTTTGTGTAGACAAAGGCAAATAAGACTAAATTAGCAAAATGACAAAAGTTGTCTAACAGCCGCACGCACTCACACGAACGCCCTTCAGCAGCACCCAGTGCGACCCACTCCCACTCACACTCACACGCCCAAGGCCTCGCCAACTCCCATTTTAAGGGGCCTGATTGCCAGTTAAGAATGTGCAAACAAACAAACAGACAAAGAGACAGGACGTCGGGGGGGTGCTGGTGGCCGGGAAGGGGGTCGGAAGACTGTCGCCCAGCCTGTGCCTCCCTGAGTTTCCGGGAAGTGGGTAGGAGCGAAAGACCCAGAAACTGCTTACGAAAACACAAAAGTAAAACATGTGTTCTGCGGGGGCTCAAGAAGGCAGGGAGCAAATAATTCCGTGCCCGTTTCCCAATAAATCGCTCTAGGGTAGTGATGGGGGAGGGGACAATGGAAGAAGGAAGGCCCTTTAAAAGCAACACTCTGTTGAACAAACAATCAACCAATTCATTTTAGTTTAATAATAATAATAAATGGCAAAAACGAATAAAAGTGCAAGGAACTGAACCCCCGAGAGCCCTTGGAACGTCCAGAGGGTCCCTACAGCTGCAATCGTCCTCATGAACGGTACTTGCTCTCATAGCCTGGCCAATTATTGAAAACACTGCACATGTGTATACACATACAATGGTATGTACAATGTAAGGGACACAATACACACTATTCACTTACGATACACTTTCGTTTCTATGAAATACTGTAGTCTATTACAGTGTGTGCAAACACCAAAAAGGGCAACACAAGGGCTCTCAACTAGATTTAAAGTTAATACAAATACAGTTGAATTTGTATCTCTTCCGCACTCGGAGAACCCGGAGCAAAGGCTCGACCATTGTGTGCCTTTAAAATTATTCGAATCAGTGGATAAAGAGTTGACAATTGTTTGGGTCTCGAACTGGTTGGCAGATCGACACAATCATAAATCAACCTAAAACTCGCATTTGTGTTCACATAGAGATCTTCCAGAACAGTGGTAAAAGAACGTTCCTCAAGACGTGCGAGAAAAATAATTGTGTACCTAATACTCGAAGCGGAAAGGGAATATTTCATTCGTTTTTTTTCTTGATCGTCTTCGCTAGACAAATCAATTGCCTGTGAGGCTCTTTTTACCTTACACTTAATCTCGGGGGATATCCAGAAAACGTTGTCCCATTGTTTTAAATATTTTCCACATTCCCATAAAAACTATCATAGCCAATTCTCGCCGGGAAAAGGTGTTTTCCCTCCATTCGAATGTGGAATCCAGTCTTGAATGAAATTGGTTGGTCGCAGAGTCCGCATTGACCAGGTACTTCAGTTTATGTTGAATATTAGAAAAATGTTACTGAAAATTTTGAACTCAAGAAAGAATTGTTTGCCGAACGAACCCCAGAAAATGAAAAGTATTCTTGTATGTTTAATAAAAAACATTTTTAAACTGAGTATTCACCCACATCCGACATGACATCCAACTGTAGTTGGATCCGAACGCTTTGTGTGATCAGTCAGCCCCTCGGAAAAAAAACGTTCAGTGACTTTTAAATTACATCTTTTGAATACATTCTCGTACATTAGAGTGAATCTGTTGAAGAATCAGGTGCCATTTATGTATGTACAAGACATATTTATTTTCGTCGCATACCATACCCCTTGCTACGCTGCTCGAGAGACTTTCGATCTAAATTTACACTTGCTCATCGGTACTCGTAGGATTGCTCTACTAAACACACATTAATTTAAGCAGCTGGTGCAGTAGATTCGCGATAGAATAAACTCAATGCTTATATTCGTATGATTCACCGTCGTACAAAGAAGAATCGATCTCAAGAGGAGCTATCCAAAATACCTAGAAGGTACCTTTCAGATGATACAAGTACTCCTTGGCTGCATTGTATAGCAAACCTGCATACTCTGCTCATTCATACTCACATGTACATATGTACGAGTATGTACGAGTATGTATTGCATATGTATGTATGTCTAAAGAGGTGTTTTTCGTGCTCATTCTTATGCACATGCTCGCACTCGTTTATCCTGCTTGATGATAATAAAAGTTCTTATCTATTGTTCCAGCCATTTTAAATAATTGAAAGGGTCCCATCAGTTCTATAGGTTTTTTTTTTTAGTTTTTTATGTTTCTTTCGTTCTTTGTAAAGGAGTTTTAGCCCTTTAGACCCTTCAGAGTAGACAAAAGCTCTTCTAGATTGTTGCTGGCAGCTGGCAGCTGGCAGGTTGCTTCCTGCCTTCCGTCGCCTCTGGCTGAGCTCAAGAATGTGCACTTACACAGTTAGGAGCGCATGGAAAAGCAAAAGTTTGCATGAGGCGTGTAATAATTAACTTAAAGTAGCCGGAGCTCTATCCGAGTAATTAGCTCGAATTGAGATTCCGCTATTGCGAATATTCCGCCATTTTGGGGTTTGTGGCGACCCACTTGCCACGTCTTCTCTCTCATCTAGCACGATAAGCTAGCGATAATTTAATTATACGCGCAACGCGAAACTGAAGTTGCCAACAAACCTAACCCTGGATTTGGGGTTGGGGAAATGGGAGTGGGCATGGGGATGACAGAGATTGTGTCAAGACTGAGAGTGCTCTGAGCGCTACAGAAGCGAAAGAGAAGTCTGATACAGAGCCTAAGGCGGAGGCGGAGGTGGAGGCTGCGGTCGTCCCTGCTGACGTCGATGTAAGTGGCAAAAATGTAAATTACGCGTATTAATATCAATTTATAATCCGAATCTGAAACCAAAAAATGCTTCTGTATGGTCAGAATGGTTGACGATGATGCGGCAAATCCCTGATAAATCTTTAAAAATTACTTTTAATTTCGTGACGGAAAACGCAGAGCCTTCAATCGACGCCTAGACGCCATCCCGCCATTCTCGACCAGGACTGACTGCAATGTGCTTAGCGGTCGGAGGCAGGGACGACGGAGGGAGGCCCTCTGTATCTCTCACATCCAGCTGACTTTGCTAGCTATGCTGCCCCAATATAGTGCTTCTCCGAGGGCAGCATCTAGATTAAAGTAAGTCAAGCGATGAAAATAGATTAGGCGTATATTGCGAATGCTGCGGCCAGACCAGGCCAGACCCCGTTCCGCAGCCATCCCACCCCAAGTCAAGGCCCAACCCCACACCAAGCGATAAAGAACGGGCAGAGCAACGCAGGCGCCATCCTGGCAGTCGCCGGCAGCAGAGGCGTGAAAAAAATGCCCCCAATTTAATTTGAGTTCTGCGCCATCCGTGCGTCTATTTGTTTGATTAGTCGATTTTGTGGACTTTGCCGCTAATTGTGCGCCCCCTACTCCACACGCAGAGGGATGCCGTATGGAATATATGTATATAGTATGCACATATGTAGATATATACATATGTATGTACATATGTATGTATGTATGTATGCATGTACAACAGTATGTGTGTATTGACCAGGAACAGGAATAAAAATATTAGAACAGAACCAGGCTTTGGTCCGAAGCCAGAGCCAGAGCCAAGCACCGCCTCTGTTTATGCTAATGAATTCGAGTTGGCAACGGGCGAACCACATTCGCGGACACAGACCGGTACGGGAAGGGAAGGGACGGGACCGGACCCTCCTCGCACTCGAACACACTGTTGCCGTTATTTTTGCAATATTTGCATAATTGCTTTTGTTGCTTTCATTTGGTCGGCTTTGGCTTTCGATGGCATGGCGCTGGGCGCTCGGCGCGGGCAAATATTTGCACAGCCAGCGCTCAATTTTTGGCCAATTTCACAAGCTACACTCGTCGCCCCACCGTTAAGGCACACAGATGCACACACGTACTGCCGAGCAGGCAGGAAAATTAACGTATTCTAATTAGCACGTTGCCGCTGGCCGAGTTGTAAATTTATGTGCATTGCACAGAATACGCGGATAACGGTAGCGTAGGCAGTCGGAGCCTGGAACTGACACTGGAACAGAAACCGAAACTGAAACGGAAACGAGCGCAGTCAACGAGACAAAGACGCCGCTGCGCGATCATTGGAAGTTCCACGGACGGCTTCAGTGCTCTAGTTTTTCAATTTCGAGCGAAAGGGAGGCGCCTCTTGACGCGGTTTTGGCCTTCCAAAGTGTCAACAGCATTTGTGGTGATGCTGATGTCACGCCGACGGCGATGGCCACCGACGGAGACTGACAGAGAGACGCAAGAGACAAAAGCACAGGAACTTAGCGAACACAGGAACTCACAAGTCGACCGAACGCTGGGGGATTGAGAGTCGACCCCGAACACACAAGCGAGCAATTCTGCCGTCAGTTTTCCTACTCAACTCGACTCGACTCCGCGGCTGCGATGTTAACGTATCCACTGGGCCCGACAGAGTGTCGGAAAATGTTTGTTCATGTTCATTTACTTCTAGTTTCCTGCAGCTGCGCTTTTCATCGCTCATTCTCTCCCTCTCTCTCTCTCTCTCTCTCTTTCCGCTCTCTCTCTCTTTCCGCGTATAAGTCAGCTGCTCTCTCGTATCTATTGTTCGTGTGCACTTCGTGTTTCCACTGGTATATTTTGAATATTTTTTATTTTTAGAATTTGTGTTCATTATTTTTTTTAATATTTTATCATTGTTTTCTGTACGAGTGTGTTTTTTATTGCTATTACTTTATTTCAAATATTCTTTGGTTATTTGGTTATTTCTTAGTCAATTATTTTTTGCATACTGTTGAATGTAATTCATGTCGTTGCATATGTATTTTGAGTAAAATTAGTTGCAATAACTTTTTAGTGAGGGATATAATTTCACTTGCAACGGCGTCCCAATTGCATGCACTTACAAGTAATATGGGAGAGCGTGTAGTTCTCTTATAATGGAATGCATACGATACGCGAGTGCGCAACACATGGGCCATGGGCTGCCAGCGCGTTTTCGTTCACTCTTTAATGCCAAAATTGCTGCTCTGAAGACCTAATTTGAATCTAATTTATGTAACTATTGACATCAGCTAAGTGTGGACAAGAACTTACGACCGCTTTTTGTTTTGGGAAAGTGCTTGCCGTGTATTTGCTCACACAATTGCGTATGCATATACAAATGTACTATGTATGCATATGAATATTAGGAGGAATGTTCATATAATAGTCCAAGTAGGTGAACATTTCGCTACTAATTAACAAAGTGGGGTCTTTCAACATTTCACAAATTTTCTGTGATTTAAATTGATAATGATTAAACTTCACATACCGAAAAATTTCAAAAATATCAACACTGGATCCGCTTTTGATGTTTAAGTCCTGAATAGTCCTCCATATTGATGCCATATAAATATTAAAACCTAATCACTATTTCTTTGAGTGAGGGCTGTGATCTGACTTTCACCCGGCAAAATCAGCTTTTAGAACGTTACCACGGCATTTTTTACTGATTTGAAATGTGCTATCTAGTTGGTTCCATATTGATGACTAAAACTTTAAAATCAGTTTGCGAATTCATAAAATGAATAACCATGTAGATTAAAGCAGCATAAAATGAGATTGAGATGCCATTTATAGCAGTAACCAATTTGAAACACTTTCCACATGCTGAAATCCAACCAGGATTCTTCAAGTGATGTAATGCTCAATGCTCTGTAATTCCAAGTACTGCTTAGGAGTGTGGCACAAGTACGTTATCGAGGATCAGACAGTTTCTTGTACATACGACTATTTGTGTGCTTCAAGTAGTGCAGGGTGGAGAAACTCTACTCGGCTCAGAGTCGTACGTATGTACTTGCTTTTGGTATGAGAACAGAAAAAAATGGTCAAGATGAAATGAAATCATGCTTAAGCACCAGATTCCATGACAATGAACAGTCAGGGGCATTTGCATAAAACGAAGATAAATACATACAGACATAAGATATCGCATACAGAGAAGGTCGGGAGGAGCGGGAGACCAAAGGCAACCACAGGTCGACCGGTTAAAGGTTAACACACTGAAACATGCATGCACTGAAGAGGATGTGGGTCCTGCCTCTATGAAGGCATGGAGTTCCCCATTCCGGTTGTACTATATACTGCATGCGGAGTGGGGTATCCATACCCATACCCACCGCCGAGACATCGAATGAATCGATTTCGACAATGTTTGCCTGATTGAAGTTATCCCATCCGGAAAACGAGCGAAAAGCCACTTGCGGTTTCATGACTTGCCATGGCTGCCGTTTGGTTTGTGTTTGAATTTTAATTGCAATCGAAAGTCCTGGTTTGATTGATGCATACCTAATAAATGCACAGCCACCGCAGGATTCGGGGGAGTGGCTGCAGCGGAACCATGTAAATCTGTCCGTTACACTCTCTGCCACGGCCTGGTTGAGCAGCTGGCTGTGCCATCAAGCTGCACCCTAATGGGCAAATGGGAGCGTCGATTTCAATTGGACACAGATGCATATTGAATGGCAGGCCTCTATTTAAATATTGATTCCAGATAAATTATGCCATGTAAGCTGCCGCACGTGGGCCACACACTCAAAATTCACTGGCAGTGGGAGCTTTTGCTGTCACTGTTTCTGAAACTGTTTCTGTTGATGTTGCTGTTGCTGTGGCTGTCGTTTTCGTTAGAGTCTTTTATCTTGGTGGAGCGGAAATTGCGGTTGGGTTCGCTGCTGAAACTTTGCGAACTGATTATCGCTGACATGCCGCGAGAGATCAGGCCCAAAGGACGCGGCCCAAAGTGGCAGCAACAACAAGTTTCCAGCGTAGAATTTTACACATGGAAAGCACATTGCATGGCAATGGGCGTGGCCATGCCATTTTCGACTTGTTGTCTGCTGTCACTGGCTGGCGAAATCAGGCGCGCAACTCTTTATCCGAGTCGTCAGTCCGACAGCTCGGCGACAATTAATCACGACCATCTGCAGGCACTGGGCGTAAAAATGAAACGTCACAATAAAGCCATTTGTGCGGCAGAGAGCGTGCTTTCTTATGCCTCACTCCAACAGGACCCAACTGTGCCGGAAGCCCTTTGCCAATCCTTCAGACGCAACACACACAGCACACTAGCGACAATTAGCATCTCTGACAAATGGATTAGGCAAACGCCTCAATCATTCCTCTACAAAATTCCCAGGAGTCCTCACGAGATGTAGGAGGTGAATCAATGGAAGGAACTTTGACTAGGGTTTGTATGCTCCCATACGAAAATCGCTTGAGCGGGCTCTCCTATCACATAGATTTAGCATGGTGTACACTCGGGTGGTCATTGGGAAAATGATAAATCCCCCCACTCGAGCATGAGCCGCATAGACCGCTGGTAGGACGACACTTGTAAAATTGTCACAACATTAATCAAATCGAGCACACAGCCAAATGCGTGCCATAAATTTTCAGTCTCGCTTGGTGGCCAGATGCCAGCTGTGGCCTGGAGTACAAGTGACGTGACCGCCCCTGTGGCCTGCCAGTGAAAGTGTCGGTGAAAGTGCGGCGTGACAAGCCAGAGACCACAGGCAGGCCGAACCTTTGTCGCCCTTGCAGGAATACTCCGTCCTCTTGCAAACAAGTATGTTTGTTAGTCTGAATGTACATTTGTGGCACTGCTACTCTCTGAGTTGTACTGTACAGATGCTGTTTAACCAGGCGCCTGCAATCACAGACACGTGCTTGAAACATTTCAGCCTTCTTCGAATGCCCTTAACGAATGCCCCAGTCAGCGCACCCCCCCAGCCACGCGGCTCATGTCACTTCAGTTATTCAGTACTTGGGTAATGCCGATGACTGGGGTGACGATGTTACAAATACCCGCCAAGGGAGTACGGGAGAAAGCGCGTGGTACAAGTTAAAGCTGTACTTTGGATCAAGGATGGACAGAACATTCTACCCTAGCCGATAAGCGTGCAGAGTACACAGCGAATAATGGTAGCCAAATATACTTGAGGCAGGAAACGGAGTTCCCTTTTGGAAGGGAGTGACTGTATGATGAATAACGGTGGGGCTGGGGGCTCAAATCAGCGGTGTCGCAATCAAAAACGGTTGTGAGCCCCAGACAGATGAGATGCCGGAAGGAAAGATTCCACTTGCTGATTGACACCCTCGACAAACAAATCATTCTTACCCGACGGCTTAGCGTTCGCCGAATTTGTACTTGGTGCGGAAAAAATATGTTGAAGCTCAAGGTACACTTACATAGACATGTGTACACTTAACCAGCTACAATCCATAATTCAAGAATAATCCCAACTGGTTGCGTGCTAATTAGAACGTATGGGTGTTGCTCATACGTTACGTGGTTACTTCTATATATGTATGTATATGTACATATATATAAATTTTGATATTACTGGTATTTTTTATATATATTATATACATTTAATTGTGGGGTCAATAAATTATGAATCGGTACGAATGAGCAAATGCACATTCCAAGAACATAATTCCGAGAAGGGTACGCAAAACACTGGCTCGTTGGCGTAGTAGAGTACTCTTAACATTCATTCGCTAGCTTGCCTCGATTTAAATTAAAGTAATGGATAATGTATTCTATTATGAGTTTTAATTAATTGTTCAAGTGCTTTAAGAAATTACTAATTGAATTTAAGCCCATCTGTGTAAGAAGTCCATGGACTTATACGAGTTTATATGAGGATTATAATTGGTAAGTCATTTTTAATGATAGGAAGATTTACTCCTTTCCGAATTCCAACTATGTATGCATGTATACAGATACAAACAAACTATAGGTATACATACAGCTGCCATGAAAATAATTGTTTTCTTTGAGTTATTTTGTTAAAACAATGGCTCTAATGAAGGTTTTTAAAACTATTATATCAACTTTGAGGCTTAATTCAACTTATCCGAGAGAGATGGTATGCTTTGATGGCTAACAAAACTTCAAATTTAAACAAAATTTACAAAATTCATCATCGATTCCAGCACGGGTACTTTACCACCCCTATAATACGAATGTCATTGTACTGTACTCTTGCAGAGTGTTTAGCTTAACCTAATTTGGCGCCACCCCTAACGGCAAATTGATACATAATCATATAAGCAATTACATCGCCAAGATGACACCTGCAAATTGCAAATCAAAGCAATACAACCGCGGACGCTACCGCTTCCGCGAAAGACGATCCATCTAGCAACAAGTAGCAACCTAACAAGTGCCGCAACCCGAATTATAACGTCAGCATATTGACCAGCGACGTGTAATTCGGAGTGTTGGATTACCACGCTAATGTGACACCTGCATGGGGCATCTCGCCCTCTTTATTTTGATATAAATGTAAGTTCGATTTTACAATAAAGACAATTAATGACAAGTACGTCAAATCACTAAGACTCATTACAGCATGCACTTACCATGATTCTTGTCTCAGCATGATTATTAGATATTAATATGTGTCAAAGGGTTGTGTTTTTCATTTGGTAGTCGTTTTACATAAGATCTAAAGTTTTGGAAACAAAAAAAAATTGTTGGCTTTCTCCGGATCACAGGATGTATATCCATATATATTTGGGCGAACTCCAGTGTTTTTATACCCGGTACTCGAAGAGTAAATAGGGTATATTGTATTTGTGCACAAAGTGAATGTATGTAACATCCAGAAGGAAACGTTTCCGACCCCATAAAGTATATATTCTTGATCAGCATCAATAGCCGAGTCGATTGAGCCATGTCTGTCTGTCCTTCCGTCTGTCCGTCTGTCCGTCCGTCTTGTTGAGCGCCTGGATCTCAGAGACCATAAAAGCTAGAGCCACCAAATTTTGCATCCAGACTTCTGCATGCTCACACTGAGCCACGCCCCCTTCCGCCCCCAAAAAAGGGCGAAAACATCCCAAATCTACAATTTTAAAGATAAAAGAAAACTAAAAACGCCATTCCGTAGGGAATGTCCCTATCTATCAGATCACCAAATTGCGATCCGATTGGATCATTATTATAGCCAGAATGAAGAAATTAATTTGCATTGGCCAAACCCACCCTGTCCGGCAGCTTTTGTTGTTCTTTTCACATTCTCTCATTCACTCTCTGCTTCTGCTTCTGCTTCCCTCGGCCCATGCCTCTGCCGTCCCCCTGCCACTGCCTCTGCCGACTTTTAACCCACCCCGTCCCGCAGCTTATTTTTGTTTTTTTCTTTTTTTGTGCGGGCGATGCCTTTGCCTCTGCCGCGAGTCTGCAGTGTGTGGGTGTAGGGAAGGCCGGCGAGCTTATGAAGTGTGTTGGTGTGAGAAGTGTTGTGATGTAGATGACAGATGAAGAAACAATTTAAAATTTGACAAAACACCGCTAAGGTGCAGATGTAGTACTGAGTGCCGGGTATAAAAGTTGTGACGCGTAAGAAGCGTCTCACACGTCCCTTCTCGTTTCTACCTTGTATTTACTTTGCCTGTGGTGTCTTTGCTACACTGGTTTTTTTTTCAGACTTCGAAAACTTAGTTTATATTCTTTTAAGCTAAATCTAGCTTTGCTTATCTTTTGACATTTTTTAAGACCCTTTTTATTAAGCTCTGTGACCGGCTTAAAAGGACCCCTCTTGCTCTCAGGAACCAACATTTGCAACCGAAATGTGGATATTGTGGACATTCTTTCACGAGCTTCTTGTTGGATACATGTTTTAAAGCAAAACGAATTATTTTCGATGAGGAAGCTACTATTTTCCTCACATAAGGATAGCTTTCTTCATTTGGAGTTAAAGTTTTAATAATTCGGCCTTTTTTTCCCTAAAGTGCTTTTGACGACTCATAAAAACTAATATTTTGTAACTGTCTGTTTACAAACGGCCGATTATTATATCAATTAAAAACATAAAATATCAAAAAGCTCGGAAAAGTATAAGTTTATTTAAAATACAAATTTTGGTGCTATTTTTGTTGCCGTTCAATTTCGCTTATTTTTCGAAAAATTGCCTAAATTATTGAGAGCCTCCAAAATTGTGAGAGTAAGGACACTTCTCTCACATAGAAGACATCTCAACCTACTTTATATTACTTCAAATTGCAAAAAAATGTTGTATAGAACCCATTTTTTGAAACAATAAAGACCGTTGAACCACGCGGTGCTATTATTTTCGCAACAACTGTACGTCTCACGCCCCCAGAACACTATTTTCTACAGTGGAATTAATCTGTTTTTACAAGAATTCTTTATCTGCATTTCAAAAGTTGACAAGAATATATATGTATCTCTACTATTTTATCGACAAAGTCACTACTTCCAAAGATATGTAAATGGTATTTCTATTTATATCCTGCTCATGAGGCACAACGGGCCGAAGCCCGTCAGCCGTCCTACCTATGCATAGCTATGCATGTATCCTTCCTGTACCCTTTTTATGTCTGTTTATCTGTATAAAAACCGCAATGTACTCGTATACTGGTACCCCCCACATGTGTCTCGTAAATTGGTTATGATTATGACATTGACATTGTGACTCGTTGACATCGTTTGCTCTGGACTTGCGGCTGACGATGTGAAGAGAAGCGCTTCAATTCCGCTGCAAGTGATTTCGCTTTGATCCAGGTTAAACACTTAACACGCTGTAAGCCATCGCGAATCTCGGCAAATCCACTCATGTGGAACACACTCAATACCAGCGCATGTTAACGCAAACACACAAGCCCCGCCGATAGCTACAGGGTACAGAGTCCATGCGCCACGCGGTAAGCATGGGAGCAGTGCGGCAGGAGCTGCAGGAGTTGGCTTCCAGTCTCTCGTTATCTCTGCACAAGTGCGCCAAAAATAAATTACACTGAGGCCTGCTCAAACACATTTTGATGGCGTTCCATATACATACATATGTGTGTACATATGTATATGTGCACACGAATACACGAGTCCTGACGATCGACATAGCGGAAAATGCCTGCAGGGTCGACCACGCATCGACACGGATGCTGGAGGTTGGCCGTGCAGAAGCCGCCATAATGCTCCCTAATTCGAGCTCCATACCGCCTGTGTTTTTCCCATTTTGATTACTACACCCAGTGCCCGTGCAGAACAAGAGTCTAGTGTGCTCATTCAAATATATATATTCATATATACATCTATGCATGTACATATGTACTTAAGTATGTACACTTGTAACAGACAAAAGTATTTAGGTATTTAGGTATTTAGGTATTATGCACCTCTCCATCGATAGTAGTCGGGATTAAATTAAACCACAAGAAACCATTTAAAAAACTATTTATGAACAGTTTTAAGACCAGAGTACAGGGTATTTTTGAGTCCGGTTGTCAACTGTAGCAGCGTCTTTTGTTTTTATCTGCTCTGACGCCTGTTGATGGGGCGTCACTTGAGCAACCGTGATCCACCTTGAGGCTGAGACATGTCGGGTAGTTTATCTTTCAGAACAACAAACCTTACGAACTAAAAGAAACTGCTCATATGATTTTATGTACGTATGTATGTACGTATAGGAGGAACATGTAAGTTTGTATGGATGTCAGACTCACACAAAAATATCCCTACACAAAGGAGTGAGCACTTTTAGTATACTTAGGCTGAACCCCAGGCGAAGGCTTGCCGACACTCCTTATATCCTGTTCTTTGCCTCGACGGAGTGTCGTGCGTCTTTTCGGCATATCCTCTTTTCGTTGTGGCCCCTTGCGTCTCGTGCGACAAACCTTCCACTACCACTTCCACATCCATTTCCTGGCTTGCCACACGTGCGGCTGCGGTTAGTTTTCTGTCTCTGGATGACGCCACGGCGTCGCTGTCCCGTCGCCGCCTCTAAGTAACCCAAGGTGTCTATACGAGTACTTCGGGTGTGTGGTGCAATGCCCAACTGACTGCGGGGGACAGGGAGTGCAGTGCGGTCTCTTTGTCGCCCCAGCAAATGCGGTTGCACATTGACGGAACAGATTGGTTTCGATGTGGTTTGGTTCGCGCTGGTCTCGTTTCGTCTGTGCTGTCGGAGTTGTGTGGACAGTGGAGGTGAGTTTAGGGATTCAAAAGAAATTGCACTAGGTACACAACTATTGTAATTTACTTACATAATTTGCTTTTTCAAATGAAAGTTTTTGGCTGGAAAATGCATTCATTCAAATGTTTCACCAGAGAAGTGCACCATGCGCATATTTAAAAGGAAAAATGTTGTATTCAACATTTTGAAGCAATATTTTCGACAGAAACACTGCACTCCTATCAGAAATTGGCATGCCGGTGCAGCTCCTATTTCCTGTGTCCATTAATTCTACATTTATCTGAAAGTCACAGAATGCTTACAAAATCAGTATCAGGATCGGAAAATCAGCGTCTAGGGTATGCTGTATTTTCCTGCCGTGATAGCCATGTAGGTGATTCGTTAGAGAGGGATCTGTGTATTATAATCATTCTGCCTGGAGAAGAATAATCCCCAGCTGGGCCCCGCAATAAGGGGACAGGGGTACTTGTGTCGCATAACATCTTCTGCTCTTCATTATAGTCTGACTTCAGCAGGAGCCCACTCCCAGCCTGGGAACACGTTGCCGCAGCCACGATGGGACCCAAGGGGCTTACGTCACGCAGCGAAAGTGGCGGATGCTTGTGTACCACGAGTACTCCTCCTCGCCCATGAACTATGTACATAGGTATGTACATACATATGTTTGTATGTATGTACCATGGCGGGTGTGCACTATAAGTGTGAGGACATGTTTGTGCCTCTGGTCTGGATGTTCACTCAGTCATTAGGAGCATGTAACGAATAAATTGCGTATAATAGCCTTCTGCATTTAAATATGGCGCTAGAACAATATCTCGTCGTCTCCCGTCCGTCGCTGTGTCGCTGTGGCTCTCGGGCAGGAAGCAAATGCCTAATTTTCGTATTTTATGTCAGCCGGCTGAAGACTGAGCACATGTCTGAAATAACCATAAAACATGACACTGTCCCCATGAAGCAGTCCTAGGCACCAGCTAGCAGACCATAAGAAGCGTAGGAAAACTTACCGGAAAGTAATCGCTAGAGTTTGTCCATTTACAACCCAACAGGGGGTATTCAAATATTGGTCAAATTTTCGCAATGCACAACCATTAAAAGAAGAATCTGGATTCTGACATTGGAATGAGCAGTCGAACAACTTTTTGACTCTAAAGGTAATTCAAGAAAGTAACAGAAACTTCTGCTGGCATCTCTTCCCTGTGATTATGGTTGGAAGTAACTAATATATATGAATCAGAAATACAATAATCCAAATTGAATGAATAATTTTTCTCTTAACACAGAAGAGAACACGTATGTATGTACTCATAAGAAATGGTATATGAATGTGGGTTTTTCGGCAATATGTACATACATACATATGTACATATGAATGTCCATATGGATGTAAATTCGTTTTCCCCTATTTATTTATGCAATACCCGCATTCTGAAGGGAGGCCTAAATATGTACATATGTATGTACCTATGTTCATATATCTCCCAGATCGACTAATGCTCTAGTTAATTCTTTGCATCCAACGAATCTGCTCCCTCATGGATAGCCACTGTGAATGGGAATGCAACCCCAGGGCGACACCACTCGAATTCAACCTTTCGGCTCAAAACTTGATGTATGTATGTACATATTACACACAAACATACATATTTATGTATGTATGTAAGGCTTTGTGTGTCCCTCATATGCTTATGGGTACGAGTATCTGTACATAAATACATACATACATATACAAACATAGCCGTAGGAACGTGCAAAATGCTTGGGCTGGCAGGAACTGGAGCCCCGCCTAAGGGTTCAGTTTTTCCCACTGGTGTTAAATTGGATTTATCGCTTGACCAACATGATTTTCCGCTTTTGCCGTTCCGGCTAGGCTGCCTTAATTAAATTTCACAGTATAGTTTATTTTTAGACCAAGTTGACAACGAAAACAGGTCATTAGGAGCATTATCGCATCATAATTCTGTCAGAGCGATAACAAAGCGCTCAAATCAATTTAACTTCCACGCCGGGGCCCACAGGCGTCCGACGACTGCTGCTCCTCGTGTGGACTTTGGGGGCCAGTCTTTCTATCTAAAAGAGCGTGGGCAACGAAACTGGCGAACGAACTGTATGTATGTACGTGTGCACTTGTTCGGGTGTCCCTGATTCTACGAGTGGCGAGATTTTTTGAAGCCGTACTACAAAGGCTGTTTCGAGATTTCCATCCCTCTGGGACTTTGGTGCGGTGCGGCGAGTGATATTGGGAGAGTGGATGTCCGCATTTAAATGCAGGCACAGACCTATGTATATTGTGTTATGCTGGGACCTGGCCTAGCGGTGCCACTGTTTGCTGGTTGCTGTTGCTGTTTCTGTTGCTTTTGCTGTAATGCAATGTTAACAGAAAGAGAATCAAACATCTGTCAAGTGTTTTACTAAATTGGGGTTTTGTTTGCATTTTTATCATTGTTGCCATAAATGAACCCTCCCGACTCCCGACTGGAGAATATGTTTCTCTGCACACTCGTAAATGGCAACTTTTGAATATATTAGTGGCATCGTTGGGAGCAATCAGTGTTGCGGCTGCCACTCACAGTGTCTGCGTGTCCGTCTGTCTGTCTTTTTTGTCTGCCCAGCCGCTCTTAGTCCACTGCCCCTGGCTGACTCCCCCTGTCACTTGGCTGTCTCCTTGCCGTCCTTCTCCGATTTCTGGTTCGTTTGCAGCGTTCACATTACAAATGTAAACTGCCAAGTAGGCATTCGGCCCTAGGAATTTGCATAATTTACTTACGAGTATGTCGCCCCGCCTTCACCACCCTTCCGTAGACGACATCAGCACTGAGCGCGATTCACTTTCAAGTTGTTTTCGAGGGTGTGTGCGGCGGCAACTAAGCTGATGAGGTTGTCAAACTTAAAGTTCCGTTCTTGCCGCCAAAGTCGAAAGAGTACCACAACTGTAAGGGAATAGTGTGCCTCTTGATCAGAATTGTACAATATATGTATGGACATTTGGATATACAAATATATATTTGTAGATAAACCAGAAAGCAAGCAAATTTGTATCGTTAACCTCAAGTATTTGATGGCTATTTTATTTGAATACACCTTCACATTTCCTTCTTATCCGCTACTTTTCATAAATCAAATAAAAGATATAATAAGGAAGCCAAGTTTCCATTAAGTAGAACGACATTTCCTGTCGAATACATAGCTGGTAGGCTAGTTAAGAAACAAATCCGAGAAACAGGTATCGAATAGTCGGAAGGGCTACGAAGCGTTCTCAATTGTTTGAATTCCCATTAAACGTGTCAACGCTCATATGCTCCCTGTCCCCTCCTGCTGGTTCTTTTGGTGGAGGTTGTTGGGGTAGTAAGTAATCACTGTGTGTGCTGTCGTTTGTCATATTACGCCACATTGTCAGGAGTTGTCCGCTTTGTTCTCGGATGGTGCAACAATTGATTGCTGGTTTTAGACACGTTGCAAACGGCCTGGCCCTTACAATGGGCGGTCTGACTGCTTTGCCTTGATATATTTACTCTAATCACCTGCCTAATAACAAATCCATTTTCTGTCTCTGTCGGGAGGTTGGAAAATACACATGTACATTTGTAGGTTTATAGGCGCTTCGGGCTGCAGATTACTGATTCCGATCCTTTGTCTTTGAATGGTAGTTAATCCTATAAGTTACAGCTCTAAACAAATTAACAACACAATAATCGAGTTGTGCGCCTTTGTTAAACCTGCCTCAAACTGTTGGCAGTTCCCAATTGTTGTGTTGAAGCAACACGAGTTTAGGTTAATGGAATCAAATGGAAATTACCTAAACTATTGTCTACATTTTAATGTGATGCGGAGTTTTACCAGTCTGTTTGCGTTGATTTATGCCTACAAAAGAACACACCATCTGCCAAAGTCTATAGACCGTCCCTAATTGCTGGAGACATTCCTCATGGCCTAGTGTTTGGTTTGTCTGATGTTCCCGCCTTTGGGGTGCACTCCACTTCCTGCGCTCACACTCAGATCAGTGATTGATTTTATGGACCCTCCTAGTATTTCGCTTCCCGGAATATTTGTTTTCATGACACTTATTTCCAGTGAGCGACCGACCGACCGCCTCCCTCCAGGGCTACCTGGTGCCTTTGAATAATTTGAAAACGAAGCGAACCTAGAATTTCAAGCGATATGGATTCGAGGGAAGTTCTGTTCCGAGAGGAAGAAGCTATCCCATTCCATATGTACATAAACATGTGCGTAGTCAATAAGAGCGGTGTCATTGCTGTAGCTGGCGACTCATACCACTCGGATGTCGGAGCAGGGCTGCGACGAAGTGCTATGCGGAATTTTCCCTCTGTCTGTGTTTGCAGCACGTGAGCAGAGTCATTGTCACCATGGAACGCACGGCGCCACCCAATCCCATAAATATTATCCAAGGCAACCGAAGACACGTGTAAATGGGGGATATTGTATCTTTGAATACACAGAACTCTATTCCAAAATGTCGAAAAAAGCGATTTAACTATGAATCTATCGATGCTCTCACATGTTGAGTTCAAAGAAAATAAAACTAAATTAAGATTAGGAGTGACATTTAATCGAGTTTTGAGCTCAGTACTCACAGCTAAAGAAACTACTTGCAAAGTAAATTGTACCCAATAATTTTCACTCTATGTCACTCTGATTGGATTTGGAAAAATTTAAAGGTAATATAAAGTTGGTAAACGGTTATTCTTCTGTCATACCCCCTACTCCTGATACTTTTACTTCTTCGTACTTTATTGTCCAAATTCGTGCTGACCGGAGATAGAAAATTTAAGTTGCTCTTAAAGTTTCCCTCTGCGAGTATATTATAATACTTCTTGTGCTAAATCCACATCCAAATAAACACAAAGGACTCCTTTATGAGCTTGTGTTACCATAAGTGCCTCCACATCTGCTATTTCTATGTTTGACCTTCCTCTGGCTAACAGGATAACATAAAAGCTTTTCTTGTCTGTTCGACTTACATTTAAACTGTGAAGCTCGTCTAAGCTTTCTCATAAACATAACGGAAAGTTTGAGCACATTTTACCACCTAAACCTAAAGCTCAGCAACTTTCATTTGGGAAACAGGCCAGCCATTCCCTCATTGGTACACTTGAAAAAATCAACTTCTGTATGCATTGTGATTTGAATTATTTTATCTAGTACTACTTGAGGACATTGGAGGAAAAATGCAACAAATATACAATTGATTAAAATTTCAACCTTCTTTTCCACCAAATCACGCTTCTGTCGTACTCTAGGGTATAAAACCGTCAAAGTCCCATACTTTACAAACCCTTAAAGTATTGTCCCGATTATTATAGCGCAGCTTACGATTAAATGATCAAAGTCGCTAAGATGGTCCCTGCCATAACCGGGACTTGGGCTAGAGCGCAACAAAAACTCTAATGTGATAATTGTAAAGATCCCAGTCGACTACCGTCGAAGGGACAATGCCTATAAGGCACACCACTTTAAATAAGAGTACGCCTTCAACTTTACTTCCATGGTAGTGTGGAGTTACGAAGATACAATATACGAGCGAAACCGCAGTATATGTACATACATATATGCTAATATATATGTAAGTATGTACTACACACATATGTTTATAAGCTTTTCAGCAGACTGATTCACCGGTGTGCACAAGCTTGAGTATGTAAACTCCACAATTAAATAAAACGAGAAGGGACGTGTGAGACGCTTCTTACGTGTCACAACTTTTATACCCGGCACTCAGTACTACATCTGCACCTTAGCGGTGTTTTGTAAAATTTTACATTTTTCCTTCATCTGTCATCTACATCAACAACACTACTTACGCCAACACGCTCCTTTTGCTCGCCCCCCTTCCTTACAGCCACACACTGCAAATCCACTGCAGAGGCCGCACACTACGCGAAGCAGAGTGTGAATGAGAGAATGTGAAAAAAACAAATATAAGCTGCGGGACGGGGTGGACTGCAAATTAATAGCTTCATTGTGTCTATAATAATGATCCAATCGGATCCCAATTGGCGTTTTTAGGTTTCTTTTATCTTTAAATTTGTAGGTTTGGGAGGTTTTCGCCCTTTTTCCATGGGCGGAAGGGAGCGGGACTCATTTTTGAAATACACTGGTTTCAGTGTGAGCATACTGCAGTCTGGAGCCAACATTTTGTGGCTCTAGCTCTTATAGTCTCTGAGAACTAGCCGACAAACAAGACGGACAGACGGACAGACAGCCACGGCTCTATCGACTCGGCTATTGATGCTGATCAAGAATATATATATTTTATGGGGTCGGAAACGTTTCCTTCTGTGTATTACATACATTCACTTTGTGCACAAATACAATATACCCTATTTACTCTTCGAGTACCGGGTATAAAAATGTGTTAAATTATTTCGTAGATATGTAATAGGAAAATATACATTTTTTCCTTGTCCTTGTTTTTAACCAATACACTTTGCAATATCAAACAGCAATGAGCTTTTAAAATGAGACACGATTTGAAGATCCATAAATTATTCAATGCTGGACTTAAGTTAATTATGTTCAACTCACCAGTATTTTCGTGAACATATTGAAGCCTTAATGCGCTGACTACAGAGAGTCCTCTGATAATCCAAAAAAACAGGGACGACATAGTTCTGCAATAAAATATTTTGAATTTAATTTTACCTTTAAATTTAACGATACGCTGTCATTATTACTTACTTGTCCACAGGTAAATGGCAGGTCTGCACCGTTTGACAATGTCTGAAGAAATGAGCAGCTGCACCAGCTTTCCAGCGCTCTGAAGAGAGCAGCGACGTGTGTGCTTGCGTGCCGGCACCTGCAGCTATCTTCGTGTCCGCATTTGTGTGAAAGGACAATTGCCCCCGTGATTCGTTCGTCTAGACGAGACCAAGAGAGCCCCAGAAGGTTTTCCAACCATGGTAATGGGTGCACACGTGAGCTTTTGCATATGTTGCAAGGGTCTCGTCCTGTACTTCCACACAACTCCCCCTATTAATGTCCGAATCATCAAAGGATACGGCGACTTCGCAGTCGTCGGACGGCGGCAAAGAGTGACAGGAAAAGGTGCAGCAACTTTCGGCCTCTCAATCGCCAGTCCTAGTCCCAGTCCCAGTCCCAAACAAGCCCATATTTTTAAACGTGGGCTCTTTTTGCTGTTCGAACCCTTTTCCACCTCTTGGGTACCGTGAGTATCATCCCTTTAACCACATATAATTGTGCTCAGAGTTACTATTGTGAGTTACGAGAAGGAGTCGAATTGTGCAAATAATAATATCTAATTTCTGGATCAGATCACTATATAGCTGGACCAGCAATACGAACTATATCTTATACCACAAGAACACATGCTTGTGGATATTTTCCGTAGAAGGTTGATTGAGGTGCACCATCCTCCGGCCCCACCGACATACGAATGCTGCAATCAAGCAACAACGACAAAAATGTCGGTATAAACATAATTTTTGTTGGTATAAATATTTTAATTCGGTTTAAATTGCTTGATTCCTTAGTAACCAGAAAACGTAAGTGTGTACTTTTTGTATAGCAAAACGAGACAAGGTTCAAGGTAAATGTTTTAAAATAAAAATTAAATAGAATGGAACTGTTTTTGTTGTTTGTGTTTTTGCTTTATCCAAAAATATTACATTTTACGGATGTTTAGGAGTTTACGCATGCAGCGTTTCCTAACGTGTTCAATAGAAAGATGTTGCTCAGGAATCTCTGACGAAAACTGTCTAACTAAAGACGATTGAAATTTCAAGCACAAAATATATTTTTGTTTTGTTAAAAATGTTTTAAGGTTTTTTTTTGTTTTTGATAATTTAAGTCATTTTTATTCCCGGTACTTGAAGCGTAAATGGGGTATATTGGATTTGTGGTCAAAAAATTTAACAGGCAGGAGGAAACGTTTCCGAGATTCACCAAATTTTGTATGAAGACTTATGTAATATTCGAGGAAAATTAGAGCTAAACATCGAATCAAGTTTGTTTCAAAGGGCGAAAATCTCCTATACCCACAAACTTTAAGATAAGAGAAAACTAAAAACCCAGTTCCGTAGAGAACGGCCATATCTATCAGAATAAAGATCGGATTGGATCATTATTATAGCCAGAATGACGAAATTCATGTCCAGTGCCCCCACCCCCCTTAGAGATTAAAGTTTGATGCTAAAAAGATGCTGCAGAGTTGTTGGAAAGTTGGAAATAATGAACTCATTTTTTATAGATATTTTGACCACCAAAATATTCTGATCATCCTTAATGAAAACTGTTTAGATAGTTACTTGTTGATAAAGGTGCGATGGTACTTGAGGATTGAGTTGCGTTTGTACCACTGCCGCTTCGGCTCGAATTGAGCAATTTGCAAAAAGGGCCACCTGCTCGTTGCCTAATGGCGTCCGGGCTGATGACAGTGTTCTGATCATCGTATAGATCCAGAATGTAGTTGATGAGGCGGAAGCCTAGATCCAGGCAAATCTGTTGATGCTTTCGTGTATCCTCGTGAGAGTCGTCCATGGTGCTGCATGAGTCGATTTACTAAAACATTCGAGTGCCAGCAAAAAAAAAAAAATGAAATGAATACCCAAGTATTCTTACTTAGCTTGTGACAATAGCTTACAATAGCTTGTGAATGATTTGTGTTTTACCTAGACCCAAATTAGAGAGAATTTTGTTAATATTGCACTTACTGGTTTTCTGTGATCCTTTTTATAAAATATATCTAATACATCTAGTAGATTCAGCTGAAAATTGTGTAATAGATAAATAAATATTGTTCTAGATTCCTATTGACATCTAAACCGTAAAAATTTAGATGCACACTATACACATATAGAGTTTTTTAACAACCCAACTTCCAAATTTTTTTTTTCATTGTCTGGACGTTGATCTGCAATGACTGCACCATCAAGTGGCCCATGCGACACCAAGCCAAAGCCTGTTACGCGCGGAACCCAGCAGAACGCAGCCCTCCTCCCGCCCAACCGACCAAGGGGCGCTGCCGCATGACGCGCGGCGCGATTAACCGAACCGGTCGCGAGCATGCAGGAAAGATAGATGTTAGGCTAATATTCGAGGAAAATTAGAGCTAAACATAACTAGACTAGAGCTACTATAGCTAAGCAAGCAAAAATTACCAAAATCAGAAACAAGACAAAACTAAAATGAAATTAACTACGGGAGAGGTAGGCTAGTATAAGAGATTTAAGAAGAGGAAGGGAGTTAGTTGAGGATATAATGTGGTAGAGGGAATTATAATCCGAGCATATTCTGGACGTTGATATGCAATGACTGCACCATCAAGTGGCCCATGCGACACCAAGCCAAAGCCTGTTACGCGCGGAACCTAGCAGAACGCAGCCCTCCTCCCGCCCAACCGACCGAGGGGCGCTGCCGCATGACGCGCGGCGCGATTAACCGAACCGGTCGCGAGCATGCAGGAAAGATAGATGTTAGGCTAATATTCGAGGAAAATTAGAGCTAAACATAACTAGACTAGAGCTACTATAGCTAAGCAAGCAAAAATTACCAAAATCAGAAACAAGACAAAACTAAAATGAAACTAACTACGGGAGAGGTAGGCTAGTATAAGAGATTTAAGAAGAGGAAGGGAGTTAGTTGAGGATATAATGTGGTAGAGGGAATTATAATCCGAGCATAAAACCCTAAAGGGTTCGTGTGAGGCATAATTCGATCTACATAGTGGAAGGAACAAAGGAATAAAGTTTCTAGTGGGTCTAATGGGAATCGTAAAGTTTATGCGGCTCAGCAAGTCAGGGCTGTCTACATCCCCCTTGATCAAGTTGTGCATAAAAATTACACCAAGCATTTTTCTACGACTAACTAAGGATGGAAGATTTATTAAAAGAAGTCTACTACGGTAGGATGGCAGTCTCACAGTTGCATCCCAGTTGAGGCCCCGTAGGGCAAATAATAAAAAGTTTTTCTGTACTGATTCAATACGGTCCTGATGTATGTTGTACTGAGGGCACCATACACATGANTCTGGACGTTGATATGCAATGACTGCACCATCAAGTGGCCCATGCGACACCAAGCCAAAGCCTGTTACGCGCGGAACCTAGCAGAACGCAGCCCTCCTCCCGCCCAACCGACCGAGGGGCGCTGCCGCATGACGCGCGGCGCGATTAACCGAACCGGTCGCGAGCATGCAGGAAAGATAGATGTTAGGCTAATATTCGAGGAAAATTAGAGCTAAACATAACTAGACTAGAGCTACTATAGCTAAGCAAGCAAAAATTACCAAAATCAGAAACAAGACAAAACTAAAATGAAACTAACTACGGGAGAGGTAGGCTAGTATAAGAGATTTAAGAAGAGGAAGGGAGTTATTTGAGGATATAATGTGGTAGAGGGAATTATAATCCGAGCATAAAACCCTAAAGGGTTCGTGTGAGGCATAATTCGATCTACATAGTGGAAGGAACAAAGGAATAAAGTTTCTAGTGGGTCTAATGGGAATCGTAAAGTTTATGCGGCTCAGCAAGTCAGGGCTGTCTACATCCCCCTTGATCAAGTTGTGCATAAAAATTACACCAAGCATTTTTCTACGACTAACTAAGGATGGAAGATTTATTAAAAGAAGTCTACTACGGTAGGATGGCAGTCTCACAGTCGCATCCCAGTTGAGGCCCCGTAGGGCAAATAATAAAAAGTTGTTCTGTACTGATTGATTCTGAGGGCACCATACACATGAGCCGTATTCTAAAATCGGACGAACAAGCGAGATATAGAGATTCTTCGTTATATAGGGGTCCTCAAATTCCTTTGACCATCTCTTTATAAACCCAAGCACACCCATGGCTTTATTTGCCATGGTAAAAATGTGTGTCAGAAAACATTAACGTGGGGTCTAGTTTAACACATAGATCATCAACCAAGGTAATTCTCTCAAGAGAAGGGTGTAAGGAGCCAGGGAGGGGCTGGAGCGATAAAAAGTCATTACATTGCACTTCGAGGCATTAAGTTGTAACATATTTGCACAGCACCATGACTGAAAGCTATTGAGATCAGATTGCAAGCGAGAGTGAAATGAAATGTGCTTATACTGGACACAGAGTTTAACATTATCCGCATACATAAGTACTCGAGAATTTGTTAATACAGAAGGCAGGTCATTAATAAAGAGTGTGAAAAGTAGGGGGCCTAAATGGCTACCCTGTGGTACTCCAGAAGTAACCATAACAGGTAAAGATAAGGATTTTTTGAAAAGAGACCTTTGAGACCTAGAACACAGGTAGCTAGAAATCCATCTCAACAGATTGGGCGGAAACCCTAGAAGGTTGAGCTTTTGTGCAAGAAGAGAATGGTTTACGGAATCGAATGCCTTACTGAAGTCAGTGTAAATAACATCCGTCTGCAAGTTACTTTGGAAGCCTTTAATTACAAAGGAGGTGAACTCTAAAAGATTAGTAGTTTTTGATCGTCGCCGTATAAATCCGTGCTGAGCTGGAGATATAAGTGACACGTGTCAAAAATTGTGTAAAGTACATTGTAAAAAATGTTTGTGCCTTCAATGACGTCAGTGCACAAATACAGAGCGGACCAATCAAAATTTCTAATTAAGTTATTGAGCTTCGTAAACTCGGCTTTACGAAAGCAGCGGACGCGTTCAGATAGCCTACCCGCACGATCCGATACAGTAGGTCCAATATCTATCGACACTTCGAAAGTAGGATGATAGCAGTCTTCAGGTATAGTGAGCGGGAGTGCTCGTGTTAACAACGCTACGGTCGGATCCGAGACAAAGCACAGATCAAGCAATCGACCCAAGGAGTTTTTTACATATTTGACTTGAGACAGGGACAGGTCTAATAAGCCATCAATAAACTCATGTCGTGACATGGGCACAAGGTTTTTTGACTCGTTAACCAAAGACCAGACAGTACCTGGCAGGTTGAAATCCCCAAGAACTATTAAATGGTCTTTATCTGATAGCGAGGAAGAAACAGTTTTTAACGCAGACAAATGCTGCTCGTATATTAGTACGTCCGAAGACGGTGGAATATACGAGCAAGTGACATAAATAGACTGGCCGGGAAGAATCAGTCTAACACAGAGGAATTCTAGGTCTTGTGAGACCTGGACTATGAAAAGTTCCGACGTAAAGTTAGAGTTTACTGCAATCAGAACCCCTCCTCCACGTCAAGACGAACGATCATTCCTATAAATTGTGCACCGATCTGCCAAAACTTCGGAACTAAGAATGTCCGGTTTTAACCAGGTTTCGGTAAACACAATAACATGGGATGAAAATGTGAAAATATCCATAAAAAGAGTGCTCAGCTTACTACGTAAGCCGCGAGCATTTTGATAGGCTACAAAGAGGGATGTTAGTTTTTTGACTGCAAGAATTGCAGTGGGAAGAGGGGAATGGAGCAGAGGAGGAAGGACCACTGGCCTCACTACTAGGAGGAGTTATGGGGGGCCTATTTTTTTTTTTTTTTAACCTTAAGTTTTACTGCTCAGCTGCACAAAATTGCAATTAATTTCGCTTGGAGCCCAGATTGACCGAAGTGGGAAAGGTACATGCCCTACGGGTTGTGTTTGTTTTTACACTGGTCGCGTTTGCTATCGATTTCAATGACGCGAAAAATGCGTCCAAGCAAGTGTCTCTCTAAGGAGTCAATGTACACATATGCTGACTGAGTACGAAGCTTTTTAGGTTCCCATTCGTTCGTTTTATAATTATAATAAATGCGACGTATGTACATATGTATGTAGATGGGTCTCTGCTAGTTCGGCTCCGCGGGTAGAGCGTTGTCCAAAAAATTGTTTTCCGAATTTTTACTATAGTGACTAAAGTTTACACTAGCGAACATTCGCAAATTTGTAGGATTCAAGTCAGAATTCTCGAGAATTCGACCCATAGTGAAATGGATGCAATAAATAGCCTTAATAAGAGTTAGGTTTACTTTAAGTTGAATTTTATTTAAATATTAATTTTAAAATTACAGCATAATGACGGGAATCCTATGAAGTCGATTGCAAGTTAAAGTGGAATGAAAAGGAATTAATCATCATCTGGATGCTCGAGATGTTGCTCACACTAAAGTGTGTAAAAAGTGCACTAGAGATGCCTTGCAAAGATGTGTGAATCCACAAACCAATAATATTTGTAAAATCGATAGGGTATTTTTTCTTCGGATGAATTCAATTATCATGAATTGGAACTAGTAAGTAGTACAATTAAACGCAAACAAATACGTGACTGGGTCCCAGCGACCTTTGCCGTTTCTTCTGTTTACGCAAGTTTAAGACTTACACTTCTGTAGGTTCGCTTTCTGGCAAGCCTATTTCGAAAAATATTCTATCAAGATGGACATGCCAAATACTTTAAGCACGTTCTTTCCCTTACCCTTTTCAAGTGTCAAAGTGACAACTGTCTACTTTTTATCATGGGGAGCAGTTTGGACGTAAAGTAAATTTCCAGACGAATAAAATTGTTAAGTGACCAGATTATGTTTGTGTTGTTAGCCTGGTGAAATTTACAAACAGGTCTGCTGGGTTATGGTCGGTCGCGGTGGCTTAATTTACTGGAGGTTTAATACCAACTGGTCATAGAAATTTACTGAAGTATATTAAACATGGACCATCCGCAAATAGTATAGATAAAGCATACGAGTTTACCTTAGAGAACCAACAAAGGGACACAAAGAACTATTTTCCCGATTTAACAGTATATTTATATTTGTAGAGAGCGAGAGTATTTAGAAACAAATTTGGATCAAATTCATTCTTTCTAGAAAGTGAATACAATCGACCAACGTTGATTACAGTAATCTGCACAGAAAATCTGGTTTATATTTACTATCTGAGACTTGTGCGTAAATCATGGAGTTGATTTTTTTCTTGCTGTCGCATACGTTTACAAAAATGTAATATGCATACATACTCTATGAGTAAATGTTTTCTGTTCAGTCTCTGAATGTTTTAGAGATTACTGTCTGATTACTGTCTGAACATCGGTAGATACAATTACAAGAAGAATACACAAATTTTGGAAGGAAATTCATGGACTTCAATTGTAATTGTATTTTTGTAACTCATTTTCACTGATGGTAATTTGATTGATTGACAGATTTACTGAGCTCAATAATTGGTACACACATTAATGTGCAAACAAGTACAATCATCGGATTCTTATATTCAAACTATTCTGCGATTTTGAGTTATTTATTTGCAATTAATAGTGACAGTTCAATTAACATTAGACTGGGTGAGAAGCAGACGTTTGCTTAAGTGATTTATGCTGCATCCCACACTTTCACTGCCGTCCGACCCCATTCGCTGTGACCTTTGTGTGGCCGGCAAAGTATCAAAACTCAATATATTATCTCTGGTGGACCGAAACCTAATCTTGGGCCACGAGAGCAGCTTGCCTTGGGCAAGCTGGGGAATGATGGGGAATCTCAGCACAGGAGCCACGGCCGTCATCGCAAATAAAAAATAAACTGTTATTCATGTTATTTTATCTGAAAGGCGAAAAGCGATTTCCCACACTCTCTGTAAGGTCCCGAGGCATCGGTTGGGAGACGCACTGCGAAGAGAAAGAAGCCTTGCCTTTGGCCGTGTATCCAGCACTGCGGCAAATATTACTGTGCAACTCCGTATAAAACGATTAAGAACGTTTGTAAGACGCTTCTTACGCGTAAAAACTTTTATTTTATTTCAATTTCAATTAACAATTAACTGCTAATTATAGACTAGTAATGAATAAAATATGAGTACAGGAGAGGAAGGAAAGATACAAATTACAAACTTGCTAAACTAAGGTGATGGTAAATGTTAAATACAAATTCAATTTCAAGGGTTATTTCATGTTTTATAATTTAACCCGGAAAGGTTCATGCTGGGCATAGTTAGATATGCACATGGGTAATCGGAAGGGGGCGGAAGGTACGGGTTGGTCTGGAAAGTACTGTAAAATCCATCTGTCCTAAAAGAGTTTTGGAGTCCACAAGTAAACAACACTAGTTTTAGCCTAGATCGGTATGGTGGTAAGAGTCTGTCAGATTCCCACCTCAGATTTCTAAGGGCGAATATAAAAAATTGTTTTTGGACTCCACACACAAGAACAATACTCCAGTGTCACACTCTTTTGACCAACGCCTAATAAACGCTAGGACTACCTTAGCATTGTCTTGTGTTCAAAAAGGAGTCATTTGATGTGGAGATTCGATCCAGAACACGGTGTCATAGAGAATAAGAGACTGTAGAGCACGGCGGTGAAATGTCATAAGTTTGCAGTTAGAATGGTTAAATAAAAGTAGGATATTCAAACACCACATGTATAATTAATCAAGGTCAACTTGTAGGCGAGTATGCAAGTACCAGTCGGAAAAGTCTTTTGGGTTGCTGCATTGGACATCGAAATCGTAAGCGAAAAATTACTGGCCCAGTTTTTATTATATGGTATTAGACAGTGCTATGGTATATGGTATCCGCAGTGCTGGATACCCGGCTTTACCCTGTAAATCTGGGGTGGCTGTTTCAGGTGGCAACCCACGGGGAGCTCAAACTCCAGCACCTATTATTGTCGTAATTTTTGTTGCCCCAGTCCAATTATGTTGATTAAGGCTTCGTGCTCAAAATCTGTCATCAATTTAGATATCACGTCAAAATGGCGTCGTGGGGCAGCAATAAAGCGACAAACAAGCTTACACCTCCATCTCACTATGGCCAGGCCGCTGCACCCCAGACTAATGATTGTGTAGCTTTTGAGAAATTCCACAACTAAGCAAAGAAGCCCCGTGTATGTATGTACAATGTACATACGTGTGTATTTACATGTTAGTGACAAATTAATCCGGGAGAACTTGTTCCTTTACTGCAAGAAATAAAACTTTTCACGTCCAAATGCCTAAGCTATTTTAAGACCCAATCAACATTTCTGGTCAGAGTTATGCAGCGATTTTTATTTCAAAACTACCGCAGGTAGTCCTTCCATGAATTTGGCCGCGACTCGCAAACTTGACTTGGAACGTTGCAAATTGCCACGAATTACGCCTACCGGATATTAATTGGCTTAGACGACCATTAAATGTGACAATTAAACATATCGCCCGTGCTAATGTGGATAACTAACACAACAACTTTCTTCCGCAAACTTATATGAGCTTTTGATATGCCAAAGCCAAAATGTTCCTTTATTTTCACAAATTTCAAATATGGAACTATCGCTTGACCCATATATACATTTGTACTTATGTATGCTACACTATAGCTGCATAAGTGACAGTTGGAATTAGATTTTAATACGTAAATCTAAATAGAGCTAGACGCATCAATAGTAAGGCAGGAGTAGTACTGCATAGAATTGAGCCCATGTGTAATTCAAACAAAAGCAACGGTTTGCCGAAAGTGCTTTTAAAAGACCGCGCTCTCGCTGGGGACTTGGGGTCGTACCGCTCTAACACACGCTATTGACAATGAATTCCGTTAGAGAAGTGCGACACTACGCCAATGTTTTTGTGCAGCAAAAGCTACAACGATAGCTTTGTGTTTCTCTTAAAAGCTTCATATTCGACACAGCATCCTCTCTCCAGCATCCATCCTGCCGGGTCCGACATTCATTCGGGCTTTGGCGACGTGCGTAGCCTGACTCAATGCCTGGACTGTGCGATTAGTTAGTTAGTCCAGCATCGTACGGCCCCGCAAACGGTGCAGACCGCAATCAATTGCAATCCCAAAGAGGCGTGCACCGTCGACCGAACTCGCAATATTGTTGAGAATCAAAGTTACTCGCGGAGCCAACGACTCTGATCCGAGAACGCACCCATGAACGGAATTAAACGATTAATTGTAGTTAGCTCCAAACTAAACTCTTACCTAGCTTGGTGAACATTACAACGCGATTTATTTTCTCCAATTAAGCCAAATTCACACCATCATGTTTCGACAAACCACTCCAGTGTGCATAGCAGCATAGTAAAAGTGAAAAAGAATTCCACTCAGTGAGATAAATAATGTAATCGTTTCCTATGTGTAATTAATAAAACAGAATAAAATCACAGCCTGTGGAAAAATAATGTTTATGAAATCCGACACATCCCACTACACCCACTGTAGTTATCAACGAAGCTTATCTACAAATCCACAAGCAAACAAAAATGTGAAAATTGCCACTGGAATAACTTTTCTCAAATAACTACAAACGAACTAAGTCGGTGTCGCGGCTAGTTTCCTTGGCGGCGACTCAGCGATTTTGTGTCGACCATTCGAATTTGGGGGCAACTTGAGTTACCCTTTAAACGTGCCAGCAGAGCAACTTGGCTGAAATGGCCCGAGAAAAAATATAAGCAGAAATTGTCCTAAGCGAAAATAAAAAAGAGTCAAGGCGAGGAGAAGTTCTCGTGTCTGTGTAAATAACTTGCGTCGACTTATTTAGCAGTATTCAAACAGAATCGTAGGCCGAGTAAACAGCGAATCTGCAAATCCGCTAAAGTGATTGCCATGACGAGATTAGATTTTTCAATTGCGAATTTCGGCCCTTAAATGCGACAGTTTGACAGTGAAGTGAAGGAAAATGAGTCTAGTGTTTTTTTTGGAATAAATTCAATTAAAATATTTTGATTGCGCACAGCAGAATCTGGGATATGCGGATGGTCTTTTACCCTCTTTTGGATTACCGTTACAAGAGAACTGTGAATGGTAATCAAAACTGAAACTATATGCATGTATTTTAAATAATTATAAGTGGTATACTTTAATTTTATACTTGAATTTTAGGTAATGTTCAAAGTGTTTTTTTTTTGTATTGCATTTGATCAATAGATTGGTATAAATTAATATCATTGCATCTTAGAAGATTACTTAAGGTGAAGTGAATAAGACAAAACTATTAAAATAATATAAATTCTACAAAAGAACACTCCTAGCTATGGCGTCTGGCCGTTTTTTTTTTTAAATTTACTAGAAATCACACACTAACCATGGTGAGGAATCCAGAACATTTTTAAATAAAAGGCTATTCTGTATGATTTTTTTGGTATCATTACCTTCTGAAACGAACCATGTAGTATGAAATAATATGGAAATTACTGGATGTCAAATGAAATACATATGTATGGGAGTGTTCCCTTTTTATGGCTAGCACTTAAACGATTGATCTGGCATCAGTTGGTCTGTTGCTGCACTCGGTTTCGGCACATCCGGTGCTTTGCCAGAATAAATGAGGCTTTTTTAAAGAACTTAAAAAACATCGTTAGAAGTTAAATTTGGTGAGCTAATAGATACTTCTGCCTATTATATAAACGAATGACTCCCTATTAAAAATACTCACTCGTCAACAAGTCAAGAATTTTGTTATATACTCTATAAAGGCAGAGAATGATCACAGAAAATCAGTTGATCTGTTGCTGCACTCGGTTTCGGCATATCCGGTGCTTTGCCAGAATAAATGAGGCTTTTTTAAAGAACTTAAAAAACATCGTTAGAAGTTAAATTTGGTGAGCTAATAGATACTTCTGCCTATTATATAAACCCTATTAAAAATACTCACTCGTCAACAAGTCATGAATTTTGTTATATACTCTATAAGGGCAGAGAATGTAAAGCCTCTCACCCCACCACCTGGTACTTATAATATTTCGTTATATTATTATATATAGTTGTATGTTATAACTTTTTTATCTGTCATTTAGCAAAGACCCAACTTTTTAAAGCGAATATTATAAATTTGTAGAAATGCACAAAAATAATTCGGAACCGGCAAGATATGACTAGACCTCTAAACTTGCAAAGAAATAATGAACAGGAACATACGTTCCTGAATACAGCACTCAGCTAAAACCAAATTGAGACTTCCAAATTGTTGGGTTGTTGTTGCACTTACAATTAATTCAAATTTTTGTTTGTGATAAGGATAGTTTAACCAAAAAAAGAGTTTTATACCCGGTACTCGAAGAGTAAATTGGGTATGTTGTATTTTTGCGGACAAAATGTAACACACATAAGGAAGCGTTTCCGACCCCAAGAAGTATATATTTTCTTGATCAGCATCGATAGCCGAGTCAGTCTCTGGATCTCAGATAAAAGCTAGAGCCACCGAATTCTGCATCCAGATGGCCGTATGTTCACACTGTTACAAGTGTATTTCAAAATTTCGCCCCGCCCCCTTCCGCCACCACAAAAGGCGAAAATGTCCTACAGCTAAAGAAAATCTTCCATTTTGTAGGGTGTTGGAAGCTGCCGAGCTTTTTTCGGCAACTCTGACTCCACATTTACTACAATTATTCTCCGTTTGAGTTTTTCAAATACTTGTTTATTATTCGACGTTTTTTGTACAATTTAAAGGGGCGTGGCCGTGAACTACGATTCGGTTCGTTAAACCTTTACAATAATTTATAAGCAATTGGACTGCTCGGAACGATGCGCGGCGATCGACAATATTTTAGACTGCCCAAGAAAAGGTCAAAGCACTGCAATATAAGCAGTACGGAGGGTGCATACATATGCGTGCGCTTCTATGCACTGTAAGAGGGAGCGATGAGCGGGACAATAGCATATCAATATAAGAGAGTATAAATGTAAACAAGGCGAGCTGGTCTTAATAATTATGTAGCTACTGTTTCGAACATAGGCAATGACCATATCTATCAGATCATCAAATTTGATATAATCATTATTGTAGCCACAATGAAGAAATTAATTTGCAGTGTCTAAACCCGCCCCGTCCAGCAGCTTTTGTTGTTTTTTTTCACATTCTCTCATTCACACTCTGCTTCTGTTGCGTGCGGCCGCTGCCGCTCTGTCTTTGCCGCGCCTCTGCCTCTGCCTCTGCCGTGAGTCTGCAATGTGTTAGTCTAGGGAAGGAAGGCGAGCTAAAGGAGCGTGTTGTGACAAGTTTTGTAGATATAGATGACAGATGAAGAAAATATGTAAAATTTGACAAAAACCCGCTAAGGTACAGATGTAGGACTGCGAACCTTGTATAAAAGTTAGGACGCGTAAGAAGCGTCTCACACGTCCCTTCTCGTTTTTTTTTAAAGGAACCAAAAATATGTAATGTATAGATTTTGTTTAAAAACGCAGACACATACTACAATTCCAACACGACAAGGAACAAGAAAACACTTAAAATTTTTGACAAAACCCATGTATTTCAATTAAATTAGTTCAAATCAGTTTTTAATTTTTTTTCCAAAGTTGTATACTGTCATTTCGCATTACTCTCGCATTTCTCTCAAGATTTGCCATGTTGGTATATATTTTGCGATATTATTATTTAACTTTATTGAAAGGTAAATTTACCTAATTGGTATATCATTTCACTTTTCATTACTTTTACTATTACCATTATCTCACCAAAGAGTAGATTCTTAAGAAAAGTTCTTCCATAAAGCCTTCCTTATATATTAATCTATCTAAAAACGAGAAGGGACTCGCGAGACGCTTCTTACGCGTGACAACTTTTTTACCCGGCACTCATCTGCACCTTAGCTGTGTTTTGTCAAATTTTAAATAGAAGTCTGGATTCAAAATTTGGTGGCTCTAGCTTTTATGGTCTTTTATGATCCACGCGCTCATGAAGACGGACGGACAGACGTACAGACGGACAGACACACATGGCTCAATTGACTCGGATATTGATGCTGATCAAGAATATATATACTTTATGGGGTCGGAAACGTTTCCTTCTGTGTGTTACATACATTCACTTTGTGCAGAAATACAATGTACCCTATTTACTCTTCAAATACCGGGTATAAAAATCAGCAAAACCATGTATGAATATGTCCGTTTTTCTTAGCAAAAGTACATTTTTTCTCTATTTTCATGGTTATACTTTTATACACGGTACTAGAAAAGTAAATGGGGTGTATATTGTATTTATGGTCGGAGCAATGTCGGAGCAACGCACAGAAGGAAACGTTTCCGACCCTATAGGCAACCAAGTTTGGCATCCACACTTCTGTATGCTCTCACAGTTACAAGTGTATTTCAAACTTTAGCCCTTTCTCCCACACAAAGGGCAAAAACTCCTCTATCCAAAATTGTGTAGATAAGAAAAAGAAAAAACCCAATTCCGTAGAGAACGCCCATATCTATCAGATCACCGAAATAAGATCGGCTCAGATCATTATTATAGCCAGAATGACGAAATTCATTTGCAGTGGTTTCACCCCACCCCTTCCTACAGCTTTGCTTGCATGCTTGCTTTCTCGCTTGCACACTCTGCCTCATGCATTGTTAGGTTCTAAGGGGGAGGGTGACGAGCTTAAAGGCGTGTTGGTGTGACGAGTTATGTAGATGTAGATGTCGATAACAGATGTCGAACAAATCTAAAATTCGAAAAATCATAATTAAACGTTTGTACATACATATGTGCATATATATCAAACTAAATTTACATACATTAATAAATATATATGAATGTATGAACATACATCAACGCCAACGAAAATCGCGAAAATCTGCGGTATCTACAGTTTTGAATATAAAAGAAATCTAAAAACGCATTCCGTAGGGAATGACTATATCTATTAGATGACCGAATTGGGATCAGATTGAATAATTATTATAGCCAGAATGAAGAAATTAATATGTAGTGGTTACCGCCACTGTATTTCTTGTTCAGTATTTTTCGAGTTTAGAAGCCAGAAACACAGTGGCACCAGCTGCCAGAAACTTTCCAAAAGGTATTTTTTATGGATTTTTTTTATTGTTATAGGGTTGGTTTGACCGTCTTTAGTTAAAAAAGTACTTTAGTTACATAACTAATGTAGATAAATCCCTATACTTGAAGCAAATGGCGTACTTTTAGGTACCAATAAAAAACACGAGGTGTCCTCTTTTAAAAAACAGTTAGTGGAACGTCGAAATTGTACCATCCATATTTTGATAAAATTCCATTCTAAAATTTGCTGGATTATCTAAAAAAAATGTTCTCCCCAGTTGTTGTTTAATTCTGTCTGAACGCTTTAATGTCATCTAATCCAAACTATACAGTGCTGTAATCTAAACGATGATGTTTCAGATTGATGATTTAATTTTGAGAGTTTTTATTTTATCGCACCAATAGTCAATATATCCGTGTTTATCTCACGATTTTTTAATTTATTTTAACATCAAGAATTTGCATCTTAATCTAAACTTTTGTTGTTGTCTTATAATTGGCATAGCACCGATCAAACAAACACACTTTATAACAGAACACCTGTCTGCAACCATAAGCCAAACTTACTATTCTGTTTCTTATGATTCTAAAAATTACAGATAATAAATGTAATATTTTCTATTACAAAACAGTAGATATTTTTTTTGCGAAAGACGGCATAACCTGTAATGGGGCTTATTATTATTCAAATTAGCAATAAAAGTTAATAAATATATATTTTACTTGCATTCCAGGTATAGTCGGACACTTTGACCAAACATGCGAATAGAAGGCTGAATGTTTGATTTCCAAAGCAGAAACTAAATTAATGCTCAACGACTCAAAAGGAGCCTAACAGCAGCAGCATGTCTCCCCAATTCCCCTGAATTGAGGAAAAAAATATGCATTTAACTTTCGTTGTCTTTGAACAACAATTACTCAGTCGGAGTGGGAGTAGCTGTGAGACCAAGCTGTAGAGTACTGGGAAGACCACAACTTGTCACAGCCTGACACGTTTGTTTGGGCTCCAAGACAAAATAAAATCTTTATTTTCCGCACCGCAATTGTGGTCTGGTATTGGGTAGCGAAGCGTAAGGAAATCACTGCCAAGGAGGACGACAATTGCAGGAGCAGAGCCCATTCGAGCAGAAGCCTCAACCCACGTCTAATTGCGACTGCGTAGGCCACAGCGAAACGGGAATAAACGAAAAAAGCACACTGCGAGTACGAGTAATAGAGGAACCCCTTGCCTGACTAGAGGATTTCGAGCCGTCTCTCTCGCTGGCCATTTCTGTGACCCTCGGCGGCAGCTTTGAGATGGAGCCGCGCCAGAGCTGGAGGCGCCACCGCTCTCGAACCAGCTCCGGCCCCGTGCATCTTGGCGCAGCACTTCTTGCGTTGGCCTTGGTGTGGACCCACTCCCCCAGCCCCGTGCTCTGTGGCGAGAAGTTAGGTAAGTGGCTCCATTGCTCTTCTTATTTACAGTTCCTTCCATTTTGCCCTCTGAGTTGATGAAATCCAGCGTAAATGCTTTTCTCGCTTCTTCGGTACGATGACAATAATTCTGCCTTTGTTGGGATGGTGGCTTCATGCCTCTTATCTTTTATTTATTTGAGTTGTTATTTACCATTTTCTCTGCCGCTGGAGGGGAGAGTTCATTAAGACGGTTCCCCATTTACATTTGCCGCCAAATCGATGGAAGCTCGAAATGTTGACTTGCCAAATTACCATTCGCCCTTCTCCAACGCAGTATTAGAATATGACATTACGCATGGTCTTCCTGCTCGACGTGGGGCTGTTTGGACTTTTAAATTGTCCAATCCCCCTTCTGAGAATACACATTTATCCGCAAAGACGTATCGTTCCGAAAAAACATCCATACGGTATATAGACGGTCTTGCTGGCGACGTCCTCCAGTCTGGCACGAGCGCACAAGGCATTTGGCGACATCCCATCCGTAAAGCACGTTATTGACAGAATCAAGCTGGTTAATACAATTCTCCAATTTAGAAGAGGTTTCCGTTTCCATCACCGTCGTCCATTTCACCTTTAGGAATTTCGATTTTACACTCTGCACATTTATTACTTGGCTGAGTTTGAGTACCATGCTGTTAGTGACGAGGAGTTCTTAAACGAAGAAAGTGTCCTCTTCTTCCTTCTCATTAGGCGATTCTCCTGGCAACAATCTGGCACACTCTTTCTTTGTAGGTGTGTACAATGTACAATGCGACTATATCCGTGGCTGTTTGGACGTGTGAGTTGGAATGATTGCGGATATCACATTTAATATAAAATGAGTAGGAACAACTTTTATACCCGCTACTTAGTCAGTATATATTTACCTCAGTGGTTTTTTTTTTCGAATTTGACATTTTACATTTTTGTTTACATCTGTCTACATCTACGACACTTCGCACACCAACACGCCCTTTAAGCTCGCCACTGATCTAAGATCTGAGACGATCTTAATTCGGGAATCCGATAGATTAGCCGTTCTCTACCGAGTTCTCTCTATATCATGGCGCTCATCAAAACGGACGGACGGACAGACAGAAGGGCAGACATAGACTCGGCTATTGATGCTGATCTGCGTTACTCACGTTTCTCCGACCACAAATACATTTTACCCTATTAACTCTTCGAGTACCCGGTATAATAATCGTGACACTCAAAACGTTTACGTTTCTCCAAAAACGCGCTTTTGATTGCTTTGTGCCGAGGCATTAGATAAGGCTAACATTTTATATACTATGTATGCATGTACATACATGCATATATAAACATTTGTGCATATGTGTGAATACGATATGTAAATGTACTCTGAAGTCAACAGCGGGCTAAAGACGACACTCACATTTTACCCAACCTTCACATATGTACATCTGTACATACATACATACGTACAAATATGCAAACAGAAAAGCGTACAAACATTTTTTATGCTGAAGAGTAAGCATTGTAAGTGAGTGAATTACATAGGCACTCTGGATGGGGCTTCCGGGAAACGGGCCTGGACGAACTGGAAGTCGACATCATGAACTTGCGCCAAGTCTATGAATAAACATATTCCCTTAACTATATACATATATGTATGTATGTACAGTTGCGAAAAAAGTAATAGCACCACTACAACACATTTTATTCTAGGCCAAATAAAACTCAATTACTCACTAGTTTTTTCATATAGTTAAGTATTCCCCCCCATTAACAAAAGAAGTGTTTCTTTTCTTCAAATTTCTGTCTTTATATATATATTTTTTTTAACTTTAAGAAAAAATACCACGAATATGGCGAAAAAAAGAATAGCAATATAATAGCAATAATAGCACTTTGTATAAAATAACGTATTTATTAGTTTTGACTGATATTTTATTGTTTCTATCATAAAAACTAATAATAATCATTACAATCACACGTGGAAAGCTCTGAAATGCGAAGAAGCGCGACTTTAGCAACAAATTGATACTTGACGTAAAAACTTACAGAGAATTTTGTCAATTGGTAAGAAGTTTAAATTAAATGATTGAAAACGCCTTAAACTATGAAGAAAAGTGTGAAACACGTTGATGAAAAGGATCTATGACCGCTTCTAGGGTCAAAAGAGTAATTCGTGAGAGCAAGAAGGTTCCTTTCAAGCCTGCTATCGAGATTAAAAAAAGGGCTTAAAATAAAAGCAACGGGCTAGAAAGTTCTGATACATCTTAGCCAACATAGCCAAAAGCCTGCTGCTAAAAAACAACGAACTTTTAAATGCCAGACATATTACTAAGCTCATGATGTTTGCAAGGGAGCATTAGACATCCCTATAATGAAGGAAAATTTTAATGCCAAATGAGTAAAAATTTGTTGATGTTTTATTTACTGAAAAGGGATCTCGATCATACTTAAGACGTCCAAGGAACACCAGTACACCAAAGAAAACCATTTATAATAAAAGGTTTAGTTTTGTGGTATGGGCCTGCTTCTCATACTATGGAGTAGGTTCAGTATATTGAAGAAAACCCATCAAGGATCAGCACCTGTGCGTGGATATCATGGAGACTGTAATGCTACCGTTTTGCAAAATATGAAATGCCACTAGAATAGGTCTTTCAACCGGTAAATAACCCAAGCATGAAAGCAAAGGAACGGTTCGGGGCCAACACTGAACGTTTTAGAGTGGCCTGCACAGTCGCCTGACATGAAACCCATCGAAAATGTGTGGTCTGCAATCCAAAAGGCAGTTACTGCGTCCAAGCAAACCACTGTACGATCACTTTGAGAACAAATTTAACAGTCCTGTTCCAAACCTCCCCAAAAGCGATGGCTGGACCTAGTGGTTTCCATGCCAAGACGCTGCGCTTCTGATGTTGCCAAAATAGGACACTGAACTAAGTGTTGAATGATCAATATAGATTTAGATTTTAATAGTTCAAAAGTGTTAACTATGAAATTCGTTACTTGTTGGTCATTTTTTAAATTTTAAATCCATTTTTCAAAAGTGGTGCGTTTATTTTTATCGCCTATTTTTACCAGTTTCACTATCGTTCCGTAAATAACTTAAAAGCCTTACAAAAAAAGATGATTTTTTTTTCTGTTCCCAGATTCCCGAGTCTTTCCTTTCCAAAAATGTGCTTAAAGTTTCCTTAAAGTTAAAAATGTGAGTTGGGCAACTACTTCAAAATTTCTTGTGGTGGTGGTGCTATTATTTTTTTCACAGCTGTGTGTATGTTCATCAATTACCATACTATGATTAGTGGGGGAGACAGTTTTTGTCAAACCTTAATGACCCTGTACGGAAATTAGGGAGTCCAAATAAGTAGGAGCATAATTTTTATACCGGGTACTCAAAGAGTAAATAGGGTGTATTGTATTTGTGCACAAAGTGAATGTATGTAACGCACAGAAGGAAACGTTTCCGACCCCATAAAGTATATATATTCCTGATCAGCATCAATAGCCAAGTCGATTGAGCCATGTCTGTCTGTCCGTCCGTCCGTCCGTCCGTCTGTCTGTCCTTATGAGCGCCAGGATCTCAGAGACTATAAAAGCTAGAGCTACAAAATTTTGCATCCACTGTTTGCTCACACTGTTTCAAGTGTATTTCAAAAATGAGTCCCGCCCCCCTCCGCCCCTGCGATCCGTAGGGAATGTACATATCTATCAGATCACCAAATTGGGATCCGTTTGGATCATTATTATAGCCACATTGAAGAAATTAATTTACAGTGGCTAAACCCACCCCTGTCCCGCATCTTTTGTTGTTTTTTTTCACATTCTCTCATTCAGACTCTGCTTCTGCAATGTGCGGCCTCTGCCGCGTCTCTGCCTCTCACGTGGATCTGTAGTGTGCGGCTCTAGGGGAGGATGGCGAGCGAAAATAGCGTATTGGCGTGAGAAGTTGTGTAGATGTAGATTTGAGATGTAGAAAAAAATGTAAAATGTCAAATGTAAAAATCGAAAAAAAAAAACAATATGGTACAGGTACACTGACTGAGTGCCGGGTATAAAAGTTGTGACGCGTAAGATGCGTCTCACACGTCCCTTCTCGTTTGGCCTAAAATATGTACGATTTTAGTGGATTTTGCGATTGTTTCATATGACAGAAAGAGGAAACTTAACATGGAGCGCGAACATATCCGAAAGATGACAAACCTTCGAATAAAACACTAAATAACAATTTAAAAGGTGACTTTTATTTAATTGTTTGATGCGAGTCAAGTTGCCTCCAGTTTTTTTGTATTCACTTATTGCGTTACCTAGACTGTTAAAACTTCTTACTCGTGTTAGGGAATGGTATGGGAATGGTTAGGGAACTGCCGCAAAGCATTGCTTCGCAAGCGCGTAGGCTCCTACTCCGTCTCCTGTTTCCGCCTTCTCTTCCTGAGGCCGCTTCCCATACCCTCAGCTCGGCCAACATGATCGGCACCAAGGTTTCGGTGGAGATCCTGGCCCCTCCTGCAGCCTCCAGGCGTTGACGCTCGTGGTCAAAGTGGTCGTGGTTCTCCACTAGCGCTTGAGGTAGCTGCGAAAGCAGCCGTTTCCACTCAGCGCCTGGGTGAGATAAAAATCCAACTGGCCGTGCTTTCTCTCGATCCAGGCTTGCTGCTTTGGGATGAGGGTGTGGGTCCAACGCCCTTTGGGTGAGTTGTCCCTCTGGGTCTGCCATCTAAAGATGCTGCTCCTCCTAGCGGCAGCCTTCAGCTCGGCTCTTGTGGCTTCGCTTTCGCCCTGCGTGGCGGCGAGGGTCACCTGCCTCTGTTGTCTCAGGACTCCTTTGTACATGGAGTTCCAAAGCATGGGTCCCAAAACGGAGCCCTGGGGGACTCCGGCTGAGACTTCGTATGCCCTGGAACCCAGACTGGTCTCGTATGTCAGCACCCTGTCACTGAAGTGGCTGCGTGCTTACTTCTGCAGATAGCCAGGGATGCTAAACCGTTGATGGGCCTCTAGCGTGCGTTGATCAATGTTTTTGTTGTCTCGAGCTGGCGCCCGCTATGCCATGGGACTATTTTGCAATAAAAAAGATAGATTGATAGAGCTCAAATCAAAGCATAAACATATTGGTGCAAAAATACATAGACATGTCCACATTTATCCACAGGTAGAAAAAGAAGACATTACCGAGGATTACTCTAAAACACCTGTTGAAGAACTTACTCAAGCAGTTGGGCTTAAATGAAGTCTGAACATTTTTAAAAACCCTCTTTCCCCGATAGCTATTCTGGGAACTTCCAATGCTACATTAATGTATTAGTTTCAAATGAAAAACTTATCAGTGTAAAAATAAACAAATACTCCCCTCCTATGCAATTAGTTGGAATTTTGACAGGCCATTTCCAATGAATCATCTCCGAACATCTGATCTGGTTCGACCCGACAAAACCTCAACATAACACGCCACGAGAGGGGAATGCACGCACACGAGCATTAACATATTTTCAGGTCTTTGACTTGACACACAAAATGTCAATGTCTCCCTACACACAGCGCTCAGAGCACAGCGACGCGCTAGCAATAATTTCCTTGTTCCGGAATTTTCTACCAATTCTGTCTGGTCTGTCGAGCGACCAACTTTACAGTACAAATTTCGGCTTCTAGTCTTTCAATCGGACCGCTGAAGAAGGGTTGGTTGGCAGTCCCTCTGGAAAAATGTGTGCGTTTCTTTGGCTTTCCCCACGATTGAAGAAGTCGTCAACAATCATGTCAGCAAAATTTCCGATGACAGGGAGCGTCCCGTACCACACCCTTTAGTCTTCCTCACCCATTGTCCCCAGTCTGCTTTGCGCCAACAAATTTCGAAAAAGTTTGTACCTGCCGCAGCAGAGTGGGAGTGCCCGGGCAGTGGGACTAAGTGAGTGAGGCCTGCTTGACACTTCCTGTCGGTGGTAGAGGGACGGACGGGGCGCTAAAAGTTTCAGGCATGTGCTGAAGCGCCACACGCTGACAGGCAGCTCTAATATTCCAGTTGGGAGTGGAAGAAACACATTGCTGGGAAATGCCCATCCAAAGTTTTTTCGCATGTGGATTTAGGAGAAGGCAGCAACGGAAGACGGTCAACAGGACTAAATATTGCAACTTGATTCACTGACAGCGCTTCCTAAAACATACATATTCAGTCGCAGTAAGTCACAGTCTGCTGTTATAATGTGCGTTGTGCATACTTACATACTCGTATGCAATTACATATACAAATGTACATACATATGTATGTACGTTTCACGTGTCCCTGTCCAACAAAATCGACATTTGAGCTCTGCTTTTGGGTTAGAGCCGCGCCCATCGCTGGAATTTCAATTTTACGTTCATTAGCGGCAATCAGAAATCCCGAGGAGGGACCCAGCACATTATGGAACCCAAAGCCGAGCGCAGGAATCGGAGTTGTGGATGTGTACCGCACCACGAGCCCGCCATTGAAACAACGCAGAAAGAAGCAATTTTCCACCTGGGTGCAGTAATAACTTTTCAAGTTCGTGGCTACATACATACATTATTGCATATGTAAATATGAAGGTGGAACCGATGAAGAGACGTCGGCGAGAAGTCGAATTGGTGTAATGGCTATGGGGATGGGATTCTCAGCGTTAAAAGTGCGCTGAGGTAATAGATCGCAGACGCGTTTGTGGGGCGGGTAAGTAGATGTGTCTATGATGTATCTACGAGGTGTGGCAACCAATCGAGTACATTCTGAGTAGATCACGATCCTCATCCCTGGCTCTGTAAACAAATCGGAACGCATATTACGCATCAAAACTTTTATACCCGGCACTCAGTAAGTGTACCTGTTGTTTTTTATTTCGAATTTTACATTTGACATATTATATTTTTTCTACTCCTCACATCTACATCTACATAACTTCTCACGCCAACACGCTATTTTTACTCGCCCTCCTCCCCTAGAGTCACACACTACAGATCCAAGTCAGAGGCAGAGCAGCGGCAGAGGCAGAGACAGAGGCAGAAGCAGAGTGTGAATGGGAGAACGTGAAAAAAACAACAAAAGCTGCTGGACAGGGTAGATTTAGCCACAGCAAATTAATTTCTTCATTGTGGCTATAATATTGATCCAATCGGATCCCAATTTGGTGATCTGATATGGTCATTCCCATGGAATGGCGTTTTTAGTTTTCATTATCATTAAAATTGTAGATTTGGCTCAATCGACTCGGCTATTGATGCTGATCAAGAATATGTATACTTTATGGGGTCGGAAACGTTTCCTTCTGTGCGTTACATACATTCACTTTGTGCACAAATCCAATATACCCTATTTACTTCTCGAGTACCGGGTATAAAAATGGTAATGAAATGGGAAATTTTTACATACCCTAGCAGAGAGGATGATGGAAGCACAGAAGGAAGCATTTTGTATGTATGCATGTATGTACATATGTCTATTTGTGCATACTTCCATATATAGATTTATAGGGACGGACGCGTTTCCCTTTTATATGATGTTATACACATCTGGACTAAACTCATATACCACTACTATACTCTTTGAGTACTGGGTGACAAATGATATATATTCGTTCAAATTCAACGACGTTTATTTATTCCATAATTATTTCGTCTTGTCATATTGTTATTATGGAAAATATAACAGTAGGTCAAGTTTGTATAACGCTGCTGCCATAAATTAGACTTCAATAGGAGTCTGTTCTAGTCTTGGCGCCATAATGTTGCTAATTTGGTGTTGCACGGGCTGCAAGGAAGATGTTGCCGAAAAATGTTGCAACATAATGTTCTCATATGCTGATAAGTAAATGCTGACAGAAAGTTGCGAAAAATGTTGCAAGTTGTGTAATTTTTATGGTAGGTATCAGTTATACGCCATACATTGTTTTTTACTCCATACTGCATGTACTGCTTGCTATACTGTCCCAAAACACTCTGTTAGAAATTAACTGCTTTGGCAAGCAGTACTTTTTATTACTACGTGAAAGAAATCGAGTGCTCCTGTCCGGGTTAATACAAGTTTGCAGTAACTGAAAAACTGCGAATTCGAATTTTCCGAAATTGTACTTCAATGTATTATGTGTGTATCGGCTTGGTCCTCGTTTCAAGGATTACACCTGTGGCTACCAGTGAATATCTTCATTGTTGGCCGTGCCAGGACTCCGTCGATGCAGTCACCCGAATACTTGAATTCAAATGAAACAAGTTTTTAAAGGCTTTTTTAATTGCCTTTTTAATGTAATTTTCCGCCAATATCCTTGCAGTATACACCAAAGAAGATACAAATAAACGCAGCTTAAAAGAAGAATAAGCTGTATGGGCAGGGCGAAATAGAAAAGTATTTGAAAACGCGTTTGCATCGATGCATCTTCGAGTATGTACGGTCGGTTGGGACAAGCGTTGCTTCGACCTCTGCACATGTAAGGTGCTGAGAAAGAAGAATGTTGAAGCAGAATGGTAAGCCATCTCTGTCTGAAAAGTGTTGGGTGCTCAATAATGTGTGTGATGCGCGTCAATAGCTGAGTGTGGCACTTTCTGCCCTAGTGCTCATTTCACTATACTTATCAGCATTTCCCTGCTGGCAACTCACTCACTTGCCAAATACCTGGCTACCATTAATCAAAATTGTAATTTACTAACAGAGAATATCATTAGTCTGCGGGTTCGTGACTGCTCGCTGCTTGGGGTATATCAATGGCAAGGTCCTCTTGCTGTACCGAGAAGTGAGAGAAAACATGGCCAGCTGCGACCGTTCGTGTACATTAGAGTTGAAAGCTGACAATTCTCAACCTTTTTTTTGATCGGTGGAGCAGCAATTAGCTACCATTCTAATTAGCCATTCAAAGTGTGAAGATTGCATTTGCGTTAAAAATGTATTCCAATCAGAAATATAGATTTGTTCTAATTATTTGGTTGGCTTTTGGCACTAATATTTGTGGCTGGCCATGTGGTGGCAAACTTAATTAAATGTGTACCCGCAAATTACAAGCAATAATAAATTAGCAAAATATTCGGATATTGCAGGGATATGTTTGTGTACAATGTTAATTTTCGGCTCACTCGTGTCATCTCATATTCATTAGCAAAAAACATTTGTGTTAGCCTTATTGTGGATTACCATTATATAAATCATTTTTGTAAAGCTTCAGTTCGAGAGCATCACACCAATTTGCACATGTCCAATGAAAAAGTAGGCTTCTGTTTAGATATACATTCGAATATGTGTTAGTGATTATGCTGGAATCGGACATGTTATTAGATATTTCGATTGCATTGATTGTCCAACAATTCAATTATAGCCTTCTAATCATAATTCAGTACCCCCTCCTGGAATGGAATGGAATGGAATGGAATATGGACTGCGACTAACAACTGAAATCGAACCATTGTTTAATGTTTCTGTGCACTGTGCGAAAATGATGCCAATGCCAACTAGCAAGTCACAGTCTTCAGAAAATAGCAAGCGATGAATGGAAGAGGCAAAAAGTCAGGATCTTGGACCAGTGTCCAGTGTGTTGTGTGTGTGTTTTTCGCCCAAGGTGTAGTTGTTGTAGGTCGGTGTCAACATTAGCCAGAGATTAACCCGATTATGAAGCGAATTACTGCTGGTAGGATTTAGAGTCGGCCTCAGATTTAACTATGATACGGTGAGTCGATGTGTTAAGTTGACTGTAAACGTTACATTCGACTAAATTCGGCAGGCACGCCGCCACTTTAAGAGTCGGGCTGCAAATGCCACCAATTGTGGCAGAGACAAAAAAGAGGCTGGATGGGGATGCGGCGGCCACACTGACCCAGATTCCCGGTACGTCAACCCGACGCAAGGGTCCGTCCGGATAATGTTGTCGGCGGTCCAGTCGGCTCTCTTGGCAGCCATTCGGCCTCTCTTCGTTGTTGGCGCATGGTCTGAGCCTGAAGAGAGTATTTCCCCTCGAAGCTCGCACGAGAAGCTTCGTCGGCCGACAGCGCTTCGTTCTGCAGTCTGCTCGGTCTGAGGCGAACTGACGCAGATTCCGCCATCCATTCGCACTAACCAAAAGACACTCCAACGGCGCGGACGTGTACAGCGGGAGTTCAGCTAAAGGAAAGAGCCCATCTGGCACCTCGTACCGCTCGGCGTCGTTGCTCTCAGCCGAACCACAGCCGACCGCGATCCGCCTGCTCCCCCGTGGCCAACTGCGAATTTGCACGTGCTCTTTGCCAGGCCGAACGCGAGGTATTCCTTTGAGTGCGTGTGTGCTTTGCATTCCGGCGGCAGTAAAAATTCAAATGTGCATAAAAAGCCACCAAAAAGTTTGATAACCCAACAAACGGCTACCACGTAGCCATGTCCCTACCAAACACACTAACAAACAAAAAAAGAAGGAACTTAACGAGCGCGGAATTTCGAGCTGTTACAGTGTATAGAGCCTGATCGGTGCATGTGGTCGAGCACCTTGTGTAATGCCTACGGAATACCTCCCCCCCCCCCCCCCCCCCCCGGAATGTCATTCCCTCATTCGCATTTGAGCTTTGTGTGTTCTTTTGAATTCTGTCGCCAGCGTTTTCTCAAGTGTTCTCTTCACATAATGCGTGCAAATAAAGCCATTTGGAAGACCATCCCCACCCACACCCCACCAGGACTTTGTCCGAACAGGCCAGGCCCTAGTTCATACCGTGTTAAATGTCTGCGAAAGAAGTATGTAGTGTACATATATGTATGTACATATGCAGCACACATCTGAAGCAGAGAAAAGTAGGCATGGATCGCATCATTAATCAACTGTCGAGTGCGGCTGGAGCGGCTGGTGCGCCTAATGCTCAAGTTCACTCGCAGCGCTTTGGCCTGATAAGATAATTTCCCTCCGGCAAAATTAAGTCATTTCATTGAGGAGCAATGATGGCGAGGAATCTCCGCTAGCAGCGAATGAATTGCAGCAAATAATTATTCAAGAATGATGTCAAACATTAAGGGATTCCTCTTGCATTCGGAGAAACCCACACCCCTTCCTTAGCCATCCGAGAATTAAGGCTACTTCCTTGCCAGGAGACTGGATACATTCATTTGCTTAATGCAAGCGACTGACGACGAATGCCCCAATAATCTCAAGCCGGCAAGCCTTTGCATGGCTTATAGCTGATGTGTCATAGCCTAAATGCTCACTAGAAGATAAAATACAGTCAATGAAACCCCCAAATTGATTAGGCTAGAGACTAAGATAGACATTTGGTGCCCTCGATGAGGCTTGTGCAAACTGTTACCTAATACCTTACAGCTTTTTCGAGCGCCCAGCAGCTCCTCCATGCCTTTGGCAATCAGACCGTCACTGGGCAGCTGTCAGTTGTCGTCCGGGTGACAAGTACATGTGTCATCCAGCGTTAATTAAACATTCCAATTCTGAATGGGAATAAACTGCACAGCTCGCTCCCCATGCAGTTTAGTCCCAAGTGCCTTTTATCCTCCTCGAACGCCCTGGTCGTCATTGCTCCAGCTTCGACCCTATTCCCAAATGGGAGCCTTTCGTTGCAGTCGGAACATAGACGAACTCGCCGAAACAAGAAACAAGAAACAAGAAAAGAAAGTGGCAACAGTTCTCAGTTCACATGTCAAACGGCATTTTAATTAAAAGTTCTGTTGGACTCGTAATCTCTCCAGATGCTGCTGCCCGTCGGCGAGTTACATAATTGCCGTTGATCCGCCGTATGATTGATGCTGCTCGGAGTTCGGAATTCGGATGAGAGATGAGAGCATTTGAGCGCATCATTAGTCGTCCAAGCCCCACTCCGTATCATCAACTCTTAAGATGATGCGTGGCTCCTTGTTTCCTTTCCTTTTCATTCACTGAATGATGGGATGGATATACACTTATGAGGCGTACGTTATAAAGTGCCAGGACAGCGAAAGTGGAACCAATTGAAACTGGCATTGCCCGTATATTGCGTACAGCATTTCGTACAAGATAGAAGTGAAATTTAAATGTGTGAAAAATGGCAGCTATCTTGAATTGTCGCCAGCCGACAATTGCGAACAGTTTTTCCGTCGGCGATATTGCTGACACTTTTTTATTGCTCGCCGCATGGCAGTCTATGTTGCCAATTGTATGCCGCTCATTTGCATATGCGTGAGCATGAATTTTGATGGCCGTGCCGATGGGTCTAGAGTGGAGCGAGGAGAGTGGAGAGTGGACAGAGGAGAGGAGTGGTGTCCCAAGGTAAAGCGATTCAATCGATGCTGCTGCTCGCCGGCAGGGGTATGAGAGGGCAAAGGCTTTAGGTCAATTTGATTACCTGCACCGGAATCAGTGTGGAGCGAGGTTGCTGGCCTTGGGCCACGCCTTGCAGTGCCATTACTAAAGAGAGTCCTGCCCTTTGCCGTTTTAGCACAGAGAAAGTTAAAAAACGAATGTTAAAAGTTGAAAAATTGAAAAGAAAATCTAAAACAGTGCAGAGTGAATATACCCAATCGACTTGCGATCTCCTACACGATCCCATGCGAGATCGAGTGGTCGGCCGCCATCAGGGAGCTTGCTGGACGACCGATTCTGATGCGACCGGCTAACGCTTCTCCAATCGCCCGCCGATCTGCCCCCGCGCTCTGCTCGCCATTCCGCCGGAGTATGGATTATTCGCAGGCCCAGAGCTTGATGCTGTCCTTTCTGTTCATTCTCGGCGCGGGTGCCAATGCCAACGCCAATGGGGAGGTCATATTCCGCATTGATCCGCTGGGTAAGAACTATTTCAAGCTCACATTCACTTCACGGTACACTTAGCAGGTTTGTTTAATATTAATTTCCAACATTTACCTGTCCAGCAGCTGCACGATGCTGAGTATTTAGTAGTAAAATCGGTACCCGCTGAGAAAATCCGGGTAGCATTCGTTTAATATTTGGTCTGTGTAAGAGGGGCTTCGCTCTGCTCGGAGCCCACAAACAGCAACAGGACGGGATGGCTGGCTGCTGATTTTTGGTCAGAGGAAAAGCTTGCGAGGACGCCGACTAATCCCAGCTGTTCACAAGAGCTCTGCTGACATGTCAAGCATTTACAGTCGTCAGCGCAGACCTGCTGCATACACATATTCCTAGGCGCCAGCAGCGGGAAGTGTTTTGCTCACTTATGAGTCCTTGGGTGGCAGATAGCCAAAAACTTTGCGTCCGAGTATGCGCGTTTAGGCGTGGAGGTATACGGGCTCCTTTATTTGCACAGGACAAAACACGCTCATAAATTTTGTGCTGGCTCCTACAAGTTTCCGAGCACAAAGATGGATAAGTATCTGCAGCAATGGTGGTGGGACCACAGCGCAACAGCGGCCAGCGCAAAGTTTCAACAAAGTATTAAAAAAGCTCGTAAAATGTCATAAGCTTTGTATCCTAGAATAAAAACAGTCGGCCAGCACAGCACAAAAGGACAAGTAATGCCACAATCCTGACTACATTTACATTCCTTTGCTTTCCCTTTGTGTTCCTCTCGCATTTAATATACGAACTCGACACTTGGCGGTGCGCTTTCTTTCCCACGTAGCTCACGGCTCTCGAAACATATCCATTGTGCAGAGAAGGAGTTTTGCATGGGAATAGTATCTGTTCATAAACGCACCAAAAGAACGAGCGTTAATGATAATTATCTAACTGCCACTGGGACATAAAGTGTGTCCCGTACACGTTAATAACTTTAATCTGTGGCTGCTCCATGCTGACGTACGAAATGCACATAAATAAATTGATTCCATTTGTCGATGGCCGAAAAACTTAACATAAATATTAAATTTCGTTTAATTAGATTTGTATGGCCACCGAACAGAACTGGGCAGGAGAGCTGGGCATATCAGTGACATATCAAGTTTTATTGGCTGAAATGGGATGAAATGGGCAGCCAGCGCGGCTGTGTCAACAGAAGCGAATTGCCATTTATTGTTCGGAGCAAAATGGGTCAATAAAATCTGGAAGCGTCGCATCCTGTCGAACTCGTGTTGGTGCCACGAATAGATCATGGGGCCGAGAGGAGAGCGACAGGAGCGGCCCCAGAAGAAATCAGACGAATTCAAAGTGAACGGCAATGGCACAGAGGGCACAAAGTACATGGGGATAAATCAAAACAAATTTATTTCTTCTACGCCATTGACTCGGGAACGCCCGATGACAGTTGCTTGCTCGTAGTTTGCCCCGTTGCTCTGGTCGGTTGATTGCTGAACATAGAATTGAACATCGGCTCCCACAGCCCCGTCCAAGCAGCTCTGTTGTGTGCTGCTCGCAGACCAAGAGCAAATCGCAGTGACAGTCAAAATGGGGCAAAGTGGCTCCACTGACGCGGAGACCAAAAATCAGGATTTGTTCGGTATTAACAAATCGATGCGATGGGATCGTGTTTCCAGAAACTAGTTTGGCTTAGGAGCAAGTTCCGCTCGGAACTAATTGAAGATTGAAAGGAGTTTCGCTCGGAAGGCGCTCGGTGTGGGTTCCTTTCGAATGTAGTCCTGCGAGTACTGTCCGCGTATATCGGCTCGTTTATTGGCAAGTCAAGTCAAGTCAATGCGAGGGGGAGTACAGCTAAGCTGGCTCCGGGCCCCGATTGCACTTACTGCTCATAAAATATTTACTTTTCGCTTGCCGTTTCGCTCGAAAAGTGTGCTGCTGCTCCGCTTGATGTATGTAAGTATCTAAATTTCTGGCAACTGCAGTTTGCGTTGCTCCTACTCTGGCACTGGCATTTGGCTGAGAATCAGCATGATTCCGTTTATTTGTATTTGAGATTCATTTTGTAAATCATGTAAACATGATTTACTTCAATTTCCACTCCTACTGCATGGAGCTGGAGCTGAGCTATAAATAATTTAAGTACGAGAACAACAGCCTGAGATTGCTCCCCTTCCAGTCTGTTAGTCTCTTTGGGGCTTTGTACCGCAGCAGACATCCATTTTTCATATAGTCGTCGGATATGTTAAGAAACAGATGGCAACTTCAGAGTGTAATGCCATCGCTTACACAAATTTCATGCCCTGACAGTTCGAAACGTAAATGAGGAGTCCCCTCCCAGCTACATCCACAACCACATCGACATCCACATCATCGTTCACACCGCTACCCGCAATGAGTGCGGTTCGAGGAAAAGACCCCATTCCAGTGGCTTGGCTAGGGACTCCTTCTGCGTCGCTTTCAATTTCAAATCAAATAAAAAGTTTTGTACAACCGCCCAAAAGCTTCACGTGATTGTATGTACTTCCGAACAAGAGGCAGACCCACCCACATTCACTTCCCACATGGGTGGGTGGGTGTGTGGGGAGGTGTGGCGAGCTGCAAGGTCAAAGGGACTTTTCGTTATTTTTATTGTTTTTCGTTTCAGTTGAAACCTCCGGCGGCAAACACTGTCGCTTTAAAATGTGCACCTCTCCGGCGGCAGCTGCGGAACGTGCTCCCTGGGAGTTGAGGCACCAACTGCACACAACACACAGATTTTATGGCCAAGTGAAGCCAAAAGTTTATGGCGCTTCGAACCAGAGCGACTCGATTACTTTGCTGAAATGGCTTCAATAAAAACTTTGAGGATTTCTGCAATGCTGGCGACCAGCAAGACCATTAGGAAACTAGTTCAAGGACGAGAAGTTCTCTCTGATTAGTTGTTGATATCATCGAGGTATCAACATCTGCCTACAACACCAATGAAATAATGCACGAGGACATAGTCCTGATTGTCCCTGTGCCCATTGAATTATTGTATCTGCTATATACCCGAGGAAATAATTACGAACGGCCCCAAAACTGTGGGTGGCTGGACAAGTGCCCAGTCTCCGGCCCACAGAATCGTCCTTCCCGCCTTTAACGGGTGGGGGGAGATCGGCATTTGAATATAATTTACGACTCGCCATATAAATCACATAGATTCCCGCAACCCTTACTCGGGCCACAGTCGTTGCCGGCACGGCACGCCTACGCTCGCGGCAGAACAGTCGTCAGAAATAAACCAAATCGTTCGCGCACTCACCGAACTCATTAGGGATAAAGCGATGGACACGAAGCGAACGGCTAAATTATTTTGGCATGTCCGCCGCCCCGCCGCCCCTCGGTCCAGCCCCACAGCTGATGGATGTGTGTTTTACGCCGTTTCGTGTGTTCTTGTAGCGCAGCAGCCTTTTCCGCAACCCATTAAATTAGGTGGACATTGGCGATGCTTTAAATGGGAATCCTGCTGCAGGGTCTTAGCGGTTCACAGACATAATAGCAACATAGCGATACATTTCCTCATACTGTCCGAATTAACAGAAGACTACCGCACGAGGGCCGGGTGCGAGGGAAGAACATTTTTTTGTTAAGTCGAAACAAATACCCGACACCTTTCTCGGGGCGAAAATGCTTTTAAAGTTTTGTTTTCAATTCGACTGACGTGCCCAGGAAGAAAGGGCTTTCCAGCGCTTGTTTTTCGCCTCATTACATCGGTGTTGGGTCCGTACCGAGAGTACCGTTCTTTGCATCTATGTACATACACCATCCACGCTGTATTCGAAAGCACCATAATTAAAACCCAGGCCTCCCATCCCTGCGGATACGGTTATGGAAACATCAGACACTCGCGCATAGTTAAAGATTAAATTAAAATTAAAGATTTTCCCAAACAGACTTTCTTAGAATTTTTGCTGGTTGATAACTTTAAGTCGAGGGAACCTTCAAGTCCACAGCCCCTACTTACTTTTAATTGCGAAAATGTGTTTCCCCCCTTCTTACAATGGCATTATCCCTCGGTCGGTTCACTCTCCTCGTTCGACATGCCAGACCGGAAGAGGGCATGGCGGTGGCCCTCTGTATAAAGCTATCTTAATTTCCCCTGCTCCAATATGAGCCACACCTACGAGTGCTCCGCGTTGTTTGCTCAGGTGGAGAGCTTTGGTTCGGGAGTGCGGGTTTATTACGGGCCAGGGACAGGGCCAGGGCCAGGGCCAGGGCCAGGACGCTTGCTTTCATTGTAATTGGAGGAAAGTTCTGGCATGCAAGGACGGTGGTCCTTTTCAATTTAGTCTTTTGTTTTGTTTTTCATATCATCAGACTAACACTGAAGGACAAGGAACCAACCCCCTACAAAAGGCCCTTCATGCTGTTCCAAATGAAGCTGACTTGCACTTGTTTGGTTATTTATTTTTCTCCCATATCCCCATCAGATGATGTCGAGCTTTTAAAATTACGCCATAGAGATGTTTCATATCATATATCACTTATTCAACAGCGCTACTCTCAGCCACGCTGCGCACATATCAGAAGGCGTCATGTGACTCGGACCAGGTGGCCATTGCCTGCCCACGAGGCACCAGCATTTCCATTGAATTTGCCCAGTACAACAAGTTCGTGGCGAAAGGTAAGTCTTCATTGTTCTACACCTTTTCGACACATTTATTCAATGTAGTGCACATGTCCGTGGGACTCTTAAATTTCTTCCAGATGGCTATACCATTGAGGAGCTGTGTCCCATTTCTGGAGCCGCCGCATCCGAGATTCGTGGCAAGGCAAGGCACCTGCTCCGGGGATCCATCTTTGGCTCATCCTCACAGAAAGTTCCTGCCAATCGCTACGTAAACGGCGGCTATGGCGGCTATGGCGGCTATGGCGGCTATGGCTACGGAATGGTCATGGCCGTGCCATCCGCACTGGATGCGCTCACCAGCACTGGGACAAGCGCAAGTGCAAGTGGCTCTGAGCTGGAGCACTCCAGGAGCACTGTCAACTCTGCAAATCCTGGCAAGTCCTCCACTGGTGGCGAGCTGCCAAGCCCCGCTGATAGTGGTGATGATTCGCCAGAAAATTGCATGTGGCCGAATGCTCTGCAGGTACAAGTCAACAAGAAACTGCAGCTCACTTATCTGTTTGATTTATTCATGATCTGAGATGTAATTACTTAGTTACTTTCCCCACATTATCACATTCAAGAATCTCTGAAAAACGACCCCGAATCTTGGTGGGCCCTGATAATCCAGGTCGCCTCAGATACGGCACATCCTTTGTGTGCTGCACGTGTCAATGCGACAGTCAAGCTGGTCTTTTCATGGCAATTTTCTACATTCCGAATTTCACTTCCAATTCATTAAACATTTCGGTTTCCTTTTCCCTTATTCGATTGGGTTGGCTGCTGATTCGCTGACTAGGCATCAGACAATACGAATTTAAATTCAGGGAAAATTCCACAACAGATAGAACAATGGAGGAAAGCTTGAAACTGTTTTTGGTTTAATTTTAGTTAGCTGACCAAGATGGCAAGATGGCAGAGGGGTTGGGACTGTACACTGCTTCCATATTGACGAAGGCTAAATGTTGCCTTTGTGTCGAGCCAAGCCAAAGACCTCAGGACCTCCCACGTCATCTCCCGCTGTGCCTGCAGGAATTCCAACATGTCGTTTGGTTGTCATTATCGCATCTTTTTTGTTTCATGGCGAACATTGTTTGGAGAGCTGACGTGATTATGTTTTTCCTCAATTGTTTACTCTTTTTCTCTTGCTTTTTATTGACTTTCATTGGCAGCTGTCGAAATTCGAATTTACTTACTGGTAGCACTACTTTAAGCTAGGGTAATATATTTCAATTCACTTATTTTATCTATGATCTCTTTGCGTGTGAGGCACGCTCGTTTTGTGACTGTTAAAGGTTTGCTCACCGATTTGTATCAAATGGAGCAATTTGAAACATTTATGAGTGTTTCAATAAACAATGCCAGCAAGGGTCCACGAATGAACAATGCAAGAAACATAAATATAAGCGGAAAAACCTACAAAAGAATTTAACAAAACAACAAATAATCGCTAAACTCATAAGTTTAACAAAATGAACAAATACAATTTCATTTTTGAAACTTCCAGAGAGGAATGTTAAAACAGCTACCATTAATATCCGCTTTGTCTCTTCATCTCGAGGATTCGAGTGGCAGCCAAATATAGAATATTCCATTCGTCCGATAGGTCTGATTGGCAAAGAATGTCTCCAATGTTCCAATGCGTTTGCCCATAGGTAAAGTGCTCCTACCATGCGCGTGTTCAACAAAAATTGCATAAGAATAGGTCAAGCCGTACGTAGATACATATGAATATCCTTTAGATGGTCGGAACCGAACTTGAGTACCAGGGAAATTCAAGTGGCTTTAGCTAGGCTGAAGCTCGTTTGTGGCACGTTTTATTTCATTGTAAGTTTCCGCTAATGGCGAGCGGAACGAGGAGGAAACGAGAAGGGACGTGTGAGACGCTTCTTACGCGTCACTACTTTTATACCCGGCACTCAGGGCTACATCTAGATGTAGAAGACATCGCCAACCCCTAGATATCGTTCACATTACAGAACACGTAGTAAAAAGCCTACTAAATAAAATGCATCACAAAAATTGGATCAGTTAATCGTATTTATCGTTAATCAGTATTTTCCAATTTATGAGATATTTAAAACAGCAATAAAATTGGTACTTTTTTCGTGCACATTCTGTGCAAAAATGACTGCAAGGTTTCAAAGCAGATTTTTCGAAAGTGGCGCAATCTATGAAAATTTCTGGTACGCAACTTTAATGGTCACTCTTTTTCTAATACAGAGCGTATTACATATATGTTCTATAGCAACAAACTTCTGTGGGTATGTCGTAAATGCAACAAATTCAATAGCTTAATGCTAAAAATGTATTTTACTTATACAAAATACTAATTGCTCCCCGCCATAAGCCCTTTGCGCTAATTTGGCGTAAACAGCCACCAAAACTGGTCATTGGGACAATAGTGCATCTGCACCTCAGCGGTGTTTTGTCAAATTTTAAATTTTTTCTTCATCTGTCATCTACATCTACAACACTTCTCACACCAACACGCTCCGTTAGCTCACCGTCCTTCCCTAGACCCACACACTGCAGACTCGTGGCAGAGGCAGCGCCCTCATACAAAAAAAAAAACAAATATAAGCTGCGGGACGGGGTGGGTTAAAAGTTGGAAGAGGAATCGGCAGGGGGAGGAGGGCAGAGGCAGGGGCCGAGTGAAGCAGAAGCAGAGTGTGAATGAGAGAATGTGAAAGGAACAACAAAAGCTGCTGGTCAGGGTGGGTTAAGCCACAGCAAATTAATTTCTTTATTCTGGGATCCCAATTTGGTGATCTGATATGGCCATTCCCTACGGAATGGCGTTTTTAGTTTTCTTTTATCTCCAAAATTGTAGGTTTGGGTGGTTTTCGCCCTTTTGCGGGGGCGAAAGGGGGCGTGGCCTATTTTTGAAATACACTGGTTTCAGTGTGAGCATATAGCAGTCTGGATGCAAAATTTGGTGGCTCTAGCTCTTATAGTCTCTGAGAACTAGCCGACAAACAAGACGGACAGACGGACAAATGGACAGACAGACAGACAGACAGATAGACATGGCTCTATCGACTCGGCTATTGATGCTGATCAAGAATATATATACTTTATGGGGTCGGAAACGCTTTCTTCTGTGCGTTACATACAACCGTTATTCGCACAAATACAATATACCCTATTTACTCTTCGAGTACCGGGTATAAAAACAAAATGAAACACAAACGGTAACACTTCCATTTTCCCACGTTTCTGGGGCAAATATTTTATTTCAATTTGCAAAGTTTGCAATTCAGCGCAGAGTTCTGCAGACCTCGTTGACTTTTCGGCGTCTTCTCTTGCACCTTAATGTGGAGCAGACAGAGCCTGGGAGGTGAAGAGTGAAGGGGTGGAAGGCAACTAATGCACGGATTGGTTTTGCTCCTTACTTTCAGTACTCCCTGCTCCAGACGGTGGTCGAGGCTTGCCAAAAGAAGAAGCACTGCAAGTTTCACGGATCCCCGCAGTTCTACGGACTGGGAGCCAGCGGAGTGGGCGACTCGTCCGGCACCAGCAGCTATCACAGCAGCACGGCCAGCTCGAATGCAATCAGCAACGACCCCTGCCCCAAGCGTCGCAAAATCGTCGAAGTCGCCTACAAATGTCGCCCATGTAAGTCATCCCCCCGTCCCCCCACACCAATGAAACCATCCTTCCCAAGTTTTGTTAAATTCTCCCGAATTTATTTCTCGCACAAGGGGGGATCCAGGCGAGAACGGGAGACACGTCAATGGGCAGAAAATGCGAACCAAACACGATACACCGATATCCATGTAGCCGGGGGTTTCTGGGCCACCTATCGGTTTAGTGGGTGGCGGGGAAATACCCTCGACAGCCGGAATCGACACATAAACGTCCAACCGAAAAAGTTAAATAAAAGTTCCCCGGTGTCAGGCTACGGGTTGCGCCCTGAGCAAGCTTCCCCTACACGCCAGCTGACAGCGAGGACCGGAGGTAGGAATGGAGGAAACGGGGTGCGGGAGTCGGGTGCTGTTGTCCCGTCGGTGAAATTCGTGGGGAGCACAGCATGCAAGTTGCCTGTACATGTACGAGTATAACAAGTTTTGCGCTCTGTCGTGCGTTCCAAAAATCCAGTGAGGCGAAAGGGCGTCCTGGGTTGGTGGTGTATTTGGGAGCTTTGTTAGCGCGGAGCGGAAGAGACGGGCCAGGACGGGGATTGGGATTGGCACTGGGACTGGGACCTGGCAGTCTATTCATCTTTGGACGTGCTTCGTGGAACACAGAAGAACTTCGATGACACAAAATTAACTTCCATCGGTGAGCAGGGCCCTGAGCAAGCAGGGAAGCAGGGCCGCAGGGCGCTCGCAATTGCAGTGAATATAGCGCTCTTGTTGTACGAACATTTGAATTTCAGACCTATTATCGGATGGCTGGATGAAGCGGCAGGAATATTTAAGTCAGATGCAGCGCTGGCACCGTGTCTTTCAATTACAAAATCGTCGAAATCGTTGATTGCTCTACAGGGGTTGGCATTGTCGTTACGTCCTGTCCCCCTTCCCTGTCCCTGTTCCCTTACATGGCTTTACGGCAAGTGACTAAAGAGAAATTCGCTGAGTCCATTTAATGAGTTCGCAAAGAAATTGAACATTTCCCATTCCCCCATCCACGGTGTATTTATAAGCATTTTGTTCTATGAGTATCTGCATGTAATTCGCACTTCTGTACCGTTTTTCAGATGAGTTCCGCAGCAAAGTCGCCTGCCACAACGATGTTGCCCAGCTGGAGTGCAACCCGTACTCTCGCATAGCAGTGTACAGCGCCAGTTTCGGGAGGACCGAGTACGAGAGCATTCAGTGCCCCCAGCCGCAGGGGGTTCGCGAGGAAAGTAAGTTCTAGCTTGGGAGTTCTAGCTCTGAACCCCATTGCCTTTCATCAATCATGGCTCCGACAGCACACTGACACTGATTCCTGCCTCTTGCACTTTACTTCTCTGCTTCTATTTCCGTATGTAGCGTGCCTCGCCTCATACGCGACAGAGACCGTTATGCAAATTTGCCACGGTCGACGACGTTGCAATCTGGCAGCTGACGCGAATACCTTCGGTACTCCGTGCCAACCCAACTCGCGAATGTATCTGAAGGTTGTTTACACATGTGGTAAGTAGGACACTAGAACAAAAGGGGGCGCCGGGGTCTGATCTGGGAGCTTGGTGCGTCCCATCGCATCACATGGAATCGGGGCAAGAGATAGATGCCTGGGGCTGCTCGTTCGATGCCGCCCCGACTTGGCCGCTTGATTTATGTACATCACTTAAGCCACTGCCTTCCCCTCCATGTTGTCCTGTTGTCTAGTGCCAAAGCAAGTGCTCAAGGAGAGCAACGACTCTGAGGTCGAGCCGGACGAGTCCGACGACTTTGAAGGCGACATCAACGACCTCTACGATGACGAGCTGATCTACAAGGAGTCGGAGGCGATACCAAAGCTGTACGGCAACACCACAGCACTCGGAAGGCGCAACAGCACCACCGGACCTGGACCTGGGCCTGGGAATGGACCAGGAGCCAGTACTAATCCTGCTGTTAACCAGACCATGACGAACGGCACCCTGGTCGCAGATGTGGACGGCAGTGGTGTGAACCCTGTAATGACACACAGTGCCGACTTGAGTCTAGAGGGTAAGCCATTTTTAAACAGCAAGACCATACACAGCACTGCCTACAAGTCAGGCCTTATTCTCCGAAATGCAAAGCGTAAATACGAGTAAAATCAGCCTCAGATATCCTTTGGACAGACCTCCTCCAACCAACGTGAACCTAATCCCATCCGAATCCCTTTTACCCACCCGCGTGGGTCACAAACTGTCACTAAAGGCGTCGCCGACATTCCTAATGGCGAAATCTGATTTTCAAATAATATCCAACGTCGGGAACCCTCCATGCCATTGTGCTACTTTTTGTGGGCATATCGCCTGAGCGAGAACTTGTGACCTTAAGACCGTAAAGCACCCTTAATGCTGGACGGAGGCATCGCCAGCTTTTTGTTAAAAATTGTGTCTTCCATCCTATCCACAGATGACCAGGAGCGGTTGTACTTTTACCTGCTTATCATTGGGTCTCTTGGGGTGCTCTTCTGCATTGTTATCGTTGCCACTAGACTCGTGCTGCAGAAGCGGCGGGGTCTAGGCCTTGCAACCAACACGCACTCCAACTCTTCGAGCAAAGGAGGCGCAGGCGGTGGCTGTGGTGCAGGAGGCCTTGTCGAAGAGACGACAATCCCGAGCGGGTTTAACGACACCATTTCCGAAATAGATGCAGACATCGACCTGAGTACGCCAATACCTGTGCCAAGTGTGTCTAAGAACGAGGTGAGTTACCAGGAATTAATGAGCTGGCTCGTTCCTCACGATCCCCCAATGCTCCTGCAGAACTATTTGACCTACGTGCCGGCCAGCAGCTTGTATGCCAGCCTAGGTCCTGGCTCTGGGCCTGCCACTGGGTTGATAGCAAATCCCCTCTTGGCAGGAGCGCGGCAGTCGCCCGACCTCATCGGCATGTCCCCAAGCACCTTCGTGGCTACGAGCAGCGCCAGCGTAGGCCAAGGCCCAGTCGCGGGAATTCTGACGCCAGCCATTGTGATTGGAGCCAATGGACCAGGAGCTGGCATTCCCGGCAGCAGCTCCATAAGTAAGTATGCCCCCTTCCACCTTGCACGACACAAATCTCCATATATTAACAATCGGAAGGCACAATGTTACCAATCACTTCGCTGGCTCAGTACACGACGGCGCCGACAATCAGGGGCGGCTATATCATAAGCACTGAAGGCATGCCCATGGGCATGGGCATGGGCATGGGCGCTCTACAGCGTCAAACGAATACGCCGACGCCGCCAGCTTCGCTGGCAGGCGGTTCGCCGGGGCATCCTACGTCACAGCAGCATCAGTCGCCGCTAAGTATGACGCCGCTTAGCCATGTACCCGGGCCAGCCAACTCCACGCTGCGCCGCTCCAAGCCGCCCATGCTCCAGCCACAACTCTCATACGACGGCACAGCCCCGCGCACCTTGTCCACCGGCGTGGCCGTCGGATCACAGTTCTACTACGGATGACAGAGCACGCTGGACTGCGAGCCCCATGTGTACACCACAGCAGTGAGCGTCGCTGTCGCTCCTCCCATTGTCAGCACTCAGGCGAGTAAGGACCTGCCCGACCATCAGTCGCTCGGAACCCTCGAGCGTGCAAAAGCTGGACCCTAGCCACCCGGGGATACGTGCATTTCTGTGCGAGGCATCAACGACAATACGAACAAAATCCTAGACAGCTCCTCACGTTTGCCACAGAACGCATTTGCAGACCAATGAGTGCTCTCCTGCCCGGCGATTTTGGAATTTTGTGGGGAGAACTGAGGCGAGATGTTTTTTGTATTTAAATATGGACGAGCTTCCGGTAACTGTAAATACCTAATGAATGAATGAATTTCGAGATTATAGCCCATAGCAAAGTTACATTTAGAAAGAGACGGAAAAGGTCTGGGTCATGGGTATGTGTGTATTAAATTTCGTTGTGCTCCTGCAAAGAGAAGGATGATATTTGATCGGTCCTGCTTCGGGGGGTGCTGCCAAAATTCCCTTAACTTTCCACGCTTTCACGCATCAAATTATTTGCACCGAATAAGTGAAAGTAAATTGTGCGGCGTTCATTTGGTGTTATCAATAATGTAGGGACACACATAAGCATAAACATATTGCCTACAAATAGGCAGACACGGCAGCACCCCCCACCCATATCACATCCGTCAAGCCAGCGGGCGCAGAGGCGGCGTACGTGAGGCAGGACCGAGAACTAATGGCTGGCGCTTAGGAGCAGCAAAATACTGCCACACACTCGCACTCGAACTCGTAAACCGTCGCACATCCGGACAGATAATGGCACAGCTCCCCGCAGATTTGCGTAAACAAAACACGACTCCTCATAAATGTCGAGGCCTGCGCCTATGCCTATGCAGCCAGAGACAGAGTCGAGTACGTAAATTTGAGTGGTGGAGGCTGGAAGCTGGCTCTACGCCCGAGTCTGTACAGCTTGTGCGTGCATGTGGCTCATTGTGAGTCTCAGATTAATGCGATCCAAGTGTATGAGCGTAATTAATATCCGGCATTATTGACCGACCTTACACGAGTCTGGGAGCCGGGCAAACGAGCTAATGGATTGCTCATACGTGCCAAGGTGAGTTGGTCCTCGCGGAAGCAGTCTTCGTCTGCGTTGTGGGTCATACATATGTGCGCACCCGGAATTTGTGCCGCACTAATAGGGGTTAGAGGGTAAAGGGTAGAGGGTGGCGGTATAGACAGCATTATAGCCCATAGTTGTAGACTTTTATTTAAATATAGATCTATAACGTAGGCAATTTGCTTCACTGCATTGTCCGAACTGGCATGCACCCTCAACGACGAAACACTGCCGTATCTGTGCGAATGCTGAATGTGTGCACGATAAATCCATGGATGCACCCAGCACACAGATTGCACCCTCGGGTGTATGTCTGAGGGGTCAAGCATTTACGAGTGGACCGTTCGTCATCCGTTCGTTAATCTACTCGCAGTCGTGCGTATCTCATCGTGTTGTTTGGTTGGGGGTTTTAGTTTCGAATGTCAAGTGCCTTCCTAATTAGCATTTAAGTGTGTACTCACTATCCACGAGTACTGTAATTCGTAGGTTGAAAACGAAGGAGCCTGCATTTGGTAAAATGTACATACATATGTACATACATACATACATAGCATCCATACGAATGTACATCCATACGAATGGATGGATAGATGAATGGATGGGGATGTTCGCATTAAAATAGCTGAGTTTAGCCAATATGTAAATAACACTATCACTAGAGCAGTAGGCATATAAATGGGAAACACAAATACAAACGTTAAGTATGCTGGACTCGGATATCCATCAGACTCTATTAAGTATGTAACACCCAAGGGACGTGGTTCTCCATGGGACAGCCATTAATCAAATCAAAACCAATCACATGTAAATAAATTATTCGTGTCAGTCCAGCCCAGAAGTACATGCATACAAACATATGGATGTACATAAGCTAAGCCACAATGAATAACTCGTATTCGTGTATGGAAATGTTCAAAGGTAAAAATAATACACATAAGTACATATGTATGTACATGCAGGCACACTAATCGAATCCGTATTCCTTCATTGCCTTGGCGGGGCATTGACCATTGAATGTGGGGATAATTTGCGTAAATAACTAATTAAAGTAGAGAAGAAATAAATGAACGAAACACACAAAAATATGTATAGTCATACGAGTACAATTGTAGGTAAACTGTGAAAAGATTTTGGTTCCCATTTCATCTTATGTACTGTACATTTTCAATGTTTCTTTTTAACAAAATAAATAAATGAAATACTAACTTAACCAAGTGTTCCTTCCATCGCGGGAAAAGATCAATTTGATTTCAGGGGCAATTCGATCATAACTTTTTTGATATGCTCACACTGGTCCTATCCCACTGGTATTTTAGCTTTCAGAAATCCTAGTGTATGACTCTGACTGCTCCATTTATCCCAAATTGGATCAATTCTCTGGACAGACTTAGGGCTAGATTTGTCCATGAAATATTGGTGCTAGAATTTGGGTTCCAATTCTTGAGCTGGAGGTGAGTATACAATAATAATTTCCCTCTTGTCAACTCCATGGGTACGCAGTTAAGGGGAGTTAGACAGTACAAAATCAGTTGAGCGCTGCAGAGAGAAGAAGAATTTCCCAAACTATTTGATTAAATTTGTTGGGAGCGAGTATTTATGGGCATTGCATGAGCTTCGCCTGCTAATTGGTTTATCAATTAGAATTTCAACGCATAGTTAAGGCAGCCATCTCAACCAAATAAACACACAGGACTTTCGAGCAGCAGGATAATCAATATTTATTGCGGCCCAAACCAAGCAGTCAATGGGTGAGGGTTCTAGCGTCCCTTCATTACAATGGAAAATCCAAACACTTAAATGCTTAAAAGAAGACTAGTATATCCGTAAACTCTAAAAAATTGGATGGGTAAGAGAATGCTTCTATGAATGAACTACGGTCGTAAATAGAAGTTAATAAAACACACACAACGAGGGCTGGCTGGCCTAAGACCGAATCGTTCGATCCTTCCGATGTAAACATTCCGGGCCCTGGAAAACATTTGCTGCAACCCAATTAGAGATAATGTTATAAGTATTATTAATTAATTTGCCACAAAGTCTTGCTGCTTTCTTCTTTCTGACTCACGTTTTCTGTCAGCAGAGGTTTTTCCTAGCGCAAGCTCTCTCAGCCATTCAGCACATGAGGATGTAATTACTATCGAGTGGCAAGTTCTCTGATTGCACCTTGTGAATGGGATTTCCAGTGGGTAGCATCGCACGCAATCAGGGAGAAGACGGTGGCGTGTGTTTATGACGTCAGAGGTCCTTCAAATTGGCCAAGCTCATGTTCAATGCCATGGGCATGCACTGACCACACGCAACTTTCGACTCATTACGACAAATTTTTCAGCTTCATCTAAAGGGGCTTTAACGGCGATTGGCTAAAACTTACCACGCGCTGCGCTAATTACATTAGATAGCTTTTGGCACGTTTGCTAGTCCGGGTTCATCTGCTCATCGCAACTGATGGCGTATGGTGGAAGGCTTTTGGCTTTAGGTGAGCATATTTTGGCACACAGCTGAGGGGACCGAATTCATATCAGTAACTTCATTACGTCAAGAGGGTCGAGCTGGAGAAGAGTAGTTTTGTCTATGTCCTGTTTTTCCTTAGCAATGTCCGTAGTTGTCGCTCGCTTTAATATGTTCCTAAATGAAAATCGATAATTCAGAAGACACTTTTCGCATGGATCCCACTGTGCATACTCCCACGCGTGTGTCTCATGTTTTTCTCATCATTCTTTGCCTTCCAACAAAATTTATGATAATTTCCGTTCCTTTGTCAAACTTTCGGGTAATGCAGCAGCAAAACTCTTGGCTGGGCATGCACGGAAGTGGCGGCAAAATTCTTCCCATTCTCTTCTTCACGGCCGAGTTGGTAAATTGATTATTTTCCCTGTGACCTTCTCTAGCCCAAAGCGATAAAGATTGTGGATGTACCACTACCAGATGTGCTCGTTTAGTCTTCCTGGTACTAGTCAGAGCACACTATCATTCATTATTGTGTCCAAATACTCCTGCAGTGCGAAATGTGTTAAATACGAACAGACGACTCCAAACCTGATCGTTGAGTGGTGAAGACTGATGATTGCATGCCTGTATGAACAATGAATGCACAGTATTGCGCATGCAAATTGATATCGCAATGGTTTTATAGCCATCTTACAATTAGAGCAATTCTCAAGGGACTTGATATTAATTAGGACAAGGAGTAATCCGCATAAGCCTGCGGCCAGGCGGGGCGTTTTGTATACGCAGGGTTTTTATGCTAATAATATTCTACCGGGCAGTACGGGGCTGTAAATTTGCACTTTGTTCGCAGCATTTTTTCACTCTCGCCAGTGTTCTACGTGGGCAAATCTTGGCGGAAAAAACAAGAAAAATGATGGAAGCTCAGCTGCAGAAGTTGGTCCGCCTGGGCTGCGACAGATCTACTTTAGACCCCGAGTACTCTTGTGTTGTCCCTTGGGGCTGCTGAATAAAATATGAGCTCAAGCCAAAGTTCTGAGCGTTCTTTTCGTGCGGCCCATCGCTGGCCAGGGACTACCTCGACTCCAGCAGACTTGACTGCTTGCTCTTGCTCCCGGGTAAAAGTCCTAGATTTAATGTTTGGGTTTCTGTGAGCACCTCCCACTCCCACTCAACCTCCACCTGCCGTAAATTGAATGCTGTTCAAATAATTTATCTAATTTTGACCACCGCCCTTCCTTTTGGTACGAACTTGACGTGTGGGTTCGACGACTGTTGGCTTCGTCCAAGGGTCTCACATTCCCACTTGCTGCTGACGGTACGTTGTGCTTTTTTCTTCCCTTTCACTTTTAATACCCTAAGAAATGCTGCACTCGCCGTCCGAGAACAAGGCGAACTGTACGAATACTCTTTTAGCACCTTCCGAGCGAGTTTCGGCCAAATGCGAGCAATTAAAGTTGTCTCTGTTAAAGGAGGCCAAAGCGACCTTTGTGCTCCGTTTTGACCGACTCCAATTTTCAAAGGTTCCAGCTACAGGCTCGGTGGATGTGGATTTTGATGAGGGTCGGGTCACAATATGTGCCATGTACGTATTTTCGGATGATTAGGGAAATAATGCGGACAGCAAGTCTATAAGGAAGGTCGGGTAATTAAAATATATTTGATTTTCAAAATACCATTGATCCCTGCACCAGCTCTTAGATATTTGTGTCTTAAGGAACCGATTCGGGCTATTTACCGAAGATGATGCAAAGACAGCCGACATGTCACTACCATTGAGATTGATGACTGGAATCAATTCCAGTGGTCAACTGACAGCTCTAGTCGGATATTTCGAATCTAGTTCCATATGTTATCATTGTAGTACATTTGATAATTAGGTGTTAGTCGAGATAGTCCCTCTTTTACAAACATTTTACAAAGATTCTCATTAAAAAAACATAGAGAATCCAAAATACACTTAAATACATACTTATGTAAATGAATACATATATGTATGTATGTACAAAGGCCATGAGGCATGTATGTTGTTTTTGCGTCCCCAAGGCATTATTCCTTTGACATTGTTCTGATCTCCCTGTTTGTACAAGAGTCACAAAGGCCAGAGAAAGGGGGATAGCGAGAACCACTTTTCTTGTGAAGCGAAACAAAAGACAAAGACAACTGAATGAAATAAACGACTTTGTTTATCAGAATAGGATCTGGATGCCCGAGGGGTTTTGGTCGTGGAGGCAGCCGCTAGCTTCTGGCTGCAAACACTTCATGAGCGGGGATTCGCCATAAATTAACTCACTCTTTTCTTTATTATCTGCGTAAAAATACTCGCAGTAATTTGTACATACAAATGTACCTGTGCAGGACGGGCTATGATGGATGATATCAGCAGTAGATCCCGGTTCATCTGAGGAGCCATCAATAACGAAATTTATTCGTTTATGCACAACTTTCCAATTGAAACGAGATGGGCCGTGTGAGACGCTTCTAACGCGTCACAACTTTTATACCCGCTACTCAGTTGGTATATCTGTATCATTTTTTTTTTTCCAATTTTACCTTTGACATTTTGAATTTGTTCTACATATAACTTCCTACGCCAACTCGCTCTTTTAGCTAGCCCCCCTCGCTCAGAGCCGCACACTACTCCAAGCAGAGTGGGAGAGAATGTGCAAAATATAAGAAAAAACTTCTGGTATTGTTTTATCTTCAAAATAGTCAAAATACAAACTTTGAAATACACATGTAACTGTCTGAGCATACAGAAGTCTGGATGCAACACTTGGTTCCCCATCTTTGTGTCTGAGTACTAGTCGCTCATAAGGACAAACAGACGGACAGACAGACATATCTGTATCGACTCGGCTTTTGATTCTGGTCAAGAATATATATACTTTGTAGGGTCGGGAATCCTTCTGTCTTACATACATCCACTTTTCCACACAAATAAAATATACCCTATATACTCTTCGAGTACCGGGTATAAAAACCGAACCAGCATCTCTTGTGGAGAGAAACTCAAAGTATGATGAAGGGAGAGCACAACTAAGACACAAACCCAGTAGCAGCTTTCCTCATCGCCATTCCATATGGTTCACATGATTGCTGCCTAGTTCTGAAATTTGGCTACTCAGAAAGTGTGTGTGCCAGTGGAATGGATTACTTCAGCAATTAGAAGAGGGGGGAAATAGTTGACAACGGCTCACAATGTATTCTTTGGTGCACAAACGTCGTTTGTCTTTACCAATTAGAAGGGGAATACAAAGGAAATGTCTGGCCAGCGTCTTAGTTCTGCAACAAGCGAAGGGCTCGTCAGATGGATTTTCATTTCCAGAGGAGTGTAGGAATGGGGGCATTTATGTAGCTCCATGACCATTCTTTCCATCTGCAAATAAACAACGAAACTCAGCTCCTGTGAGGAGGGCCCCTGATATTACGCCCTTTTGAGTTTTCACTAGCGTTCGTGGCTCTGCTCTGCGCGCTTTGATGGGCTTCTCGGACGAGATCACCACCCGACTTCTTTAACACAGTCAGAGCCCCCTTTTGGCAAGGGCACTAACATTGGCCAAAGCCGAAAGTGTGCGACCGAATGCATATTTGGACCGCCCAATAACTGGTTCGAGTTGCGGTCACAGCTTCTAAATGTAAGCTCGACCCGAACCGGATCGGAATCTGCTACAAGAAAGTTTCTTAAGCGCTGTGCAATCTGCCGCCTGCAATGCAACTTCATGTGTAACTGCAACGCTTGACTGCAGCAAGGTTTCAGCAACGACAGTAGGAGGAAATGACGGCACAAGTGCTTTTAATTTGTTTTCCGGCATAATTGGGCAACTTCTGAGCAACCAGCAGACGCACACGCAGACACACGGACACACATTAGCCCCACAACAACATGTGGCGACCGGCAAGAAATACGCTTGGCACCGGCACACTTCCTTGAGCTGAGACTTGAGCGGCAGATACGTTTTGCCCCTTCCATGGCACGTCTTCATCATCCAGTCCCACGCCCACTGGTTGTGCTTACCCTCGTGTAATTACTTCAAATGCCACAATAAGATCCACGCTTGGCTGCTACCCTTAACATAATTAATAATACAGGCGTGACCCGACAGAACCGTCCAGCAGTCTGCCGCTCTCCGGGACCGTCTCCACTGGGTTGGGCCAGGTCTCGGAGCTCGGAGCTCATGAGTGTGTGTTTGGCCCCACTGCATTATTTATGAACTGTCTGGCGTCCGAGGTCGCCATTGACAACTTGTCGTCTCTTCATCCATGACTTTGATGGGTTGCTAATGGGGCTGCGGCTGCCTGACGGTTTGGTGGAGGTGTGAGAGGCATGGCATGTCCATGGCCCATTCGACACTTCAGTTCGCATTAGCTGTGGCAAACGCAGATTGAGTCAATCATCGGAAGACCGCAGACTCTACGCCCATCAGCAGCATGAAGAACTGGTGGCTGCCCGTTGGCCAGCGGTCCAGAACTTATGGCAGTCCGTTGAGGTCATCAATCAAGTTTGCTACGGCCAGGAGCTGCGCCTGCGATGGAGCAACAAATGTCCCGAATGTTATGGACGACGATACGTTGAAACTGCTACAAGGCCATAAACACAGAATTGCGCGTACGACATGTTGCACCAGAATCCCCATCAGGAATGTGCCGAGCACTGAACAGAATGGAAACAAAGCGGATTGGTCACACGGCTACTGTAAGTCTGCCCTAAAATTTAACAATAAAAAATGTTTATTTAACATTATTCTGGCTTCGGAGGAGGCTGCGTCTGCGACTGGGCCGGGTTGGGCTTGGCCGGGAAAGAGGTAATTTCGCTTAGCTTTTATTAGAGTTTTTGTTCATGTTTTATTGGATTTAATTTTTATTTTTGCTTTTATGTCTGCAGTGCAAAAGCCAGGCCAGACCAGGCAATACTCCCAGTAAAGGTCAAAGCGGTCAAAACATTCGCCTTTCCGGCCCCTCAGCTCCTCCCCAACTAATTTTGAGGAATGTATTCGCCTTTTAAAGTGAGCTTCGGTGCTCGGCCACGTAATCCCTGGAGAGTGTCTTTGTGCGCCTTCATTCGGTGGACATGCAGTATATTCCAACCACGATGCAGATTATGCACAACAAATTTTTCGAGTATGTTCCATAAATTCTAGATTTTTCCTAATAACAACTATGGTCAAGGATCAATGTTCTGTGCTTTTTCGGAGCTGTGGTAATTCTGAGTGCTTGAGCCACTTGCAAAAGTTGTAACATTCTGAATCATCAATCAGGATCAATGCGAAATTTCAGCAGTGAAATTAACCACATAGAGGTCCCGGGGCCGTAATTTAATTGTCGTGTTTTGAACTGGCTGTGGGCATAGCAGGGCAGATACTCGTACAATGATCGCTGGCCAATGCACGAATGAATGTGACCATAATGTGTCATCAGAGAAACTTTTCTGCTGGTAACTTTCGGGCAAGTTTCTTGTACACTTAAGGCCGAACAAAGCGGTGAGTCTGGGCGGAGCGGGAATTAAATTAACACAGAACTGTTGGCAAACTTTGTCCAGAGCCGCAGCTCTTGAGGACCAGTAACAAATTCTGGCTGGTTGAGCGTGACAGTGGACTGTGGACTCCAATGTATTGCCAAGAACCTGAATCGCACCGAACTCGTAAGACGACAAAAAACTTTTGAAACCTTTTCTCGGCACCGTCTTTGGCTCTGTTGGCGCTGCAAGTAAAGCACATCCAAATGACTATTTCGAATACCTGCAAATAAAGGAACGGAGTCTTTAATGTCAGTGCACTCGCGAAATCTAGTGTCTGGTCAGGCAGGAGCTGCAGCATTGATTCATATTCTCCGAAGGGAGGGTCACACTTAATGTAGGTTTTGCAGCTGAATGAATAATGCCGCACTCGTACTTCATGTGGACCTTGTATTTGTGCCTTACTTGTGGCTTCTCCCCTTTGGGTTGGTATGCAATGATCTAGAGGGCCAGAAGATCACTCGCTTGTAATAAAATCAGAAATTTACTCGCCTGGCACTTAGCATAACAAAGCCCGCCCTCGAGGGCTGCCGCACTCGGATGGGTGGTCTGAGGGGTGCCCGCATCTTGTTTTGCACACTGTGCGAGCATTTGCATATTTTGTGTGGCGCATTCTCATATATTGGCTCAAAATCCTGCAGCCTTCATTTAGCTCATCCCCAAGCCCTGCCCGAATAAATTAAATTCTCAATGCAATTCGAGCGCTCGTCCATTCCATCCGGTGTGTCCACAAAGTTGCGTTATTTTAATGAAATCGATTTCTGTGAAATCACAAAAAGGAAGAAAAAAACCCCAGGCCAGACATGTTCGACACTGACTTTGCTTTGCATGCAGATGGGCAGTGTGTTTTTTAATGAATTTTAATAAAATGTTGCTTGAATATGTTTGAGTAGGGCAAATCGCAAGGTGACATCGACATTCAAAAGAGGTCAGACAGGAGGCAGGGCCATGGTCCATGGTCGGGGCAGGGACCGTGGCCATTAAAGTGATTCACGAATATAAAAATCCTGCTTCGGAAATCATTTTTGGTTTTAATTTGTTAGCGATAAGCAAAATGCCATCTCCAATAAAAAAGAATATAAAATTGTCATAAAGAGCATAGCATGATGCCAGAATTCGCGAAGGTGAGCACCGGAGAACCAGTAGCCCCACAGCAACGCAAAATCAAATCAATAACGGCGTCCCGGCGATGTCGGTGCTGCTTTTATGATGCTTTTTACAGCGAGCACGCGTGCCACAATTGGAGTATAATGCCCCACACGCCGTATACGCAATATTTCAATAACCTTCTGTCCCCTAATTGCTCTGTGTCGGACACAAGTTGGCCCACTCCAACTCCATACCAAAAACAACATCCTGAATGCTTCACTTCACTTCACCCAAAGAACAACCACACAGAAAGAGCTCTCGGCCTCGAGCTAAATGACCAGCCGGTGGCACATGTACATAGATGCACATGCCACACACGACGACATTCATTTCCAGGGAACCCTTCTACGTGACAGGTCTGTAGGGAACTGCAGGGGCTTATCACAGCTGTCGACTTAAAGCGTGCAAGAAACTGTTTAGTTTATGAGCTGGCACTCCGCTGGGTTCCGTGGGTTCTCTCAGAGCGAAACCTTAATAAATTACAAAATGTATGCGCACTTCACGAGCGGAACAGCGGCAGCGGGAGTCTGAGAGGATCTGGCACCTTCACCCAAAACATTCGCCCGTGAGAAAATAGTCATTTACATGCTGAAGTTTTCGCTCCGATAAACACTGAACACAAACAAGGGGTTAGGGGTTTGCAGTGATGTGAGACGAGGGACGAGGGGCGTGAGAGCAAATGCGCAGCGTTGCAACCGCTAAAAAAGGCTAAAAATATTCGTTTGCATATGCAAAAATGCTTTTGAAGGACTTCAGCGACTCGGCCTGCACCGAACTGCAAGACTGCTGCCAGCTCTGAGGCATGGTCTTTGTATGGATGATGCCACTGTTGCTGGGGAGGACTCGCACACACGAATCTGCATATCTCTGGGCCAGCAATTAGCACTACCCGTGCACTGGGGCAGAACTAGCAAGAAAGTCGCAAATAATCACAAGATATCTTAAGCCCCTCTTATATGTACACACGTACCAGTACGCAGTCTTATTTACTAATATTTTATCACAGACCCGGCACTCGAGTACCCCTGATTCACCCGATTCTCGTTCAAGAAGATTCATCCAAAAAAATGAACTAAATTGAATACACATAGGAATATGTTGGACAGAGATTTGCTTTCTATTGAGATTGGTGTCTGTGCCACAGGGCAAGGAACACTATCAACAATAACTGAATTCTCGAATATCTGAATATCTACTTGGATGGATACCACTCTCTCAATCCAACTCGCAGCCACAGCTGGGCGGGCTGAGTATGTGATTTATATAAAGTGAGTGGGTGTTGTTGTCATGCTTTGGCACTTCGGTGGATATGGATGCATCTGCTTCTGTCGTTATGATGGAGCTGTCGATGATGGCTGATGATGTTCCAGACAGGGTGCAGCACTCTCCGCCAATGGATGGATGCCATCAACTGCACGCCCGCATCTGCACACATGCCAGTGGGATAGTGCTTCATAAAGGCGCATCCACAAGATGTCGTTAGTTTGCAAATAATGTTTTTGGCATCCGCAGTGTTGCCTTTGACGCTGCAGTTGTCAATGCCACTCGGTGAGCCCGGGGACTTGCTTGAAGATGATGGCGGCGGGGGCGGCTAAGGGATGACCAAGTCACGATGCATGATGAGTAATGAGCGGTTTTCCCTGTGCTATACTATGTGTTCTGTGTTGCGTTTACTTTGTGCTTTCCTCTACCAATTAGGGCGATCAATACGCCTTCCACAGAGGGACACAGGGCGGATCGTCTTTAATCACCAACTTAACTTAAGCTAAGGCATGTCCCTAGTAACTTAACATTAAGTATAATGCATCATAATTGCGATTAAACAGCCGAATTCTTGCAGACTTTATGCAAACTTCTTTCTTTCCACATACCAACGTGACAGCTACAAGTTGAGGCAAGGTGTGAGTAGAGGCGGCATGTTGGCACGAGGATTACAAATCGTAGTTTGAACGTTTCTGAGGTGATGTCAAACGCTCGCCTGAGTGGGACTGAGCAAGAAGAAAGCAACAGAAGCGAGGCCTGTCGATGGTTTCAAAGGCTCGGCGAAGACAGCCGCCGACGAATGCGGGCGAGCATATAGCTTGAAGGCATTCAAGGCTCAAAACGAGGATCCAGTGGGGCCTGTTGCCAGGATGTGGGGATGTGCATCGTTTTCTGTGTGAAGTCGCCATAAAAAGCACAAAACAGACGGTCCCAAGGCAGCCACAGTTGGCCAAGTTCGCAAGTTGTCTGATTACCGCTCGGGGTTGGGGGGGTGCGTGTGCATGGCATGGCATGGCAGGGCATGGAAGGGCCCGCGTCTTGCGTCCTGCCCCTGGGCGAGTGTCCGTGTCTGTGTCGTCGACGGAATTCGCGTCGCGAAGTTGTCACTGCATATGGCTGCATTTCCTTAAACACATAAAACTGTTTTAGCGCCTTCCTTTCAGCCGTCCTTGAGAGGCGTTAATGGGCATAAAAAACCCATACAGAACAGATATACAGGAGCTCAGAGCGAGAAATACGCCAGTCACGAACCGCACATGCAGCACCAGCACAAAAACCAGATACGGAGCATTGTCTCTGCTACTTCTGCCTTTGGTTTTCTGCTCCTGCTCCTGCTCTTTCTGCTTCTCCTCATCCGGTTGGAACAGTGGCCGTGGACGAGCCCGCGTTGGCGCCTGCACCCGACAACTGCAACACTTACGCAAGCGAGGAGCATTATCGTGCCACCCAGGCTCCTCATTTGCAGTCATTTGTAGTCCTTGCAATTGGCCCGGAGGACAGTGCTGGGACTGGAACAGGGCGACGGAGGACAGAGGACGGAGGACAGAGGACGGAGGACAGCGGACGGAAGACGGGAAGCTCTTCGCCGCGAAAAGTGGCAGCAAGAAGTGGCAATTCACTTCACTCCACTGGCGGTCTCTTTTTGTGCCTTTTTGTTTGTGCCCCGCTTTTGTGGCCATGCACGTGGCACGATGGCGACATTGGCTGTTCCTGCCTTTGTTCAGCTCGAGGCTTGCCACGCGATAACTCAAGTCGTCAAAGCAAAGAGCGGCGCGCCGATCAACACCCCAGAAGAGAAGAATATCCGCATACTCGCAGTGTGTCTCCTTGGCTGTAGTACCCATACTCGTACGCATATTTATGTGGTTCGGAATTGTTTAGTGTCACCAGATTTGAGCGGGATTGCCGAGAATGAGTGAAATAGGGAATATCTTAGTACCTTTTGTAGGTGTTTAACCGGTGGTCGCTCCCTTATCAACTTTTTCTACAGCTCGTGGCTGCTAAATGAACGGCTCCCAAAAGTTCAAAAGCCCACGATTCGTATTGAACTTCATTTAATAATTGCTTTCATAAATTACTTAGCATTCACTTCATTATTTCTGCAGCAATAAACTTCATGCCGGCACCACACCCCGCCCACAAGGACCGCTGCCATTGGAGGAGACAAATTGCCAAGAACAACTTGGTGCAGAAATTTCGAGTTTGTCGAGCTGCACAGCTTGGTCCCTGGTTCACCGGATCCGGCTTCGTCTCCGTCTTTACCCTCTCCAGTCCACGTCCTGGTCTTTGTTATTACTGCTTTCTGTGTCGAACAATTGCTGGAAATTAATTTCGTATATGACTCCTGGTGCCAATGCAACTCCAGGACGGGCACTGACGACGATCTCGACGACGGACTGCACTTATGTATGTACAAAGGCACTTATCGTGAGTGGGGTACTTGCATCCGCTTCCGCATTCGTTTTCCTAATGTACACCCCATCGTGAGTGCCTCAACGTATGCCGGCTCCGAATGGGGTGTCTAGGTAATAAAGTGCCATATGTTGGCGCAGGGTGCCCTGCCGGGAAATGAGATGCAAGCAGTTCCGATGCCTGGATAACGATAAGGTCTTACTCCCCTTACGGAACATCTTCATTGGAAATTACATCACAATTCGCTTCGTGTACAGTTTACACGTTTCATGGGGTTAGTCGCCTCCTCGAGCGATTCTTATGAAATTTCTGTTTCATGTTAGGTAGATCTGCGAACCGGATGTAAACTATTTTTCATCTTGATATAAACACTCTTTACCTTTACCCATCCTCCTCCTACCCTCAAGCAAATAAACCCGCTTGAAACACTTTCTTCTGGGACTGATAAGTCCACTACCTTGTCCACAAGAGGGAAAGACCCTGCCACATGGATGGACATGGACAGACATGCATACATGTCGGACTCCCTTTACATTGATTAGATAATTTCGGCTTGCAAACGAAATTTCGACTTGGGCAAAGTGATTACAATTTACCCACATCTCGGAAACATTGGCTGCCAATACATAGAATGTGAAACTGTCAGACCAACGGTAAGGAAATTTAAAAGTAGTAGGAAAATGGAGCGAAAAAAAAGAACCACTAAGGATGTTGTACTGAGTACCGAGTATAAAAGTTGTGACGCGTAAGAAACGTCTCACACGTCCCTTCTCGCTCTTATTATACCCGGTACTCGAAGAGTAAATAGGATATTTTGTATTTGTGGGAATAACGGTTGTATGTAACGCACAGAAGGAAACGTTTCCGACCCCATAAAGTATATATATTCTTGATCAGCATCAATAGCCGAGTCGATTGAGCCATCTCTGTCTGTCCGTCTGGCCGTCTGTCCGTCCGTCTTGTTTGTCGGCTAGTTCTCAGAGACTATAAGAGCTAGAGCCACCAAATTGTAGCTCCGGACTGCTGTATGCTCACACTGAAACCAGTGTCTTTCAAAAATTAGCCCCGTCCCCTTCCTCCCCCGAAAAAGGGCGAAAACCTCTCAAATCTACAATTTTGAAGATAAAAGAAAACTAAAAACGCCATTCCGTAGGGAATGGTCGTATCTATCAGATCACCATATTTAGATGCGATTGGATTATTATCATAGCCAGAATGATGAATGAATCATAGCCCCGCAGCTTTTGTTGTTCTTTTCACATTCTCTCATTCACACTCTGCTTCTGCTTCACTGTGCCCCTGCCTCTGCCGTCCCTCTGTCTCTTCCTCTGCTGACTTTTAACCCACCCCGTCCCGCAGCTTATATTTGCTTTTTTTGTGTACGGCCGCTGCCTCTGATTCTGCCGCGAGTCTGCAGTGTGTGGGTCTAGGGAAGGGCGGCGAGCTAAAGGAGCGTGTTGCTGTAAGAAGTGTTGTAGATGTAGATGAAAGATGAAGAAAATATTTAAAACTTGACAAAATACCGCTAAGGTGCATATGTAGTACTGAGTGCCGGCTATAAAAGTTGTGACGCGTAAGAAGCGTCTTACACGTCCCTTCTCGTTTTTCAGTCAGTTGCTGGTACTTATCCTGCCTATTATACCAATCTCATGGGCTCTGCCCACGCCAATCCTATTGCAAAGCTCGCCCAAGAATCAACAAGAAACGCGAGAAACTTCAGCATTAAATTAAAATGTTTTCTTTTGGCATTTATGTGAGCCAACGAAATCCTAACATCTGAAACGACCCATTTCGAAAAATTTAGGAAACCTCCGCACACCCCTCTCACCCTCCTTAGTTGAGCGATAAAGTGCTTCCGCAGACGTTTCCAGCGTCATGTTGGTCGCCATTACAAAGTCAATCTAATTATATACCAGAGCGTGTTATTGTTGCCTAAGCCAGGCAAACACACAACTAAAGAAGAGGGGAAATGCTAAGTAATTCTATTTGTGTACGAATTTTTGTGGTTTGTTATTGTCCCGAAAATCCGGCGGAGCGAATCGAAGCGGCGACTAAGACGACCGACACCAATCGCCTGCCTTGGGGAAATGGAATTTGCATTTTGAGCTGAATCTTCCAATGACACCGATGCTCGTACACCCTCGCCTCGCCTCGCCTCGCCGCGGTGTCTAGTCGCGTCCCACGTGGGCGTAAATGGAGAAATACTTGGGCTTACTGACAAAGTGCAAAGCGAGCGAAAAAGTGGCAGAGCAATATACGTTCGGGGCCCGTAGACGTAGACGGTTCTACTTCCGGGGGGTCCCACACCTAATTCCCATGCACATGCAACAGTTTGTCTGCGACTTTCAGTTAAAGGGCCCCTGACTGGAAACTGGAAACTGGAAACTAGCGACTGGTCTCCGTGTCATGTGGCACTCGATTTACCTTTGAGGCGGCGTGTGGATTCATTGTTGGCCTCAATCAGAGCAGTGCTGCCATGTGCCACCGTCAAAGGAAAAATACATGAACACAGCTGAATCTGATTGAGAGTGTGTGTATGCGTTGCATCTGTTTTTATGAAGCCATCTCCGTCAGGAGCCCCAACTACCCGCCAGGCAGACGAAGTCAGCCCGTAACAGCCAGATTAATGCGCAGCATTCATCACTCTGTCGGAGACAGCTAGTGACGTATGACGGCGGCGGCAGAGCTAAAATGAAATGGCGAATACCGAGCATCAGAAGTGCAGATAAATTGAATTCTGAACTTGGCCCGGCCAGGTCGGCACCCCAAGGGGATGGATCCGTAAACACAAAATTCAATAAGTGCATGTGCTCCTCGTAGAGATGGGTGCGTGCATTCAGCGGTATCCTCAGAGATTGGCAATCGTTCATCGAACATTGTTCGTTCTTCGAATTGGATAGGAAAGTTTTCGGACATTCGATTTCAACACATTTTCAAATCAGCTCAACCCAATTGATAATTGAAAAATGATGACATCTTTCGTGTGTCTTCGTCGTCGTTCTCTTCTCTCATCCGAGTCTGATAGACAAGGTGGAGCCTTGGGTCATATGTACAAACACACATTCAGTATGTATGCTGACGGTAAATGAGAGGCGCTCATCGTTCAGCAGCTTACTGGATTCAAACATGATGTTAAATAATATATGCCCTGTGCTGTCCCACACTGTATGCGTAATGGCACAATTAAAACGGAATCGTGCACTATCGTTTATTTGCTTAAATAACCGAATATATGTATGTATGCACTCGGGCACGGACCTAGCAAATGCACACGCCACGCCCAGGCCCGTTCCCCACCCGGCTCGACTCCCGTCGCGACTGTTTGCACTAACTTTTGCATTGTTACAGTCGTAAATATTTGCAAACCGTTTAATGCTCGTTAAGCGATGCCAATAACTGCACACATAGTCCCAGCTAGTCCCTCCTAGACAAGCATGGACTTCTCCAATGGCACAGCCCCACGCCCACGGCTTGCCTGTGACCAAACTCCGCTACATATGTACATGAGGATGAACCAGAGTGTGCGAGTTCCGAGCCACCGCGTCCGCCTTACTTCAAGTACTCCCTCCGCATCTACTGGTGCGGCTGCGTTTAAATGTGTCCGGCAGCAGGCCAATTTACCAACATTTCGTCTCGTTTAACTTTTAACTTGGCTAAGACCTGACTATGAGAGTTTCCAGCCAACCCATCCAAAATTCTCTCGTATCAGTCATGCTCTCGTCATGCGTAATGACGTACTTACATATGTACAATATACAAATGAGAGTATAAATACATAAATACATATGTATGTAGAGGCGTGAAAAGAACAATGTCAAAAATGAAAACTATGAAACAAAATTTAACTAGAGGCGAGAAGGGACGTGTGAGACGCTTCTTACGTCACAACTTTATACCCGGCACTCAGTACTACATCTGCACCTTAGCACCTGCACCTGCAACACTACTCACACCAACACGCTCCTTTAGCTCGCCGCCCTTCCCTAGACCCACACACTGTAGACTCGCGGCAGAGGCAGCGCCCGCACACAAAAAATCAAATATAAGCTGCGGGACGGGGTGGGTTAAAAGTCGGCAGAGGCAGAGGGACGGCAGAGGCCGAGTGAAGCAGAAGCAGACTGTGAATGAGAGAATGGCAGCCACTGGAAATTAATTTCTTCATTGTGGCTATAATAATGATACAATCGGATCCCAATTTGGTGATCTGATAGATATGGTCATTCCCTACGGAATGGCGTCTTTTCTGTTATCTTCTAAATTGTAGGTTTGGGTGGAAGGGGGCGTGGGTTATTTTTGAAATACACTGGTTTCAGTGTGAGCATACAGCAGTCTGGAGCCAAAATTTGCTGGCTCTAGCTCTTATAGTCTCTGAGAATTAGCCGACAAACAAGACGGACGGACGGACAGAGAGACATGGCTCTATCGACTCGGCTATTGATGCTGATCAAGAATATATATACTTTATGGGGTCGGAAACGTTTCTTTCTGTGCGTTACGTTCAACCGTTATTCACACAAATACAATATACCCTATTTACTCTTCGAGTACCGGGTATAAAAATGGAATAGTTTTGCTGCTACTGCGGCACACAAGAAACTGCAGCTTTGGATTCACAAAAACAGTGTTTTTTAGTAAAGATTTATACGTTCAGCTTTTTAAATGGCATTATTCTAGGGCTTACATACATAAATTTTCTCTTTTCGATACCAGTAATTGTGTGTATCGAGGTCTCCTTTTAACTTTTTTTCTATACATTACATATATATGTACAGTATTCAAAAGATACAATCAAGTTACGATTCGTATCAAACAAGCGAATACAAATTTTACTGACATTGCAAAACAAATAATAAAACCCGAATGTGCATTTAGAAATGTACATATGTATATGAAAACACGGGGGATGTCTTCTATTAAATTCATGCTTAAATATTCGAATTTTCTGATAAGATCTGTAAGATATGTGTGTAAGTAGTTCATTCTTCACTAATGTAAGTTTAAATTTACGTACTTACCCAAAAAAATTATCACAGTAAGAGGTAGAAATTCAGAAGTGATGCATTCCTAGATATACAAGATATAGAAACAAAATGCTCCTTCTACTTCCTCTGCATGAGCATGTGTGCGGCGAGGCGGTAGCTGTTTTGAGAGAAAACTTTGGGTTTGGGATCCGCCGAAAATTGGGCACTGCCAGGAAAATATTTTGAGCGTATATCTCTTTACAAGTTTTCGGAGGGGACAAGGTATAAACGATTTGGAGTGGAGAAAGAGCAGAGCTAAAAGAGCGTGTTCCCATGGGAAGTGATGTAGATATAGATATAACATAAAGAAAACTTGTAAAATGTAAGATTTTTTAAAACCACTAAGGCGCATATGTACTACTGAGTACCGGGAATAAATATTCTGACGCGTAAGAAGCGTCTCACACGTCTCTGCTCGTTTTCAATGGGTAGACCTTAGTTTGGGACAAAAAACAAAAGAACACCACACCCGTAGACGACGAGTCAGCAGCCGGAACAAATATAGGCGTGCAGATTTATTGCTAAGAAAATGTCTTTACTACACAGGGGTTACACATTTACACATGCATAAAGGGGATTTGGTTTTATGGGCTTAAATAATACCTACATATTTTAAATATTATTTAATTGAGCTGACTCCAAGATGCCTAAAAGCAAGAAGCGACTCTTCCAGACATCTAGCAAGTTTCCAAGTACGGGAAAGATGTAAGCCGAAGGCACAGTGCAAGTTTCAAATGCCATTCCTCGTGGGAAATAGCAGGTCTTCGCCCAGGTGCGCGCCTTTGCTGGCAGGGAGAAAGTTCGCCGTCACCGTCGAGCAACTAAGCCCTTTGCTGAATTTTGAGGAGGCGTTGCAGAGGAGAGGACGGTGCTAATGCGTCGATGAGTATTATCAGTTTTCAAATTTCGCGGTGTTAATAAATTTTCCTAAAATTATTTTGAAACTTTGGTGGGGCGAAAACAAAGTTCAAAGCTAACGCGAAATGAACAGTTTTCCGAACTGATCCCTGCTCTCCGTGACTTAAATCGCTTAAATCGAGGCGTAGTCCTCTGTTTAATGCCAGCAAGGCCTTCCAAGTAAGTGGAATTACAGTACTGCTAAGTAACATAGTTAGAATTATGTTCGCCAGAACACAAGCGAATAACTATTATCACCTGAATTGATATGTATGTATTAACGTATGTCCTATGTTTATCTGCAGGAAGTTATGAGCTTTTCTTGAACAATACCATCCCGAATCTCTAATACGATTATCAAAAAATTCAACCACTCGGGGAAGTTTGTGTGCATATAAGCCTGGGCTCCACTGCCATATAATTCACACATGTGTAGGTACTTGTAGCCGTGGGTTGGGAATTAAAGTAACAAACGACGAGGTGAGGACCGTTCTTGAAGCGACTATGAAAAATAATCTGACGCTGTAAAAACGGAAGCCGTCCTGCATATAAATTACAGCTAGACACTCACCCGTCCTGCACGAGTACCCAAAAAAAGAGTGTGGACGTTTAAAAGGTAGTGCAAGGGGGGTAGACAAGTAAGAGTCACCATGGTCACACTCCAGACAGCGTTAATATTTTGGTAATGTCCAGCAAGTTCTTACATATATTTTTGCAGGTTTTGCCCTTTTAAGGTTTAATTAAACCAAAATACGTTTGTGGTAAAATGGAAGTAGATCAGACTTCCCATTATCTCCCCATTGAAGTGGCCTTTATGGGTCAACTGTTAAATTTAGCATAGTTGGACTGTGCCCAAGCCCCCGATTCCCATGTCCTCAATGTCCTTCGTTGCGCTTTTAATTACTGATACGCCTCCAGCGCGTAAAGAAAATAGCTGTGAAAAAAGTGTGAAATATTAAACAGGGTTGGCAAGGGGTAAGGCAGGCGTGACGAAGGCGCCAACACTTTTTTTTGTACGCTGAGCCATTGCTAATAAGTCCTTTACCTGAATATCACATTTGGGTGGATTCGACGGTCCTGCTTGCCCAGGCACGGCTCTCCCGTGATGTTATCCCTTGTCCTTGTGGGCTCATAAAATGCTGCCACTTACTGTGCCGTTGAAAGGCGGCTGCCCCTGGGGAATGAGTTGCTTGCTATCAGATTACCACTTCATCGTTCTCGCCTCCATGCACCAACAAAGACTGCTGTGCTTGTTATTGTTCTCGTAGTGATATGCACTCAAATTAGTTATCTGTATGAAATGAAATGAAAGTACTTTAAAACATATCTTCATTTAATTTATAATAATCAGTAACAAACATGTTGAAGTTGCACCTGAATGAATACCTTATTAATCAGCATGGACTAAAAGTAAATTATGTTCGATGGCCCACTAAATGGGGGCGTAAATACTGCTGATCCGTATTGATATTTGATTCTCTCTCTCGTGGGAGATTTCCCACGAGTATTTTCATTCATGTAGCTGCTTTCCACATCATAATACTGCTCTTGGTGATTTCTATCCGTCTATTGACCTATTCACCCTGTGGTCGGGCCTTCAATTGGATGAGTCTGGGAATGGGAAGGTGTTTGTTCATCCATCAAGAACTGAAACCATGCTTTCTCCCCCACCCTCCTGCTCAAGAGAACTTTGCATATGGGCGTCTTTTGAAGGCCATCAGTTGACGACCCCGGCCCACGTACACCCTCGCCCACGACCTGCCCTTGTTGTCGTTGAGTATTTTTGTCTGCTTTCCTCTCTTTTTCTGTATTTTCTTATCGGCTCATTTGGTGTGAGCGTAAGGGAGTGCGGGAGTGTGGAGGGAAGCCGAGTAGTGAAAGGTTGCTTAAGTTAATGTTATTGACTCTGAGTCTTAATGGAAAAATGAATGGTGGGACGTGCTTCGGCATTAAGAGCTTTGTTCCGATTTCCTTAACGGCATTTGCATTCAAATTTCGGCATGGCATTGGGGTGCAGAGTGTTCCTGGGCGTTATGGCTGGCTCAGATTGGCTCTGCTCTATAGCCGTTCGCAATCAACACACAGTTTGAATGAATTAAACTTAGTTGTGAGCTCCTTTTTGGCAAAAGAAGGGCGGATCTTGCCGCTTCTAGCTCTCCCCACTCGCTCATTCATAACCATGCATACTCTTAATGAAGGCTCTGTAATTTAGTGTACGCCTTTAAACTTCTAATAACGAGAGGACATAGGGGGTTTATACAGCTCAAACACTCGAAATACGAGAAAGTATAGTACATATGTACATACATATGTGTGGGTAATGGGTTGTCGGTTGGGGGGTCACAATAAATGTTCATGAATTCTCTTCCAAAAAACAATAGATGGTATTTATTTTGTGATTTATTTGGTTAAGTGGTTGCCAGTGCTGCGGCCCATCCCATATTCCAACCCCAACCCCAACTCCTACACTCTGCAGTTTTACTTTCACTCTGTAGACTGGTCTGGATGGGCTCCAGCAAAGGGAGTGGAGCAGGCGCAGCTGCGGCTGCCATTATTATTATTCCCGCAGCACGCCTGAGGAAATCCTTGGAAAGCAGTAGGGGGCATGGGCATTTCAGCATGGGCATTTCAGCATGCCTCCAACTTTCTAATTTCGCCAAGTATGTGCGAGCCCTTCTATCTATCTTCATATCTATGTGCAAATGTATGTATGTACTATTTCTGTGTCTCGCTATTCTCAAAACTGCGAACGAGTATACATGTTCGTTCGAAGCTTTAGTGCGGAAGAACCAATCCCATTGGAGGCTTTAAGGCTTGATTTGGATGCTTCGTGGCTTTACATTGGTAATTATTTATCAGTTTTTTTACATCTTCAACCAAGTTCGCCTTTCGACTGTTTTATTTATGCCACTGTGTGCACATAAAGGATCATCGTGGGCAGCTTTAAGAGCGGTCTCGACAAGGGATGGTGGGATCCAAAGCTTCCAGCAGGAGTCATCTGGGATTTTAGCTCTGTCGAAATGTTCCGAACGACGAAAGATGCGATCGTCTTTAATTTTTAGATCGGGCAAACAGGAACTATTCAGTCAAATTCTGGAGAATCAAGATCAACCATCACGCTATCAATCGACAAGCAAGATAAGTCTTCCGAGTGTATTCGGGACAGGGCATCGGGTACTATATTGTCACTACCTTTTCGGTGTAGGATGTTGAATTCAAATCCCTGCAACTTTAATGACCAACGAACCAATCGTGAGCTGAGATCAGGCTGCGACATCAGCCACTTCAAGGAGGCATGATCTGTGATGATGGTGAAGGCTTGACCTTCAATATATGCCCTAAACTTTTTTACGGCTAACACTGCAGCGTAACACTCTTTCTTCGGTACTGTGTATTGCTTCTGGCACTTGTTTAGTTTTTTTGACATAAAAGCAATCGGTACTTCTGCACCATCGTTGGTTTTCTGCATCGAAACTGCCCCTACGCCTGTATGACTGGCGTCACAGTGTCAAGAGAACGGTATGGAGAAATTCGGGCTATGTAAAACTGGCGCAGAGCACATTTGTGACTTTAACGACTCGAAAGACATCTGAGCATCGTCAGTCCAGTTGAACTTGCTTTTAGATCTCAGAGTATCTGATATTGGTGCACTGATAGCTTCATTATTGTGAATGAACTTTTGGTACCAGCCCGTCATTCCGAGAAACCTTCGAACTTGTTTGATCGGCTGGGGTACCGGGAAGTTCCTAACGGAGTCTATTTTGTCGGGATCGGTGCTAATGTTTCCACCTCCAATAACGTGCCCTAAGTATTTAACCTCTTTTCGGCAAACTTTGCTTTTATCAACATTTATGGTGAGATTGGCGGAAGAAAGTTTAGAGGCGACAAGGGACAATACCTCCAGATGGCGCTCGAATGTAGCTGATATAACTAATAGGTCATCTAAATATATAAAGATTTCATTCCTTAGATGAGCTGGAATAAGTTTATCCATAAGTCGCGACATGGTACAGGGAGCGTTGGTGAGACCGAATGGCATAACTACAAATTCATATAAAGGACGGCCTGGCATCGTGAAGGCTGTCTTGTCTCGACTACCTGGATCTAGAGGAATCTGCCAAAAAGCGTCCTTTAGATCAATGCTTGTGACGAATTCAGCTTTCGGTAGTCTGCTCAGAATTCCATCTATAAGAGGCATTGGTTAGGCATCCTTTACGTTAACTGATTTTACCTTGATACAGTCGATACACAGCCTAACTTTCCCAGGCTTCTTAACCAACACAACTGGCGAAGACCACGAGCTTGTTGATTCTTGTATTATGCCAAGTTTGATCATGCGGTCTAATTCTCCGTACATTAACTTCTCAGTGGCAGGTAACACTGCATAGTGTCGTTGCTTGATAGGCTTTGCATCGGCCACATCTATCGGATGAGTGATCATAGTAGTCTTTCCCAAACCTCTCTTGGAGTAGGATGGAAACAAATTTACTACTTCCTGGAGTAATATTTGTTGGGAAGGTAGAAGAGTCATCATTGTGGGGTCATAAGATGCAAGGGTAAAAGGTCAAAGATTGTCCAAAAATCAATTCCTAGATAAATATCACTAATCAGGGAAGGTACAATATAGAAGCAACGTTTCTTCGATACGCCTCTGTACGTTACTTTTGTATAAACATTACCAATTATACTTTGGCTTTTGCCGTCTGCAGTTTTTACCTTCAGAGAAAGGGGCTTATATTTAATATTGCTTCGAAGAACATCGGAAGCAAAATTTACTCCGATGTAGCTGACTGAAGCTCCAGTATCCATTAGACCTACTACTGGTTTACCAAAAAGCATAATCTGATCATGAGGTCGTAAGTCATAGGGATTTCCAACTACAGAAGAAGTAAATGTCTTTCAAGTTTACATTTTCTTTTAAATTCGGTTCTTCGGCGCTGAGATCGGCCTAGAGGTCTAACAAGGTTATCAGCGTATACGCTGTATAAAACGTCCGGTATAAGAAGGTCAGTAGAAGGTTGACAGTCATTTATTCGGTATTGGTCGCTTGGTTGATCAGTTTGCGTGCACTTTTCGGTGGTGCACGCAACAGCGAGTTTTTTGCAGTGCTGGGGTTGCACTTTCTACAGCTGGGCTTGTACGTATTGGCCCTGCCGCAACCGTAGCCGATGGCCTTTGCCATCGCAATTCCAACATATAAACTCTACAGCGGAAACCTCAAGATCCTCTTCTGCAGATAATTCATCTTTATCGGTGGTTATTGATTCGTCTGATATAGCGTTAACTTGGCGGCGTGGTAAAGCACGGGGAGCAGTAAGGGGAATCTATGATTTCGCTACGAACTGCATGAATATTTCTCGTGTTCGGACAAGGTGACGCAAGGATTTAACATTCGCCGCCGACTCATACAAAATCTCATGCTGAATATCAGCCAACAGATTTGCTCGCAGTGTCTCACCAAGGCTGCCTCAGACATAGGCTCAGAGAGATTGTCTGCTAAAGCGGCAATAGCTCCATAAAAATCATCAAAGGATTCGTTTGGTCGCTGCTTTCTTAATTCTATCTCCGTTCGGATGTTTCTATCAGTTCGGTCATCTTTAAATTGACCACGCAACGCTGCGCATAACTTCAACCATCGGACTTCAGGGACACTTTTATGATAGCGCCAAAACCATTCGCTGGCGCTTCCATCAAAAAGGTTACTTTCGTACCGAGCTGTTATCTCGAAATTTCCGTCCAAAGTTTGCTTTGTCAATGCCTCAATACGATAAATAAAGTCTTCAATGGACATGTTAGCCTTTCCCATAAATCTCAGTTTCCAATTAGACATTATCTGGCTAACACGATCTGCACGTAGAGATGAAGCTGTCGAAGCTGAAGAAACTCCTGAACCAACATTGCTAGTTTGCCCCAAGGTCGAGAGTCCGGGTATGATCGGTGACATATTAGTTCCCGAAGGATTATGCCCCGAAACTGGGATCTGGCCACTGGTGGACAATCGGAAAAGTTGTTCCATCGTTTGTTGCTCTATTTCGGCTACCGGTGGCATCCGAGCTGTGTTTATGGTTGTTGACGGAACGGAGGGAGTAAATCGGAGTCCATCAGAGATGGCTTGAACTAGCCGATTAGTTTGATCAGCCATGCTGGTCGCCAGCATTCGAGTCTGCTCTACCATAGCTACTCAAATTGCTTCAGCGATAGACTGCTGGATGGCTTCGGCCATTGTTGGCTGGCTCTGTTGAGTTTCGATAGAGATTTGAACCATATTCCTCCAAATCCTCCAAATTGGACATATCGGTATGACTGGTAGCTTCTGTTTTTTTCCTTTGGCTTCTAGTCTGAAGAGACTGAAGAACAGAAGGAATCCGGGAGCTGGAAGTAGACGGACCACTGGGGCTAAGATTATCGGAAGAAGCTGATATGATCTTCAGGTCTTGCTGACAAGTAGGACACTCCTTTTTATACCCGGTACTCAAAGAGTAAATAGGGTATATTGTATTTGTGCGAATAACGGTTGTATGTAACGCACAGAAGGAAGAGTTTCCAACCCCATAAAGTATATATATTCTTGATCAGCATCAATAGCCGAGTCGATAAAGCCATGTCTGTCTGTCCGTCCGTCCGTCCGTCTGTCTGTCCGTCTGTCCGTCTTGTTTGTCGGCTAGTTCTCAGAGACTATAAGAGCTAGAGCCACAAAATTTTGGCTCCAGACTGCTGTATGCTCACACTGAAACCAGTGTATTTCAAAAATGAGCCACGCCCCCTTCCGCCCCCGCAAAAAGACGAACGCGAAGCGGACCTCCCAAATCTACAATTTTTAAGATAAAAGAAAACTAAAACTAACTAAAACAGATCACCAAGTTGGGATCCGATTGGATCATTATTATAGCCAGAATGAAGAAATTAATTTGCAGTGGCTAAACCCACCCTGTCCCGCAGCTTTCGTTGCTCTTTTTACATTCTCTCATTCACACTCTGATTCTGCTTCACTCGGCCCCTGCCTCTGCCCTCCCCCTGGCGGTGACTCTTCCGACTTTTAACCCACCTCGTCCCGCAGCTTATATTTGCTTTTTTTTTTTGTGTGCGATCGCTGCCTCTGCCTCTGCCGCGAGTCTGCAGTATGTGGGTCTAGGGAAGGGCGGCGAGCGTGTTGGTGTGAGAAGACAGGTGAAGAAAAAATTAAAAATTTGCACCGCTGAGGTGCAGATGCACTATTGTCCTAATGACCAGTTTTGGTGGCTGTTTACGCCAAATTAGCGCAAAGGGCTTATAGTCGGGAGCAATTAGTATTTTGTATAAGTAAAATGAATTTGTAGCATTAAGATATTGAATTGTTGCATTTACGACATACTCACAGAAGTTTGTTGCTGTAGAACATACATGTAATATGTGAATACATTAGAGAAAGAGGAAGAACATTCATTTAATAGGTGAATATCGAAATTAAAAAGAAGAAGAGATTAAATTGCATAAAGAGATTAATTGCAAATAGAAAAAGAGTGACCATCAAAGTTGCGTATAAGAAATGTTCGAAAAATCTGCAGAAACCTAGCAGTCAGTATTGCACAGAATGTGCAGGGAAAAAGTACCAATTTTATTTCTGTTTTAAATATCTCATAAATTGGAAAATACGATTAACTGATTCAATTTTTTTGATGCATTTTATTTATTAGGCTTTTACTACGTGTTCTGTAATGTGAACGATATCTAGTGGTTGGAGATGTCTTCTACATCTAGATGTAGTACTGAGTGCCGGGTATAAAAGTTGTGACGCGTAAGAAGCGTCTCACAAGTCCCTTCTGGTTTTTTATTGTGTGCGGGCACTGCCTCTGCCTCTGCCTCTGCCTCGAGTCTGCAGTGTGTGGGTCTAGGGAAGGGCGGCGAGCTAAAGGATGTAGTGCGCTTGTTCATAGCTCAAAATAATAAAAAAAATGGAAAGTTAAAGTTCAGCCTGAAACTATACAACACCAGAACTTCTAGTAGTCAAATTCTGGTGCAAGCTGAGCTTTCGCACGCCCTCTGGTGAATGCAGTTCACCACAGTGGGCAGCAAATATTTTTATCGAATTTCGCTCTGACTGACAGTCCCAATTGCTGTTTGTTTCCCACTGTCATTCTGACAAACAGAAGGGGAACCGAAAATTAGGCTGGGAAGGGCTGAGCGAGTAGAGCGAGCCTTCTCCTCGTGGTATTCAAAGAGTACAGACGTACTCTGAAAATGTCTTGTACGCAACTTTGATGGTCACTCTTTTTCTAATACATAGCGTTAAAAACCGAGTCTTGGTTAAAAGTCGGAAGAGTCATCGCCAGGGGGAGGGCAGAGGCAGGGGCCGAGTGAAGCAGAAGAAGAGTGTGAATGAGAGAATGTGAAAAAAAAAACAAATATAAGCTGCGGGACAGGGTGGGTTTAGCCACTGGAAACTAATTTCTCCATTGTGGCTATAATAATGATCCGATCGGATCCCAATTTGGTGATCTGATAGATATGGCCATTCCCTACGGAATGGCGTTTTTAGTTTTCTTTTATCTTTACTGTAGATTTCGGAGGTTTTCGCCCTTTTGTGGTGGCGGAAGGGGGCGTGGCTCATTTTTGAAATACACTGGTTTCAGTGTGAGCATATAGCAGTCTGGATGCAAAATTTGGTGGCTCTAGCTCTTATAGTCTCTGAGAACTAGCCGACAAACAAAACGGGCAGACGGACAGACAGACATGGCTCTATCGACTCGGCTATTGATACTGATCAAGAATATATATACTTTACAATATTTACTATTTTACTATTTACTTTATATATACGTTACACACAATTTACCCTTATTTACTCTTCGAGTACCGGGTATAAAAAAAACAAATAAATTTAGCTTTATTTATGAATATCGAATATTTATTTATTTATGAAGAAATTACTAAAGAATCAAAAGCATCCAAAAGAAGATAAGAGTAAGACTAAAAACTAAACCCAAGAGATATAAGGGAGTTGAACACTGTGTTCGATGTACCCTTACTATTGTATTTAACCATATCAACTAGAAGAGAACCCAGAAAATTAATTTATTATGCGATAAAATTGGCTTATAGAAGATGGTCGAAGAAGGTTGAAGACGAGGTGAAGGTCTTCAATGTCCTCCCAAATATATTTCTAAACTTATGAAAACAATTTTACATCGCTCTGAAACTTATTACAACTTCAAATCCGTCAACCAGCGCACATTTTCGCCAAGTGGCTTAAGAAGTATAGGCTCAGATGCCATTGAAGCTTGGGCAGGAATTTATGTACACATGCCGGGCGGGATTAAGGCCGAAGTGAAAACAAAATTGATTAAAAACTAAATACTAAACCACAAGAAACATATAGAACATAAGAAATATGCATTAATTACAGTATTTCGATTTTCTAAAAAAAAACACTATTTCTTTTAACAACAGACTTCAAAACAAGAAGATGGAGTGCAAGAAAAATAGTTTTAAAAGTTGTGAGGTTCGGCACTACTATTTCATTGAACACAACGTATAAAAAAGGACAATAATTATTGTTTAATTGATGTTTCGTTATGGATATCGGGGCTCACACCAGATGGAGCGAACTCCAAAAAATATTTCCTCCTGCTCTGATAATCGCATCAGCAGAGCAGCCTCAAATGGAAATTCTCAATTGGAAATCTTTAACAGCCAGATACTTGATTCCATTTTTATCAAAGTTAACTGTGCACAGTTTTGCCAAAGGATGTCACTGGTTCAGTGTGTGGTATAATATTATCGTGAAAAGGAAATAAGCCAACAATTGAATAACTTCAAAGGCGCTCTCGCTGTTGTGGTTCCCAGTAATTGTGGCCTAATCTCTGGCCTTTGCGGCAGAAGTTTCCTTTAAGTAATTTGGCGCTTACTCCTTTGGTTTTAGAAATTAGAAAGTCGGCTGTCAGACTGCCTTACTGTCAGCTAAGCTGGAGGCGGGCTCATTCGGTTATTCATTCATCATTGTATAGTCTTATTGTGAATAATAAATGTTGTTTTGTCATGGCCGACGCTTGAATTTGTTGACGCTGGTTTCTGGTTCGCCGGTTTGTTGATTTTGTAATTTGTCAATAATTACATCGAGTTTGGTTTTGAGGTTTGTTTGCATTTTAATTCATTTAAATGTGCTCAAAGCAAGAGAAGGGTGTTTTTGGGGCAGTTCACTCTTGATTTGATACGCTCCGAGTACTCAGGGTTATTCGATAAATTCAACTTTAACATTAACTTATATAAACATATGTACGAGTATATACATATACATATATAGTATATATATAGCCGAATTTGTCTTTGATATATTCACCTTTCAACTACCATTCGGAAGCCCAAATTTCACAGTCAGGCGGAATTACTTTCGCTACAGCCACCATCCAAAGCAAAGCTTTTCGGGGAATCCTATTGGTAACCGAAGGGATAAGGGAGGCTGTGGTTCTGCTGTAACCGCTGCACTAAATGGCCTGCCCCCCCAGCCATAGAGTCACTTCTGTGGGGCCATTGAAATAATATATTTAAAATGATTTAGTCGGGAGGTGCTGCGACTGCCTGCAATCGGGAATTTAATTAAAATCCCTGATATTAAAATTGCATTAAAGCGCCAGCCAAAGATGAGGAGCGTCAGGCTCTGGCAGCACTTCGTATGTCAAATTAAATCCGAGATTTAATTACAGGTGGCTAGGAGGACGCCCGTGAGGGAGGGGTGGGAGGGGAAGGGTCTTCAGAACCCAACCCCAAATACGTCTAGAAGAATGTGCGGCCTGAGCCCAGACAACAGCAGCACCTAAGCCAAAGTATATTAATAAGCGCAAAGTGTTCACAATCTGGTGTAAATATTTAATTTATAATTTACGAGAGACTTTACAGGCGTTTGGTCGAGCAGTGGCAGGGGCAGCCGTGGAGTGGCAGGGGAACGGATGCCGAGTGCCGAGAGACGTCCTCGGGTGGGCTTGTAGGCACGTGCTTAATGTCATTGCGGATGTTGACGATTACATTTAAATTATTTACGAGCGCCGTCGCCGTCACATTTGTTATTCGCTTAACTTTTATGACGATGGCGTGCATCACGGATTTCCCTCTAACCCCTCCGCTCTCGCCACATGCCCGTAACCGGCTCCCGACTCGCGGCTCCCGGCTCCCGGCAATGGAAGCCAACTACAGCTCAAAGGCGTCACATGCCCCATTTTGACGATGCCGATTTACGAGTTTCATTTAAAATTCTCATTAACTTTTATTAAAGCTTCCGAACGAAGGCGAGTATGAAGCGTTATTGTTCCTGGATGTTATCTCTATTCTTAGCCTCCTTATCTCCCCACCAGCATTCACAACCTTTCAATGCCAAATTGGCCAAGAATAGTCACTCTTTGTTCCATCCATAGTTTCCTAAGTACCACCATCACCGGGGAATGCAAAGGGTCTGGACTATACCTACGGCGCCCTTGTAATTTGGCTAATGAAATTAAACATAAATAACTCGTAAAGTTTTTATGTATTTGGCCAATGGGTTTGGTTGGGTTCTTCTGAAACTCTGCCTTAAGATTTTATCTCAATTGTTAGTTTACATTTTTACATTACATTTTTACAAGACGCTCGACCACAACAAAAGATTTGTGTATATTTTATTTAACAAACTGAAAGTGGAAGATAGAACTTTCTGCGATAGCTTAAAAATGGAAAGTCAACAAATCTCTTTCGTCGGATAAGTCCAGAGATCAGATTAATTAAATTATAGACTCGTATAGATGGAGTAAGAAGGATGTGTAAGGGATGTGTTCAACTTTTCAAGAATCAATCAAAATATTGATCAAAAACAAACATAATTCTATAATTTCTTGGACGCAGCTGTTAATCACATTTTATTATTAGTTGTTGCTGAAAAATGCAAGGAGAACATGGAAATGCAGCAAACCACCCTTGGCTTGAAGAGTGCTCAAGGAGGGCGTAGACGAATGAGCAAGCGATATTGGGGCCAATGAATTGGAAAGACTCGCCACTTGTTATGCAGCGGTCGGCCATGAAGGCACAGCGGAGCGGAACAGAATATTGTTGCATATTTTCGGGTCGCGAACGGGTAATAATAATTTATTCCGACGGAAACGGCGCCGCCAGTGCCGTGACTGAGTACGAAAAATTAAAGAGCTTTTATTAAATTCACGAACGTACTGCAGCATTCTGGTACGCCACTGGACCGCTAGTCCTCACCAGCATTTTAATTCGCATTAACATATTCATTTGGTCGGCGCTTGGCTAGGCGCAACATTTTGTTTACCCAGCAATCCAATTTCTAGACAAAATTCGAAATTAGTTTATAATTTCATTCTGATTTGCGCCCGGATGCCTGCCAGCAAAACCTGCAGTAACGCCGGAAATTTGCGAGTGCACATTGCAGAGCGCACAAAACTGAAATAAATCAAAAGTTGGGCTGCTTCTTGTGGAGCGGACAGCTTTAGCCAGAGCAAGAACTCCAGCTGGAGCTGTCCCCGTCTGTGAGGAGCGGCCTGAAAGGTGGACCTTGCACTCTGCACCTAGCTCGGTGCGACGTCCTGTGAGAACTTTCAATTATATTTGCCACAACTAATATTTGGGCATTTTCGTAGATATAGAGGATGTGTACACCTAATATATACATACATACATACATACGTGTATATTCGTTCGAAGCTGCCAGATTTCACTTTATTGTTTCACCCTCGCACATAAATACAAAGAGCCTGCACCCACATGGGCCATTCCCATAAAAAAACGATGAGGAACGTGTGAGACGCTTGGTACGCGTCACAACTTAAATACCCGGTACTCAATTAGTATATTTACATTTTAAATTTGTTTACATCTGTCATCTACATCTACATCACTGCTCCAGCCAACTCGCCCTTTCAGCTCGCCACCCTATCGCAGAGGGTGCATGATGCAGAGTGTGCAAGTGAGAAAAAATAACAACACCAAGCAAGCATAGGCAAATCTGTTGGATGGTGTGGGGGAAATGAATTACTTCAGGCAATTCAGGCGAAAGGGGAAATTCAATTTGAAATACACTTGTATCAGTGTGATATCACAGCAGTCTGGATGCAACATTTGGTGGAGCCGGCATTTATAGTCTCTGAATACTAGCCGACAAACAAGACGGACAGACAGATATGATCGACTCGGCTATTGATGCTGATCAAGAAAATATATATTCTTTGTGGGGTCGGAAACGTTTCCTTCTGTGCAATATGTATGTATTTACATACACACATCCATTTTCAAGCACAAACACAAAACACAAACATACTCTCTGAGCACCGGGTATAAAAAACAAAAGCACAAATGCCAAAATGGGAATTTACTGCAGTGGAAGGCATAAATAGTTTATAAACTAAGTGACACCGAAAACAACTGACCCAAGCACTAAAAACACTGAAAATAAGGCAGAAAAAGCAGACGCCATCAGGTCCTGGAAGCAGTATCCATTCCCAGGCAGGCATGAACGGCAGAAGGAACGGATTGCCGTTGCCTGCACTCACACTATAAACCCTAGATTTTCTTTACAGCAATAATAAAAAATAATAAATTTTACTGCCATAATTGGTGCCGCCACAAGCAGCCCGGTTTCGTCTTGGCCTTGGGCGAGCCTGTCGAGCATCCATGCCACCTACGCCACACTAGTCGCACAGAACACAGAGTCCAGAACGTAGGACAGAATGTTCGAGGCGGCCAGACGAATTATGTGAAATATTTCCATGCTTAATATTTTACTGGGTGTCGGTGCTTTGTTTTTCCTGCTGTCGTTCTGGGCTCTGCTTTTGTGTGCCGCCGGCCAGTGTGGCAGCGTGTGCGCTTGGGCAGGACACAGCTTCTCTTCCCGCATCCGCATCCCGGATCAGCCAGCGCCTTTCAGCGACTGGTCGTGCTGAGAGCGCTTCCCCAGCGGAAGCGTCCGCCTCGCTGCTTCTTTCTACGTTTCAGCTAGACTGCGATGGTAGTGCATAAATTTAATTAATCGCTGCAGTGAATGCGCCGTTAGTTCTGTTGGTTTGTCCTAGTATTATTTTTAAATTTCGCATAAATACAGAAAGCAACGCGCTCAGACGAGAGCAGTACGAGTTGCCAACGACATCGGCAAGGATGTTGTCAGCAACCCACATCCATTGCCATACGTTATAAAGGGAACGTGGAATCGCTTGCGTTTGTATTCAAGCAGAACAGTGGACTGGCAGTGTTCTTTCATTACTCCGCGACACTGAAAATGCAAAAACAAAAAATTCGATTGGACGGCTTGTCTGGCATTTTCAGAACTCTTAATTTGTTGTCGGTGCAGGTAACTACCAGAGAATGCCTTTCACACTCTTTGAGGAAAACAATTTGCGTTGTTTGAAAGGTTGGGGATCTGCAACTTCACTCTCGGTCTATTAAACATTGGCCAACACAAAAAATTTGTTTGGGGAAACTTTTTTTATACCCGATACTCGAAGAGTAAATAGGTATTGTATTTGTGGGAATAACGGTTGTAGAACAGAAGGAAGCGTTTTCGACCCCATAAAGTATATATATTCTTGATCAGCATCAATAGACGAGTCGATAGAGCCATGTCTGGCTGTCCGTCCGTCCGTCCGTCCGTCTGTCCGTCTTGTTTGTCGGCTAGTGCTCAGAGACTATAAGAGCTAGAGCCACCAAATTTTGGCTCCAGACTGCTGTATGCTCACACTGAAACCAGTGTATTTGAAAAATTAGCCCCGCCCCCATCCGCCCCCGCAAAAGGGCGAAAACCTCCCAATACAATTTTGAAGATAAAAAAAAACTAAAAACGCCATTCCGTAGGGAATGGCCATATCTATCACATCATGAAATTGGGATCCGATTGGATTATTATCATAGCCACAATGAAGAAATTAATTTCAAGTGGCTAAACCCACCCTGTCCCGAAGGTTTTGTTGTTCTTTTCACATTCTCTCATTCACACTTTGCTTCTGCTTCACTCGTCCCCTGCCTCTGCCGTCCCTCTGCCTTTGCCTCTGCCGACTTTTAACCCACCCCGTCCAGCAGCTTACATTTTTTTTTTTTGTGTGCGGGCGCTGCCTTTGCCTCTGCCGCAAGTCTGCAGTGTGTGGGTCTAGGGAAGGGCGGCGAGCTAAAGGAGCGTGTTGGTGTGAGAATTGTTGTTGATGTAGAGGACAGATGAAGAAAAAATGTAAAATTTGACATACAACCGCTAAGGTGCAGATGTAGTACTGAGTGCCGGGTATAAAAGTTGTGACGCTTAAGAAGCGTCTCCACGTCCCTTCTCGTTTTTTTTTATTTCTGTGCAAAGCTAAAATTGTTCCAACCAGTACAACATTAAACAACTCTTACTCACAGTTGGAATGGTATTTTTTTTTTATTGCCCGTCGCAGTGGAACTTTATTTGGCAAATGCGTCTAGACGTGAATCTCGGTTGTGTTGCCATTTGCTGCCACTGAACAATCGTGTGGGGGCCAACATCGCTTCGATGTCCTCATTCTCATCCTCGTCTCGAATTCATGATGAGGGGGCGGCAGTTTGTAGTGGCTAAACGCGGACTAATTTTGTTTTATGTCGGTTCTCCTTGATTTATTCATATTTAATTTTAATTTGCAAATTTCCTCTGGACTCGCTGTCACGCGTGTGATTGACATTTGCGCATTTCAAACTAAGAATGCTTTAAAATATAGGAAATGGCCAGAGGACCGCTAGGGGAAAAATGTGTCAAATCTATTTATCACACAGTATAATGTCAGTTTGAAGATTTATGAGTATATGTATACAGCATAGTGACACCATTTTATCAACCAAATAAACACGGATGTGCTGAAAGTTGAAACAATTGATTTTGGGACGGATAAGTTCAGTCCGTGGATTCTTCTAACATATTTCTATAAAACGCATGGTAGAGTTTTTCATATTGTTGTGTACAACAGACACTTATCTATAAATTAATATTTGTTGTTATCTAATTACTCATTTCTTTTGTTGCACTATGTCACCATCTACTAGTAATGTACACGTGGTCTTTTAATATTCGATACGAAGTACAGGGAGGTGTTCGGTTTTTGTTGGATGTGGAGGTGAGTAGCACCCAGAATGATGATTTTCCGAACGATATTCCTAATCATGCAGATTTACGGAGGCAAAGTGAATATGTTATGATCTGAAATATAAATTGTAAAATCAACAATCTTGAAATATTTTTCTCAGATCGGATTGCTATGGAAATGCCACGTATCCAACTTGGAACAATTCTACATCTCTTCAATTATTGTGTTTCTTAAAATGTGTTCTCTCTTATCGGAGATCTGATAAGCAGTACAACTTATTGCACAGCACTAGGAAACTTGTTTGTTTTTGTTCTTTTATTTTCTTCCGTACGGGTGTCTGTCGTAGGCCACACGTCAGTGGAAGAAAACAGAAAACTATAAAATGAAAAGAGCTGAAAATAGAAAGGGTATCTTAATTAGCCAACTGGAAATCGCTAAGCAATGCATTTGTTGCCAAAGACTAAGCAGTTGGGGCTCGCAACTCTTCCGTGTTCAATTAATTCAGCATTGTACATGTCAAAACTTCTCCACCAATAACCGACAACCGAACCCCAATCCCCGATCACAGTAGCCAGTTGCCAGACCTCTACCGACAAAGTTGAGTGCAAGTAAAAGGCAAGAGGTAAGAGGCTGATCCAGTTGCAAGGCCGCCCAGACGGGTGTCGAGTCTAGACTTCTGGTTACCAACACCAACACCAGCACACCACATCTCTTCTCCTCTCATTAGCCCCACAAAACATGATTTGTTCATTACCTGCTACAAATCAGACCCTTGGGCACTTGCAGCACTTACTCCAAGTGTCTATGCCTGTGTTTTATGCATCAGTCTTTCGGTTTCTAAAAAAAAAGACAAGTGGACCAAACATCGCTGACGTATACCCCTATTGTTAAAATATTGGTGCGTAAACAGAATTCGATTCAACAGCAATAAATCCAAGAACGAGAAATGCTTTTTTCGTGTCAGTTACAGCCAAGAGCTATTGGGAAAGGTTCGAGCTGGCCGCTGCCACATTCCAACTGGATGGCGGACTGGTTTCTGATCAGTGAGAATGGCCCTACCGTAGGCATCACTTCTCCTTTCGAATGGAAGTCAAGGTCAGCGAATTACGCACGAAACTGCCATCTGGAAGATCAAGTCAAGTCAACAGCATACGAGTAGTGGCATAGGCGAAAATAACGTGTTTGACCGACCCGATCGGCTGATTGTATGCTGGTGCAAGCGGTAGCGTTAGAAAAGAAATCATAAATATTTATACTGTCCCGTTGAGACTATTGACGGTCCAAAAACCGGTGGCTGGGCATGGTTCGGGTCCACATCGGAGTCAGCGCATAATTTTCCCATTTCGAACCGGTTTCATTTGGCAACATTTCGTCCGGCACGGCACGTATCGGGTCGGATCGGAACGGGCTAACGTCTCGCCATTGTCCGGACTTGTAGTTGGTCGCATTTATTTTTACTCATTTCTTTACCAGTGTCGATTCGGTCTCTTTGTGTGGTTAACGAAACAATCGATTACACGGCCGCTTGCGCTTTCCTGCACTCTACTCCACTCTGGAAAATGCATTGTACGGGGCCCCTCACATACATTCAAAATATGAGAATATGTATGTACATGGTACATGCCTGCCGCTGGCTAGGCGCACAGAGCCTGTGACTCTCCAAGTTTTTTGTGACAATTGTGAATCAATTAATTGCTTATTGTTCAGATTAATCATCTGTAAAGCATACAAATAATGTCCCATTTAAAACAATATGAAGTTCATAATTCATGCGACATTGGCTTTTAACCAAACACACAATAGTTATTTCAATTACTAATGGCCCACACGGCTATTGTCGCTTTTGATAATTGTTATTGTAGCAATGGCGCTTTTTTCAAGTTAAACATGCTTTTAGATACAACGCATATTGATTTATCTCAGGCTACAACGAGTTCCTTCATTATAGTTGTGTGGTTCGACATCGACTGCACCGGGATGGCTAAGGTTTTGGCTTAAAATGCCAAAGTTTGTTTCGTTCAATTGGACAGAGTCAAAACAAGTTCACCGAAGGCCCAACAGAAATTCAGCGAACTGTCCGTCGACGAATTTTAGAGCGCCAGGTTCGATGTACACTAATCTACGATCTGTCCATTTGCAAGAGCTATAATGCATGCAGATGAGAGCATGTGATATCCATGAGATAGTGCAAGTTTTTGCAGAGCACACAGATATTTATAATCGCAACGTGGCGTATGCGCGATAAACATAATCTGATCTGCCTGGAAGTTTTTTTTGATTCAGCCAACCCACATATCTAGCACCGTATAATGGTTATGTCTTGATAGCCCGCATTGTGGGAGAGTGTTCGCAGCTCAAATTTGGCCGAAGAGCAACCTCACACTCTCTGTGAGCTCACGCAGTGCCAACGGCAACGACCACAAAATAAAAGAATCAGTAACCGCGAAGTGGGTTCGTGAGAGAGTGTGGGCTCGGTCTGGCTCGGTCTCTGTGTGTGTCTCGGTCTCGGACTCGGACTCGGGCTCTTTGACATTAACGATCGGGGCGGATCGGGCCATCGGCTGTGGCAGTGGCAGCTGCGATGCGGTCTGCTGTCTGCGGCCTATAAAAGAGGCACATTTAGAGCGAGTTGCTTTTTGAAGTGAGCTCAGTGTTAATTTGATAGCAAAGTTGGCTAGTTGTGCGAGCGTACCCCGACCGATTCGATACGATCCCATCCCATACGAACAACCACAACTAGTTACGCTGCCCCGCCAAAGACAGCCAACACGACTCGAGATCCAACTGAAAGCTGTTCATGTGAGTTCAAGACGACTGATGTGGTCCCTGCCAGTGCCCCCAGACAGCAATGTGATTAGTGGAACTGGAAGGACGGAGAGGGTTGAAGGGAGCAGAATGTGTGTATATAAAACATTCGTGTTGAACGCGATGCGGAGCGCATTTCAATTGGATTTCAGTGTACTGTGACATCGCTAGATTGGTTGCTGTTGTGGCCGGTGCCAGCGCAGCAAACTCTAATTGAATTAAATACAAACTCGTACCTGTAGGACTATATAATCAACAAATATATGTACACACAACATCGAAGCCTCAGTGGTGTGGGGCAAACACACAAAAACCTTCTCGAAAACCAAAATTTCGGTCAAAATTTGTTGGTTCGTCTTATGTAAAATACCTGTTCGACCTGCCGGCGATGATTAGGCGGGCTGCCGCGGTTAGCCGCAGCAAAAAGAAAAACAATCAAAATCTAAAAATAAACCAAAAAACAGGCTTAGCCAGGCGATTTCAAACAGCAAGTCCCACCCAAGTTAGCAGCAGACCAACTCTGCAACGGCGCGGTGACCCATTTTCCGATGTACGCGTATTGCTCGTATTGCTCAGCCCCACTCCGCCCCACTGAATGCACACACAACTGCAAAGTCAAGCCAAGCCAAGCTGTGTAACCAAAGTAAAGTTGCCTGTGCGGCCCGTGCCAAAAACAGGGCGCCAAAGAGTGGCGCAGTTCCAGCCATCGGTGGTGTCTCTGCCAACTTTGGGAATTAATTACAAGTCTGCCTCGACATACCTCTTCATTTTTGTTATCAACTCAGATGTACAAACAGCGCAATATTTATATTTAAATTTACCGAAAGTACTCTGCGATAACTGGCTACTTCGATCCAAATTGATTGATTTAGATTCCGGGAACTCTCCAGTGTTAAGCTCAAGTATCTGACTATCAATTGGATAGTATTTCTATAAGTCTAATTCTGAACAACATTTCTAGAAAGTTACTTTAGGACTGCATAAGTTTTTGGCACACAATATCAGAACAAAATAATCGAAATTGACCGTTTTATTTGTGTCAATTATAGGCAAAATATCTTCCTTTAAATGGCCTTGGTTTCCGCTTTGCTGTCTTCATTTTTATTCCTATTTACTAGTGATTGTATCATGACGAAAGTGTGCTCTTAGGAAACATGAAAGAATAGAGAGTCGTAAACTTTAGTTTTCTGCCTTTAGGGCTTGTAAACTTTATTGAGATCTAAATCTTTCTTTGTCACTGACTTTCCGCTCTTAATATTTGTTTGGTCCGAGCACCTTCACTGCTGTCTTTCGCATAAGTGGAAGTGGAAGAGAGGAGCCGTCTGTTTGCTCTGATAAGGTGATAAGAAGGCATTCAGTATTCTCGACTGGTACTCGTCGGGCCAAATGATTTATACTCTGAACCAGTGCTGAGACTTGTCTAAAACCCGAAATTGTATGATAAGAGTGCATTTCTGCAAAAGTTAGGCAAGTGACAACAACTGCAAATTCCAACCAAAGAACCTGATTGTGTCAATATGCATAGATGACTGCTACACTGTGGAGTGTGAACACAACATACCCCTGAGGTCTGAGGTCTAAATATAAATGTAGTTGAAAAGAACAATCAATTATCCAATTACCATGATTTCGGTAGATCGTTTATTGGTGTCTAAGCCTCCAATCATTCACTGTGGCTACGAGGCCTACATGGACGCCGACCTAAAGACGGGTTTCAGCGCATAGAGATTGGGCTAGAAAATAGAAGGAATTGCAGAGCAGAATTTAGCAGTAAACATTCAGGAATCTCGAATACAAGAAATTCCCATTTGTGTCAACTGAAGCGCGCACTCATTTAAATGCTGGAGATGGGAAAGATAACTTTAACTGGAACCGAAGCAGCAGTGAGAGCGTAGGGGACGGGGACGTGGCAGCAACCAGTTGATAACAAACACATACCAGAGCTCAAAACAGAGCTCTCAGATATCCGCAATTGTTGGGAAGCACTCTCCCATTCCTACATGTGTATTATAAATACTGTATACCATTCTCTCCTTAGAGTAGATATGTTTCCGACTGGGTGTATTTCAGGCCATCAATCATGGGCAATTAGTATCAACATACATACATACACACTCGTAGAAGTCACACACACATACATACATATTTTGATTTGTTTCGATTATCAAACCATGACTTTTCTTATTACAGATACCGTCTGGAACGTTCTCCTCTCCAACTTCCTTCAAATAATCTGCTGCAGAAAGCATGTGCGGTAAGTAACTCAGGTGTACGATGTTGAACTTTGCGAGAAGCATTTAAGATTTGATTCATTGAATTGGGTGGGGCAGCATGATTCAGCTGGAATCATTACAATCGATATGTAAGCCTGCATCTTGGTCAGAGCTCGCATCTCGGGTTGAGACCTATTGCGCAACGTCCGTGGACGTCGATGGCCTTTCTCCGAGTATGCCCCAGCAGTACCTGAAGTGATCGCCCACAGAAACAGACCCGAATTCGATGCCGTTCCCGATCCCGCACCCGAACCTGAACGCGGGCTCCAAGTCCAAGTCCAAACTGGTTTCGTCGCTTGCAAGCAAATTTCCTCACAACTGGTTGGGCCCCACTCAATTGGTTTGGCTCTTGCCAAATGTGATTGCTGCAAGTTAAACTTCTCTTTATACATCATGTACATATGTATGTATGCACATACATATGTTCATGTGTTTATGTACTTGGTGTGTCAATATGTACTATATATGCAGGCTCTTGCATTGGCTGCTGTCTCATTATCAAATCTCAACTTATTTCACCTGTAGGAATTTTCGCTTACCTCAACTACTTGACTCCCAAGTCTCGGCTGGAGGTCCTTGATCTGCTCGTTACGGGCTTGAAGCGTCTGGAGTACCGTGGATATGACTCGACAGGTGTTGCCATCGATTCGCCGGACAGCAAGAATATTGTCATGGTTAAACGCACGGGCAAGGTTAAGGTTCTGGAGGATGCCATCCAAGAGCGTAAGAATCTAAACCCCCCCCCCCCCACCAATCCCTAACCAACTAAACCTCTAATTCGTGTCTTCAGACTTCACAGGCGGAGAGTACAGTGAGCCGGTGGCGACCCACATCGGTATCGCGCACACCCGCTGGGCGACGCACGGCGAGCCATGCGAGCGGAACTCGCATCCGCAAAGGTCGGACGAGGGCAACGGGTTCGTCGTGGTGCACAACGGCATCATCACCAACTACAACGACGTGAAAACCTTCCTGAGAAAGCGTGGCTACGAGTTCGAGTCCGAGACCGACACGGAGGTGTTCGCCAAGCTGGTGCACCACCTGTGGAAGACCCATCCCACCTACTCGTTCCGCGAGCTGGTCGAGCAGGCCATTCTGCAGCTGGTGAGTGGGTGGCGTTCATCTGATCTTTTATCTGATTTATTATCTCGTATCTGCTGCAGGAAGGTGCCTTTGCCGTTGCCGTCAAGTCCAAACACTTCCCTGGAGAGTGCGTGGCTGCGCGCAGGAGCTCCCCCCTGCTGGTGGGAATCAAGACAAAGACGCGCCTGGCCACAGATCACATTCCCATTCTGTACGGCAAAGGTAATTGGTCAGAGACCTGTCTAGGCAACAATGCCCCCTTCCTCCCACACCTACATATCTCTACCGCTATCAGCACACACTTTTCTTGACGAGCAATTGTCTCCTTTGTCTTCTATCTCTATGTAAATAACTGTCTGTGTCTGTGTCAAATGTGTTCATTCCTTCGTAATAACCAACGCTGCTTGCTGCCGACACTCTCCGACGCTCCTTCCCGCCCTGTCTGTGTTGCGATGCCAATCCCTAGACGACAAGAAGCAGACCTCCGATCAAGGTAGTCCACTTAGTCCACTTGCCCCTTAAGCTTATCCAACCTAATACTGGGCCACTGGGCTAACAAAAAAATAACAAATGCTTGCCTTCCTCCTGCAATATACACACATCTGACTCCTTCAATTCCCATTTTCATACTCGTACCACTTAACTTAACTCTGGAAATTATATGTACATGCATATATGTAACACTGCTCTGTTTTGTTCTCTCGCATTTGTTTAGACACCGACTCTGGCAAGCCCCAAGGTAACTATTATTTTGAATATGTACTTTGATTACGCTGAAATACGAAATACTCGCACACTTGCTTGCCTGGTTTTGGTCGGCTTCTAGTGGTTAGACCACGGCCACTGCCGCACCCACCATAAACGTACTATAATCGAAATGCTGCCTCGGACTCCAACGGATTCTTTTAATTTTTAGGGGATCAAATAGTTTGCAATAGCATTTTCCACTTTTTACACCCAGTACTCGAAGAGTAAATAGGTTATATTGTATTTGTCGATCAGTATCAATTGCTGAGTCGATATACATAGCTATGTCTGTCTGTCCGTCCTGATATTAGAGACTACATATATAGTCACCATATTTTGCAGATATAAAATCTAAAATGTAAAATACGAAAAAATCATAAGGAAAAATACATTTGTAGGTATGTATCACACTAAGGTTAGATACATGTATGTATGTACGTACACACTGAGTACAGGGGATAAGAGTTGCGTCCTCGAGTCCTCGTTTTCTTAACATTTTGTTCATCATATTGAAAATTTATTTATTTATCCATTTAGCCGAACATTCGTATACAATTCCGAACAAATTCAATTTACGAAATTGCAGTCCTGAAAGTCTTGAAAGTCTTGGAATGTCTTGTCGGTAAACTGAAGTCTGTGTGTGTACATTCCATAATCTGTCCATGCGGCGGCTGCCGCCTAATGATTTCGTACTTTATCCGATGGGAGTGGGTGGAGCAATGGGCGAAGGATTAGGGGAACTCTTAACTGTGAAAGCTTTGAATACGAGAGCTTAAGGTAAATACACTCAGGCGCAAAGTGAAACTGCATTGACCGCTTGATGCGCAGTCTGTTACCAGTTTAATCTTCAAAAAGTAAGTTTTACTACCAAAGAAAACCACACAAAATATCTGTACTCAAATCATGTGGAAGTATGGGTATGTATATGGAATGGCAGCCATCATATTCTGCACTAACAATGCACAACCGCATAATTAAATAGATTATGTTAGTCCCACTTTCGCAATGATATTAGAAATAGTTTTATTTTGGCATTGGCCATCGGCGGGATATTTTGTAGCATTTGGCAGCGAAATGGGAGTGCAATTTTTGATATGATGATATTGATGATATTTCTACGTATTTATTTTCGTTTACCCGCTCCGCTGACTCCCTGCCCCTCCCCATTACGCAAAACTCATTCCACACACACAAATGCAAACAAACTGCCACACACACACACGCCATCGCCATTGCCATGTCCTGCCCTATCTCGTCACCTATTGCGCTGGTGGATTGGAACTGCAACATAACACACACGAAACACAACACGCAAAATGCAACACGCATCGCAATCAATACCATCCTCACCTTCACACCCGCCACACGCCTCACGCCACACGCCTCACGCCCTGCAACGAACCGAATCAATGTCAACGCCATCGAAATGCCAAATTAACCAAATAGAAACTCGTCCACACGGACAAACTCGTGAATTGCCAGTGTTGCCGCGCTCAGACAGCACCTCGGAGTTCATGCCGCTGGAGGAGAAGGAAGTCGAGTATTTCTTTGCCTCGGACGCCTCGGCCGTGATTGAGCACACCAACAGGGTCATCTACCTGGAGGTAAGATTCATATAAGTACTCTTTGAATCTGCATAGAGATGATGCGAATACTTGATTCACAGGATGACGATGTTGCCGCAGTTCGGGACGGCACATTGAGCATCCATCGGCTGAAGAAGAGCCTGGACGATCCACATGCTCGTGAGATTACCACCTTGAAAATGGAAATCCAGCAGATAATGAAGGGAAACTACGACTACTTCATGCAAAAGGAGATCTTCGAGCAGCCGGACTCAGTGGTAAACACAATGCGAGGCCGAGTCCGCTTCGATGGCAATGCAATTGTGCTGGGCGGCATTAAGGACTACATTCCAGAGATTAAGCGCTGTCGTCGCCTCATGCTGATCGGATGCGGAACATCGTATCACAGTGCAGTGGCCACCCGCCAGCTGCTTGAGGAGCTGACCGAGCTTCCTGTCATGGTGGAGCTTGCCTCCGACTTTCTTGACCGCAACACACCCATTTTCCGGGACGATGTGTGCTTCTTCATCTCTCAGTCCGGCGAGACAGCCGACACTCTGATGGCGCTGCGCTACTGCAAACAGCGAGGGGCTCTGATCGTGGGCATCACGAACACAGTGGGCAGCAGCATCTGTCGAGAATCGCACTGCGGGGTGCACATCAATGCCGGACCAGAGATAGGTGTGGCCTCGACGAAGGCCTACACCTCGCAGTTCATTTCGTTGGTGATGTTCGCGCTGGTCATGTCCGAGGATCGGCTATCGCTGCAGCAGCGACGCCTGGAGATCCTGCAGGCGTTGTCCAATCTCGCCGACCAGATCCGAAAGGTGCTCAAGCTCGACTCCAAGGTCCAAGAGCTGGCCAAGGATCTCTACCAGCACAAGTCCCTGTTGATCATGGGACGCGGCTACAACTTTGCTACCTGTCTGGAGGGCGCTCTGGTAAGTAGCTTCCGCCTTCCCTGTGAATGTCGATGGTTCTCGCTAACACATATTTGCATTCAACAGAAAGTGAAGGAACTTACCTACATGCACAGTGAGGGCATAATGGCCGGAGAGCTGAAGCACGGACCCCTAGCCCTTGTCGACGACTCCATGCCCGTCCTGATGATCGTGCTGCGCGATCCTGTGTATGTCAAGTGCATGAACGCCTTGCAACAGGTCACATCCCGCAAGGGATGCCCCGTGATCATCTGCGAAGAGGGCGACGAGGAGACGAAGGCATTCTCTTCCCGCAGCCTGGAAATTCCCCGCACTGTCGACTGCCTCCAGGGCATCCTCACCGTCATTCCCATGCAACTGCTCTCGTATCACATTGCCGTTCTGCGTGGATGCGACGTCGACTGTCCCAGAAACTTGGCCAAGTCTGTCACTGTGGAATAGGGTGACTCCGCGTACCAAGACCCTTTGGACTCTTATCATAATTATCTCCCCACATATTGGAACACAAATTCGTGCGAGAATCTGATTCATCGTCGCACATACACCTGCTCATCAATATTTACTACTTCATAAACACTTTTACACATACATCTCTATACTTGTACTCATATCGAAGTACAGACCAATTATTAAATTGAAGTTTTCTCGTTCATTTTTATGTGGAATATATTCGTTCACAGATATGCCACAACAATGTATCTGTTAGATGTTCTTGACAAGCACAACAGTTCTTTCGTCTGTCTGGTTTTATGGGAGAAATAAAATAGTTGGCATTGCTATGGTTTCCTCTTCTCTGTGTTCTGATGGAACTAGATGAATGTGTTTAGTATATTTTGTCAGTGCTATGCTAATTCGTTAATGAGTAGTCTGTATACTTATAATCAATTATATTTAAATCTCCGTAAAGTCAGAGAAGATTGTTGTGTCAAGACAATCAATGGCACCGCCGCGAGGAAGCTTTAATGAAATGGAATTTTGAATTGAATGACATAAAAGCGAATGTTTTTCACTTGTACACAAAAACATTCAAGGAGGGACCAGATGCTCCATCGGCGCCACACACTTTTCCTTTACGCGAGCGTCGGTATCGCTACTAAACGGTTATAGCTTCAAGACAAGCCAAGCCCGGAAGCAAAACCCCCGTCTAAAGCCAAACAAATACTAAGAAATAAATGGAAAATAATCGTATGAAGGACCAACCACGAACCCCAAACCAGTCGGACCTTAGCACTCCAATGGCCATTGGCATTCCCATTTTATTTCCTTTTCGGCTACCGCACTGTGTATAATCCAGGTACTTGCACGCCAGGTAAGCGGCGCAGACGTCTCCCTTCAAATTGAACATGGTCGGGAATGTTCATTTTATTTCCTATTCGGCTACCGCAGGGTGTATAATCTAGATTAAGCACTCCTGCAAGCAGACGCAGACACACTTGGATCTCCGCCAGGCAGCTCGAGAACAGACAGGCAGCCTGGCAGGCATCGCGTATTTTTTCTGGAATGCTCGACGCCTTTAAATGTAATTTTTTTTTGGGATACCCATTAGGGTATCTCCTTTCTCGTACACACATTTTTGGATCGATACGGGGGGAAACTCCAAGACTGCGCGGATTGATTGCAACAGCTTAAAACAGGGCTCTTTACGCATACAATTAACGAGCCGTTTTTGCGTTTGTGTGTGCAGTCGCACGCATTTCACTATATTAGTATTGGTACGAATCACTGTAATACGCGTGTACGTGAGCGGAGCGCAGCAGCAGCGCCTTGTCCTATACCCTTTGGATAGGGCCGTGCCGAGCCATGGTTTAGAACTATCTTGGTATGGAGATTATAAATGGGCAAAACAACAATTAGCATGGATGACTCTACACTACAAATTTAATGTACTGGACATACTGCATACTTGTTATACCCGGTACTCGAAGAGTAAATATGGTATATTGTATTTGTGGGGAGTAACGGTTGTACGTAATGCACAGAAGGAAAAGTTTCCGACCCCATAAAGTATATATATTCTTGATCAGCATCAATAGACGAGTCGATAGAACCATGTCTATCTGTCCGTCCGTCCGTCTGTCCGTCTTGTTTGTCGGCTAGTTCTCAGAGACTATAAGAGCTAGAGCCACCAAATTTTGGATCCAGACTGCTGTATGCTCACGACGCGTGTGAGACGCTTCTTACGCGTCACAATTTTTATACCCGGCACTCAGTACTACATCTGCAATTTTTAATTTTTTCTTCAACTGTCATCTACATCTACAACACTTCTCACACCAATGAGAAGTTAGCTCCTTTAGCTCGCCGTCCTTCCCTAGACCCACTCGCGGCAGAGACAGGAGGAGCGCCCGGACACAAAAAAAAAAATATAAGAGCTGCGGGACGGGTGGGTTAAAAGTCGGCAGAGGCAAAGGCAGAGGGACGGCAGAGGCAGGGGTCGAGTGAAGCAGAAGCAGAGTGTTAATGAGAGAATGTGAAAAGAACAACAAAAGCTTCGGGACAGGGTGGGCTTAGCCACTAAAAGTTAATTTCATTTCAAAAATGATCCCCGCCCCTTCCGCCCACGCAAAATGGCGAAAACCTCTCAAATCTACAATTTTCAAGATAAAAGAAAACTAAAAACGCCATTCCGTAGGGAATGGTCATATCTATTAGATAACCAATTGGGATCCGATTGGATCATTATTATAGCCAGAATGAAGAAATTAATTTGCAGCGGCTAAACCCACACCGTCCCGCACACTCTCATCATCACTCTCCGTCTCTCATTCACACTCTGCTTCGCGCAGACACGTCTCTGCCACTGCCTCTGCCTCTGCCGCGTCTCTGCCTTGACTCTGCAGTGTGTGTCTCTAGGGGAGGGTGGCGAGCTAAAGGAGCGTGTTGGCGTGAGTATTGTTGTTGATGTAGATGAAAGATAAGGAAAAATTTAAAATTTGTCAAATAGCCGATAAGGTACAGATGTAGTACTGAGTGCCGGGTATAAAAGTTTTGAAGCGTAAGAAGCGTCTCACACGTCCCGTCTCGATTTTTGTCATTTTCGTACCCCATTGAGGATTGAGTTAGCTCGTTGGCTTTGCCTTATCCACATATCCTCTTATATTCTTTGTCATCCTTTGGAGGTAAGTCAACCCGACTTGAGTTTATTGTCTGTATGCACATGGCTCGATTGCAATCGATTGGTTAATTGACTCATCGCCTGTCGATGGGTCTGAGCTGTCAGAGCTTTAAGCGGGGATTGTATTCTCGGGTGTGTGGCGGGTGGAATTGAATTGAGTGATTTTCGAATATTTATTCGCATCCTGTCTTCAGACCAAGCCAATGCCAGCCTAGCCAAGCCAAAGCATGTGGAAAACCATCTGGTAATTGGTTTTAGATTGATTCTAGTCTGGCGGACTTACCGAATGTCAGCACCGGTATGAAGAGGGCCTGCAGTGCCAGTTCCAGTCCACCTATCTACCTTTCGTCCAGCAATGGCCGATTGCAAGAGTTTGTAGAAACTCGAGGCTGTACCACATTCTCGCCTTAGCATTCGGGCAGCTTTGGGCAGCTCAAAGTTCGTTTGCGTTTGTCCGCCGGTGTGAAAATGAAAATGAAACGGAAACATATTTATGCATTTCCCGACGTGAGAGAACTTTCAGAACTTCTATCAAAATACGTTCAGGTAATAACATAAGAAAGTTTTATCTCGCCTCCGTCCGTGGCTGTTGGCTGGCCACTTGAAAGTCCGCCTCCACGTCGCCGTTGTCGTTGTCGTAGTCCCGATAGCCGACAGCACGTTCTACTTATTTCTTCAATTGCCTCATTAGGAGCTGCAATGCGTATCCGGATTATGAGGAAATTGCCATTGCCTGGTCATTTTTTTCGTTTAAAGTTTCCGTGCCCTTTCCTCATCAAATTGCCCTTTTCACCACCTTAGAAAGTCACTAGGCTTACTCATCTGCACCCCAATCCCGATTATTTACCACATGGCAGGAGAACTTCCCCCGGAATACAGAATGAGATTCCTAGCGGCAAAAGAGTTAGCCAAGGCATTTGCGTACAGCCTCCCAGCGAGTAGGACAGTGTCCCTAAACAGGGACATAAACACGGGCTACGCCAAGGCATTTCGGGAGTTCGGTGATATTCTGGAGAGAATCGAGGTCTTTGAGAGTACAACTTCGCATTGCACCAAAATTAGGTCAGACTTAGACTTCTTTAAGGGGGCTGCTGAGAACAAGCATAGCTTAGACCAGGCAGGCATATTAGTTCTCCATAGGGAAAAAAGGGCATTACTGACAAGGGGAGGCTTCGAGATCTACTACACTGATGGATCAGTAGCTAACAGACACTCTAGCGCAGCTTTCCTACACGACAGCTCAGGTTTCATAGACAGCTTTTACACGCACAAAACCTTGTCATCACTGTCCGCCGAGTTGCTTGCAATTGAAAAGGCCTTGGACCATGCTATTTCCCGCGGGTTTTCTCGTATCGCCATCCTAACGGACAGCAGAAACGGGGCTCTAATACTGGCAAGGAGCATTCAGGATAATTTTATCGCTTATAAAATCAGGGAGAAGATCCGTCAAGCCCAATACCTAAGGAAGGTAGAAATTCATTTTATACCCGGCCACGCCAACATCCCTCAGAACACGGCAGTAGACTCAGCAGCCAAAGAAGCACACAGACTGGGAAAATATACAGTCGTTAAATGGAATCTTAAAGATGCAATATGTGAGATACACCGAATACTGAAAGAAGAATGGGAGAGAGAGTATGCAGAGTTTGCCAGCGTTAAACGCAGAGGATACTGCTCACTTTTTCCCTCTACCTCAACAAAACCATGGTTCCTAAATAGAAATAAGCTAAAAGCCATTGACGCTAAAAGGATCAATNAAAAGGGCATTACTGACAAGGGGAGGCTTCGAGACCTACTACACTGATGGATCAGTAGCTAACAGACACTCTAGCGCAGCTTTCCTACACGACAGCTCAGGTTTCATAGACAGCTTTTACACGCACAAAACCTTGTCATCACTGTCCGCCGAGTTGCTTGCAATTGAAAAGGCCTTGGACCATGCTATTTCCCGCGGGTTTTCTCGTATCGCCATCCTAACGGACAGCAGAAACGGGGCTCTAATACTGGCAAGGAGCATTCAGGATAATTTTATCGCTTATAAAATCAGGGAGAAGATCCGTCAAGCCCAATACCTAAGGAAGGTAGAAATTCATTTTATACCCGGCCACGCCAACATCCCTCAGAACACGGCAGTAGACTCAGCAGCCAAAGAAGCACACAGACTGGGAAAATATACAGTCGTTAAATGGAATCTTAAAGATGCAATATGTGAGATACACCGAATACTGAAAGAAGAATGGGAGAGAGAGTATGCAGAGTTTGCCAGCGTTAAACGCAGAGGATACTGCTCACTTTTTCCCACTACCTCAACAAAACCATGGTTCCTAAATAGAAATAATGTAAAAGCCATTGACGCTAAAAGGATCAATAGACTGCTTAGCGGCAGTGCATTTGATAGGCACACACTTGCCAAAATGCACGTAGTCGCAAGTAACATTTGTGATACCTGCGATACTATCGATGACGCATCGCATATAATTTTTAATTGTACCAAGTACAACGCAACAAGACTAAACTACCCATCGCTAAGGAAATATAATAATATCTATAAATTCTTCGAAAAAGAACAAATCAGCTCGTACCAAACTTTAATCGAGTTCATCGACAAAATTGGAGTAAAACTGTAACAAGTTACATATCTCGACGTGGCGATTTCCACCTTGCAAAGGCGGGCGGCCAAATAATCCCCCTCTACCCAAGGGTAGAGCGGTAACATAAATCCTCAAAAAAAAAAAAAAAAATTGCCCTTTCATTTGAGGGAATTCCCACCCATTCCCAGTCTATAATATCGCGATTGCATACATACTTCAGTCAAATGTTATGTTTCTTCTCGGTACAGAATTGTTCTCTGTTGTGTCCCTGGCCAAAAATGCATTTCTCTTTTGTGATATAAACATTTATGGATGTATGTGCTAGTGTCTATAAATCAGGGATCTTTTTCGACTTCGCGCGACATACTCTCCCGTACTCATACTCGTACTCATACTCATACTCGTACTCATACTCGTACTCATACTCGTACTCATACTCGTACTCATACTCGTACTCATACTCGTACTCATACTCGTACTCATACTCGTACTCATACTCGTACTCGTAATCATACTTGTACTCATACTCGTACTCATACTCGTACTCATACTCGTACTCGTAGGGGGACTTTCACCACTCAATTAATTGAGACTAGTGCGTGCGGTTGGATTGAATTGAAAGGCTTAGAAGCCTGAGCCTGAGCCTGAGCCAGACCCAGTCTATCCGATTGATTTCCTTGATTCGTATCAAACGGAGCAAGGCATTACTTATCCGGGAATTGAGTCCGGACAGAGTGTCAATTCACTACCCGAGTTAACGTCAACAGTCGGGTTGCTCCAGCTCACAGCTGGTATCGATATCGATTGAGGTTTCTCGATGATTACACCAGTGGAGAGTCAATTTGTGCAAATTACACTCGACACGTTCGAGGATGGCGCTCTTCGCAGGGAATACTCGCACTTCCTGGACGTCGTACCCAACGTGTCCACACTTTGGACAGGAACGTTACTGGAGCGGGGGTGGGGCGGATTGGAGCGGAGCGCAAAACTTTCGTTGGGTTTCCATTTCCGTAGCAGGTGAATGTTCCTCGGGGACTGTGACAAATGCTTTTGAGAATCCAAGAGCACAATGGGGAAGTGGGCGCTTCAAATGGAAAGTTCGGACAGCCAGCACTCTGAAATTATCTCTGGAGAAAAGATAATTGAATATATTTGCAAAGTTATCTCATTTCACTCGCCCGACTATGAGTGCTGTGCGTAAACCCGTTTTAAATATGCAACAAAAAGTTGGCAAACTTCTTTCCAAACTAACTTTCGTCCTGCCGGTTGCGGACTTTGGGAGTAGAAACGGGAACGGAATTGACAATGGTTCAGGCAAATGTGTGGCTGCTTTTCCCACTGTCCTTGACATCGTTGGAGAGCGTCGTGTGACGTCTTCAAGGGACCAGGACTAGCCAAGATAGAACCCAGTGTTTGGCTTGGCCTTTTGAAACTAGTAGAGCCATGAATGAACTCGCTTGGCAGAAGGCTTTTCATGTTTTTTCAAGCCACCTGAGAATAGAAAATTTCATTATAAAATCAAATCAAAACAATTCAAACGATAATTGTTATGGTTTATGATTTTATTCATGAGAAACAAAAGACAATGAAGACACCCACAAAATGTCATCAGGATCCGATTCGAGGACAAGCAAAAGTAGTGAGATTGAAAAAGTTACAGACAGAACAAATTATATCTACGCGTATTTGGAAGTCCTCTCGTCTCTTGTATGACTGAAAACCATAACACAGATCTAGAATAACCAAAACTCTACAATCACGTTTTGAGATATGAAATGATTTTGAGATATCTTCATTTTTGCCCAACTTTAGCTATCCCATACACTCGTATATTTACGTACTTTGTAGCATCTGTCTGTTTGCTGGCAGTTGGCACTGGCACTGGCACTTGCACTGTGGTTCTCGTTCTCCGCTTCAAGTCAGTCGCTCGCAACCATGCAGCAGGGCAAACCTCGTATCGGGAAACCTTGGGACTCGAGTTGGAGCTGAAGTTGAGGACTAAAACGCACAAGCAGGTTATTTGCAATGCCAACGCAATTTCTGAAACCACTGCGAGCTCTGGGCCGGGAAACGAACGCAATTGGGAGCAGCGGTGCAGAGCAACAAAATGGCAAAGGAATAAAGTGGACAGACACGACGAGAGGAGCACACAAAAACCAAACGAAAATACATTCTAAAGTATTCGGCGGTTTGCCAGCGGATGCAGACTCGCAGTCAGAGTCATAGTCAGTCAAACCCGACAGCCGCGTCCACGTCTATTTCCCAGCTGTGGCTGCCACGGCTCGAAAATTGTCAACGTCTGCGTGCTACTACACAAACCGCGTTGTCGCACAAGCTCCTATGAGAATAATGTCGCTCATACGCCCTGTTGGCGCTAATATTTTTTCGAGCTAATGAACCGTGCGACGCCATGTGCGTAGCTACTTTCAACAAGTGTGGAGGAGATGGAGGAACAACGTACGCTCTCCCTTGTTTGCTCAAACGCTTGCCACACACAGCATAAATATATACATATATATGTATACATACACCTACTCGTTCCCGTAAACCTAAGACTCTCGGAAGCAGTGGCATGCAAACATACTCTTATTAATGTGGCCACGTGCCGCTGCATATCTCCTCCGAATTTTACAGACCACCATCCCGGCAGGCTGGATCGACCCGGCCGGTGCCTGTGTGGCAATACTTCTCATGCTTGTTGTTCCAACAGCAAGGAGTGGGACAGAGAGCATAATGGGTGACAAATAACTTTCGACACATGATGCCGCAATACTAGCCATGAATTCCATTACTCGCATACCGCAAAAAACAAAGTTTCTGACATTGAGGAATTGCTATGAAAAATGTGTATAATATATTTATTTGCTCGATGAATTGGATTGTATTTTATAACGAAGGCTATAAAAACAATACCCCTTTGTCTTTTGATATTGATCTAGAACGAGAATTTCAGAACTGAGTAATTTGTTATTATTTATAATATGTGTCATATGCGCCCGATTATACTCCTTGGATTGTATTTACATAATTAATATTCTTAGCCCTTCGCTCAATGCTTAAGTAAGAAATAAATATTATGAACATTCGCAAGGGGCTTTTATGAGTTTTTATAGGAGGCATTACTCCCAATGTGTTGCTCTCAGTAGCAGCATCGTTTCAGCGATTCTCTGGAGCTTTGGAACATAAAATAGATTTATGACGACAAAGTGGATTTAAACATAAATCAGATTGAACATGAGAGATGTCGGGCTATGATTTTTACAAGTCTGTAATAGATTGTTTCAGCGCTAATGTAACTTGTAACGTACATATGTACATGCAGGCATTGGAGGTGTGTCCTTTCATTCAGCACTACCCGTGCAGGGAGCAGTTTTAAGCCATAAAATATTTACGAATGGCGAGAAGCTTTTCAGTATTTGTACTTGGTTTACGGGCATCGTAAATTGGGGGAACATAAAACTCTCACATCGAAATACATTTAAGTGAAGCCCTTAAAACAGTTCGCTCTAATGGACAAGACGCAGACGCACTGCATCGACCAGACGCCAGATCGGTCCGGCGAAAGAAAACAACCCCACCTACATATATCGCTAGCCTCCTGAGCCCCAAGGTCGCTTTCTCCAAGGACATGTGTACATGTATCCGTTTGTTTCCTTGCACTCGATGGCCACAAGACACGTGGCACTTGGCAACTGGCAGTCAGCTTAGAATCTGTAGGCAGTTTCTAATTTCGAATGGCTTAATAATTCGCAGAGCTGATTTGGCAAGGGACAACATTTGATGGCTAGCTCTTAGATTAACTTGTATATTTATGGTTCTCTCAACTGATGCCAGAGCAATAAATTCCCAAATCAGCGAGTCGGCGGTTTATTCTCTGAATAAAACCATTTCTGAGGTATATGGTAAAGTTACTCAGACCAGTGTTAGTTTCGCAGCACACAAAAAACTATCAAAACTATCAGAGACAAAAACCACCAAGTTCAAATTACTGAAGTAAAACTTGTTTCGGTAAGACCTAAGAAGGTCTGTAATTATTTAAACACGGACTAAATCAAGTCGCCCTCTGTATACCCAGTAAGCGACGAGCTAAGGGGTATACTATATTTTTGTTCGAAGTATGCAACGCACAAAAGGAACATACATACTGGGTATAAGAGTAGTGACTACGTTTTAGACGCGTCTAAAATCGTTGCTCCTCCTTAATATTCATCGGCCCTACGCCCTACCGTTTCGTCTCGGTATTACCAAGTACTACCCGCTACGCGGTAAGCATAACTGCTGGACGGGATAGTTGTAGCCAGTGCAAATTAATTTCTTCAAAATTTGGTGGCTTTAGCTTTTATAGTTTCTGAGTTCCAGGCGCACAACAAGACGGATGTACGGACAGGCAGACATGGCTAGATCGACTCGGCTATTGATTCTGGTCAAGAATAAATGTACTTTTTGGGGTCGAAAACGTTTCCTTCTGTCCGTTACATACATCTACTTTTGTGCACAAATACAATATACCCCCTATTTAACATTATATTACCGGGATTAGATTGGATCATTATTACAGCTAGAATGAAAAAATTAATTTGCAGGTGTTTCCCCCATCCCTTAAAGCAGCTTTGCATATGCTTGTCTCTCTCGCTCGCACACTCTGCCTCATGCAGTGTGCGTCATAAGGGGAGGGTGTCGAGCCAAAAGGGCGTGTTGGCGGGAGAAGTGACGTAGATGACAGATGTAAAAAAAATGTTAAAATGTAAAATTCGAAAAACCCCTAAGATATACTGTCTGAGTACCGGGTATAATAGTTGTGACGCTTTCGAAGCGACGCACAAACGGTTCTACTCGTTTTTGTTGTACTCTAGTCAGAATGAAAATACTCTCTGCAGATCTTAAGATCGAAATCTTGAGTTATCCACCTATTCTTGATCTATGTCTGAGCATGTCTAACACAAAGGATGAACATTTAAAGCCGTCAAGAGTGAGTTGTGTTTGCAGTTTTGAATCAGAGTGGTTCTGCCGGTTGATGTTGAAGGCCTTGAAACATTTGTTTTATTTGTAGAAACCCCAAGAGAATTGATGCACGCGTTAGAATCTATTTACTAATATGTATGGGCGATGAGTGAAATAGCTAATATTTATTTTGTGAGTCCATCTTCTTTGTAGAGATACCGGTTTTTATGCTAATTTTTAACCACCCAGACGAAAAACCACTTGGTAAACGGCGAACACACAGAGCTAGCCATTGTCATTATCGTCAATGTGCGACTAGTTTGGAGTTTGGAAACACTTCCGCGATAAATAAAGCCAAAGCTGATGGCAGGAGTGGCAGAGGAACTCTTACTCACAAACATACTCAATGGAAGTGTTGAGTTTACTCTTGACCGCACATAATTAAGACTAAGCTTTAACATTTACGCGCGGATGCAAGGTGCATTTCAAGTACATAGATATATTAAGTAGAAGGTCTTAGATTAGATTTAGGCAAGAGAAGAAGGCAAGTAGTAGGTTCCTAGTGTGCTAGTGGCATAGGGCGTCGGAGAGGTATAGGTGTAGCCAAAAGGTGCTCTCGTCGTGGAGGTGATCTCTGCCACCACGGTAGTGCTCTCCCCTGTGATCACTTCTGTCGTACTGGTCGAGACTGGACGGCCGGGATGTACTGTGGGCTTCGGCGTTTCGATATCACCTTCTGTTGTTGTCGTGTAGACGGTTTGAGTAGTTTGAGTAGTTTGAGTAGAGCTGTCTTCCGGAGTAAAGTCTGTGTTTACCTCTGTGGTGTGGTGTGTGACTGGCCTCTCCGTCGTTGTAGTGCTGCTGGAGAAGGACACGAACTTATTGAATCCAAACCCGAAGCCTCCACCCGACGACTTAGCCTGAAGCACGCTGTTCAGCAGCTGAATTTTGGTGGATATCAGGTTGGAGATCAGCTGTGTGTTAATGGGCGAGGCTGTCGCCGTACTTCCGCTGCTACTTCCGTACGAGTAGTCGCCACTGGCAGAGACACCTAAGCGAGCAGAATAGAACGTTACTTTGGGGGCTCACGATTGCCGTAATAGACTTCTGGATTACCACTGCTCGGCGCGAACACCTTAATGAAGATCGGCTTGGCATCTGCCATACTGGCTGCACTGCAAATCCAAAGCAGAGCCAAAATTGATATTGTTCTGAGCATGTCGTCGGTGGCCACGTGACTATGACTGTGACTGGCCCCGCGAGACGACGTTCTCTTTTATACACCAGCGGCGGAGATGCCTCTGCTGTTTCTTTTGTCGTTTTATGATTATTGTACTGCGAGTCCAAGTGGCTTACAAACATGATTCAGCTGCCGATGAGGCTGGATGATGCCGCCGGGGTCGGCGAGTGGTAAGTGGTAGGTAAGCAATCACAATAATTCATAGTCAATGTGTTGGGCTAACAATCTGATACAGAGAGCAGGAGCACCATTCGGGCTTACTTGACACCTACCTGAGATTCAGCAAATATCGAGCGATATTTATTCAAGCAACTTTGTGTCTCTCTCTTGCCACTATTTTAGCGAAAATAGTTTCGAGATTTGTATCTCTAGTTTTAGACAGCTCCAACTAAATAAAAAGCTTTTTAAACATCACTAAGCTCCTCTTTGGCAGCAAAACTCAGCTGTAGCAGCAGGCAATTAATTATTAGTGCCATAGAAGACTCCCTAGACACCAAAGGAATGTCCAAGCTGCTCACATCTTCCATCTCCTACATCACATAGTAGAGCAAAATCACCTGTACACATGGAAGGCGAATCAGAATCATCCGAAAACTGATTAGTAGTCAGTTTCATACAGCCCTCATTTTATCCATGATCGCTCGTCCCAAAAAGGAGTCTCTTTCTATTCCCTAATGGTGGCATAGAATACTTTTTATACCCGGTACTCGAAAAGTAAATAGGGTATATTGTATTTGTGCACAAAGTGGATGTATGTAACACACAGGCGGAGACGTTTCCGACCCCATAAAGTATATATATTCTTGATCAGCATCAATAGCCACCAATCAAAAACTTTGCGACACATTGTCAATGCTCCGTTTTGCATATCTAATGCAAATATCCACAAAGACCTTAATATTCCAACCATTAAAGAAGAAATAAAGAGAACTAGTAAGAAATACATAGACAGACTCCACAACCATGAAAATAATTTAGCCTTCAGTCTATTAGACAATAGCTTAACAGTAAGAAGACTGAAAAGATACCACATTCTCGATCTCCCCGATAGATAAATCCAACAAACTGAAAAGATGTTATATATCATAGCAGGGCTCATTGGGAAACTGTTATTTCTGTTAATTTAATATTAATTATACAATTTACTTAGTGTTTAAACAAACAGATTGTAAATATAAAGAGAGAGAGAGAGAGAAAAAACGAGCATCAATAGCCGAGTCGCTATAGCCATGTCTGTCTGTCCGTTCGTCTGTCCGTCCGTCTTGTTGAGCGCCTGGATCTCAGAGACTATATAAGCTAGAGCCACCAAATTTTGCATCCAGACTACTGTATGCTCACACTATTACAAGTGTATTTCAAAACTAAGCACCGCCCCCTTCCGCCCCCGCAAAAAAGCTACAATTTTGAAGATAACATAAAGCTAAAAACGCCATTCCGTAGGGAATGACCATGTCTATCAGATCACCGAATTGGGATTATTATCATAGCCACAATGAAGAAATTAATTTTCAGTGGCTAAACCCACCCTGTCCCGAAGCCTTTGTTGTTCTTTTCACATTCTCTCATTCACACTCTGCTTCTGCTTCACTCGTCCCCTGCCTATGCCGTCCCTCTGCCTTTGCCTCTGCCGACTTTTAACCCACCCCGTCCCGCAGCTTATATATGTTATTTTGTGTGCGTTCGCTGCCTCTGCCTCTGCCGAGAGTCTGCAGTATTTGGCTCTAGGGGAGGGTGGCGACCTAAAGGAGAGTGTTGGCGTGAAAATTTTTGAAGATGTAGATGACAGATAAAGAAAAAATGTAAAATTTAACAAAAAACCCCTAAGGTACAGATGTACTACTGAGTACCGGGTATAAAAGTTGTGACGCGTAGGAAGCGTCGCACACGTCCCTTCTCGTTTGATGAAGTAAACTGTCAGAGCTGCGTCCTGGGTACCCCAGGGACAAGCAGCAGGACCAAGCCATCGTTTGGAAATTGGCAAGCCCCCTTGAGAACTGGTTTCACATGACGCAATTATCTACTGGGTAAATATTACCAGCTTATCCAAACTAACGCATATACATACACTCGTACATATCAGTGTACATATATAGAGAGCAAATTCAGCATGTACGTATGTACATATGTATATTCGCGGCTGGAGGGCTTCTATTCTGATTTGGTCTCTCACATATTTATGCAATAGACACATAAGTAGTAGTTTTATACTTTATGACAGCCGATGTTTGCCTTAGAGCTTGGGCTCATCCCAATGAGCCAGCCATAAATCGTTACATCATAAGCTCCCTCCAGTGTGCTCCCGCCAGTCCGCTGGCACTGGTAAAATATTCAAAGTATTGCCAAACACTTGCCGTGCTTGAAGTATTCATGAGTGCCGGCCGACTGTGTGTGTGTGTGGGTGTATTTATTTATTTGCTGCTGCCAGAATTATATGTTTGCATTCATTTATGCAAACAACATAGGCCCACGAACCAAAAAACGAGTATGTGTGTGGGTGCGGGTGTGCACCGTTTCCATAACAGTACATTTTTATTGGCAACACTTTGACTCGTAAAGAAAAACGATGGCCACCGCCTATTCCGGGCTCCTGATGGCTCCCGATATCCCCCAACCCTGCCCACAGCTTCCTGCGTGATTCTGCCACCATCGCAGCGGTGACCACCATGGGCTTTTAATAATTTAACCACTACTATTCAGTTTCCATTTCCGCAAAATGCTTTCGTGTTAACGCCTCGAATGCAATAAATAAGCCACTTCGTCCAAAGTTAACAAAACAGCAGCCAAAACAACGCCACACCAAAACCGCCCTTGCAATCCACCCATCTATTCCGGGGCCAAAAGTGGGTCCGAAGTCCTGTATGATGCCCAGTACATGTGGATTGTGGGCTGTGGGCTGTGGGCGTGCAGAAAACAAAAACGAATCCCCATAATTTAACATTATTTCACAAATATTTCACTTTATTGCGCAACCTCAAACAAGGGTTCCTGCCGCCGCTTCAGCGGTGGCAAAGTAAAAAAAACGCTTCATTGCTGCTACTAAGCACAACCTCGTTCACAAGGGAGGCCGAGCTTCAATCTCAGAAATTCTGGTAAATTTCCATGTCAATATATGCCTAGCCGACACCCGTTTCCAGAGCAGAGAAGAGATGCAGCAGGACGCCATTAATTTGTTTCGATATCTTTTGATCTGTAATTGCAACTGCAATGCACAGAACGAAATCTTCGGCAAACTCATGTGACTTTCCTTTTCACTAATTGTTCTCCCTCTAGTCCAGTAACGATTCCCGAGCTTCTGAATATTAGCTAGTCCTGATGCCCCTGTACCTATCGAATTACACTCCTAGTATTTTTTCTCTGGCGGAGGAGAATGTGCGAAAAGTAATGTAGATGTAGATGTCAAATGTAGAAAAAAATGTACACTTTACTTCAACTGCGTCGCTCCTCGTTGAGTTTGTATTTCACCCAACAAGGGTTATTATTTAATAATGTTCATACAATCTGTTCCAAACTTGGTTAGACTTCTGCTACCATACCGCTCTAGGCTAAAGCTTATTGAGCTAATGTCATCGCAACACAGCAGAATATGCAGTGGGGCGATGATTCAATTAATTGAATGCAATCTATGCGTTCCATGTACAATTTCGGAAGCTGTTTTAGACGTTTGCCACAAAACGGAAAAACGCGAATTGACATTGACAGCTGAGCGCGTAACAACGAAGACAGAAGGTTGACGATTGGAACTAGTTACATACATATGTACATATACATACATACATATATCTGTATAAAAGTAGGAATCTGCAGTTCGATTTGGCTAGATTCGGCTTGAACTTGAAGATGATGTTAAAACTGAGGTACCTGATATAGCTATACAATTTCCAGTAATTTCTAGTAAAAGTGCAAGGACAATATAAAGAATAATCTAAGTTGGCGGTGTGTGAACCGTACGGACAGTGCTACTCCTCTTGCTAATAGTGAGACTGTCGATGGTGACTGGTGAAGTGTGAAGGGTGAGGGCTGACGCTAGTGCAGATACAGATGAATTGCCTTGGAGCACGTTCACATGTAAAGTTTTCAATGGTAAACACAAATTATCGGGAATAAGTTCGGGGCGGCCGGCAAAAGTAAAAGTCACCGGGAGCACATTGTTACTTTATCGCAAATAACGTAATCGGAAAAGTTGCCAAGTTTTTCTTGCCAGTTTTCATACTCTTCTTTGGAAAGACCGGCTGCGGCTCACAACTTATTGAAAAAATGCCATTCAATTGCCTTGTTACCAGGAAAAGGTCGGACCAGGACGGGCCGGGCCGGGCCGGGCCGGGCCGTGGCAAGCGGAGATGAATGGGCCTGTGGCGGTCTGCCAGCAGAGTTGCCAAGAATGCGGAGAGGGCTTTGGCACTACCACTTGGTGCTTCGCCGTCTCGCGCCCGTTCCGTCGTCACTCACCCAACACCCCGCACGCAGTAGCCGTAGCCAGACTATTTTTTAGCATTTCCCTTCCATTTGCAACGCCTGCGAAAAGGAAAGTGCGAAATTGGCACACAAGGCAACAGCCCTGGATATCCCCGAGGTGCCGGACACGGCCGGGACAGAGGTCCGGCGAGATTCAGCTTCAGCAGCAGCACGCTGGCCGAGCCGTGGAGGGACGTCGCCGATGTCGATGTAGTGGAAAAATGCCATAATGCTACAACTACAAACAAGAAAACAACAAACTGCGTCAAAGTTTTAAGTGCTTTCGAACATTTTGACAAGTTGACTTTTTGTTGGTTTGAATGGAACCAATAATGTTCCAAAGCAAACTTATTTTCCCGACATAATCAATGAAAACATCGAGCCCGATTGCGCTGATCCGAAACTAGGTTGGCATCGAATCTCCCCAGTCCCTGAAACCAACTTAATTTCGAAGGCTTAAGCATCGGGCATATGTACATATCCTGAACACTGAGCCCCTGGCTCGGGCTTGCGCCATGTTGCACATTCATTGAGGCTCTGCCACTCTACATATTTGTTCCAGCGGTAGGTGCTATAATTTATTGGTCTACTTAGTCCACCCCTCCCGATCCATTAGGCACAAGTACAAAGCTGACGAACTTTTTTTTATCCCAATGTCATTCAAAGCCGTTAAAAGCTGCTTGGTTGTTAATTAATCAAGTAATTAGTCATCAGGAAGGGTGTGCAGGGATCAGCATGAACTACGGCAGTCGCCGAATCAACCACGAATGCCCAGAGACGGCCGGAACTGACTCGAACTTGTAATGGCAAGTAAAATCGCAAATATGTTTGCAGCCAACTACAATGTCCGCCTCCTCCCCAAACCCCAAGTCCACCACCCAAGTCTGAGCAGAGGCAAACAGCAATGCCAACGGCCACCTCTTGCCTCTCACGTCAGCACCAGTTGCTGCGTTTGAGCAAACAGACGTGAAATTTGTGGAAATGGCTTCCTATGGGAAGGTTTACATCTGGAATGAATTTGCAAACTCTGACAGTTGCTCGCATTTAATGTCAGTCAACGAGTCAGCGTCACTGTCAGGTGGGCTCTGTCACTGGAACTCGCTGGACAGGCGGACAGGCAGTCAGACAGAAGGGTAGTGAGGCAATTAGACAGTCGGACAGACAGTTTACCCGAGGAAGGCAGTCTATTCGCAGGCGTAGGACACTTTCGACCCTTCCCTTCGTTTATTTAATCGTGAGCCATTCCATCCGACAAGTTGAAGGGAGCGATTAATTTAAAAGCTGCCAATTTCTCCGATTTCCCTGAAGCCGTAAGCTGAAATATGGCCACGGATCATGGATTTGGCCGAAGCGACGGAAAATGCGATATGTCAGACTTCTAGACTTTTGTGGTCGGAAAAGGAGCTTGGCAAATGTCAAAAATGTAAATTGCCCACTCAAGCGAAAAATCGTATCACGTGTGAAATCCATTAGGGCTCTATGCGGACAGCTCACGGCCAGTGCCTGTGCCCGGTGGCCGTCTGACGCATTCACATTCATGTCCACAAGCTCGAAGCTCCGAATATCACGGACTCGTCAACGCCTCCAATGTCAGTCGTTCGAATTTCCATTAATGTGAATTGGAATAGTATGGCAACTCATCTTGCCGGTAATCGAATGCCTCATAACCGTAACCATCAACAAAATGATTTGACATAACCATAACCCCCCTCCCACCAAAACCAATACCAATGCCGAAACCGAGCCAGAACCCAATCCAGAGACGCACGCGACCAAACAAACGGCACCCGAATTCGACTGTCGGTCGCCCATTTACCACAAAACTGCTACTTGGCACACCCCGATTTGCTTTGGTTGAAGTTGCAACTACCTGGAGGGACTAGCGGAGGGACAAATGGAGCTGGCAGATGCTTAGTCTAATTTATTATACCCGCTACTCAAGAGTAAATAGGGTATACTGTACTTCTGCTCCAAAGTAGATGCATGTAACGCACAGACGGAACCGTTTGATCAGCATCCATTGCAGAGTCTATGTCTGTCTGTCTGTCTATCCGTCTGTTCGTCTTGATGAGCGCCTGGATCAGAGACTAACAAAACTGGAGCCATTCAATTTCCCTCCGTGCCCTTCCGACAAAACAACTGGCGAAATTCCCAATTTTAAAGATGAGAGAAAACTAAAAATTCTATTCCGTAGGGAATGAACACCGAATTGGGATTAGACTGGAATATTATTATAGCCAGAATGAAGTAATTAATTTGCAGTGGCTACCCCCACGCCGTCCAGCAGCCTTTTCCATTCTTTCTCGCTCGCACACTGTGTGCGTCGCTTGGGGAGGGTTGCGAGCTTAATCGGCGTATTGGCAGGGGAAGTCATGTCGATGTAGATGACTGATGTAGAAAAAATGTAACATTTAGTATAAAAGTTGTGACGCGTTTTAAGCGTCTCACACGTCCCTTCTCGTTTATTTGTTGATTTGATTGCCTAATGGGCCATCGGACCAGTATCGGCCGGCTCATGAAGCAATTGTGGAAGGAGGGCTTGTCGTCTGCTGCGTTTCTCGTGCTATTTCCTTAAAGTTCAGTGCTTTTTTGCTTGTCGTCGCGGAAGGTTGGGCGCGAACAAATAATTTTCGCATATACTAGCCCTTCCCTACGCACATTATAATATTTTATTTTTTGCAGCAAGAAAGTTGCAAATATTATTTTAAAATAAAGAGCTCAAGAAAACAAATATATATAAAAAACAATAGTAATGACTACTTTCAGGTAGTAAATTATTAAAAATCAAAATATAAAAAAAAACTTCAACTCCTCTTCTTGCAATGATCAATTTTACACCCCATGCCATCAAAGGGTTAATCAGCACACTCCATTGTCGTTTCCCTCACACTTTCAGAGCCCTTTCACTCGCAAGTATTGACAGAGTTTTTAGGCCTCCCTAATTTTGCCGACGAGACCTCCTTATATAATTGCTACATGGGTCGGCTGTTAATCAAAATCGCAAATCAACGGAATACTCAGAGGATTCCCCAGGCTGATCATTCCAGCAGCGTCCCCAATTGTTTAGAGGAGGCCTTTGGCTTGCGTTGGGGCTGTGGCTGCGGCTAGCAGAGAAGTGGAGTAGCAGTAGGATTTGGCTGAAAGTGAATCAAGTGATAAATCTATTACATCCCCGTTGCAGCGATTATCTCCTGACATCAGGAACATAATGTGACTTCCCATGAATTCATGGCCCGAATGCAAACATTTCTGGATTCAAATACAGCGTGTGCATATGCACATATTAGTATGCGTATGAATCCACTCACTATTTACTCCTGTTTACAGTTTCGGGCATGAATTTATGCATATTTGCATGCGTTTGACTCTTGCTCATTTGGTTCATGGTCGCCAATGCTCATTACACCCACAGCCATGCCACTCTCTTTTCAAACCTTCACAATCTCGTCTGGCTCGGCCCTGCAGCTGGCTTACGACGAACACCATATGTGGACCCCCCAGCAAGGGCACAACAAACTAATTAGGTTGCTCTATGAAGAGCGGTACCGGAAGGACGCGGAAATGCATTCCATGATGGATTCGAGTCGGAGCAAAAAGGAGAAATCTCTGGCAGAAACTGCGCGCTCGGAGGCAAATTGAACTCGCGTCTCGTGTTGAATAATAATCAGGTTAGGAACATGTCGATTTGGCAGGGGAATCCACTCAGGTGACAGGGAACGTGGCTAGAGATGGTAGATCGGAGATGGTGGAGCACCAGCAACCGCGCTAAGCACGTATAAAATCCAATGAGGTCGCATTCATCGGGTAAAGTGATTCCGGCAGCTCCTGCCGGCGCTGGACACTTCGGGTGCAGCCACGCAGTCAGGTTAATTTAGTAGTTAACGGCATTCTGCTCGACATTTGTTATTTTATGAAACAGTCTCGAGTGCCGGAACGCTGCCTTTGGGCCAAGAAGTGCACAGCAGTGCACTTCGCAATGAACTTTGCGTTGTTATTCCCTTGCTCGGCAGGGACGGCCCGTACACAGTAGCCGTCCGTCTCATCCTGTGCCATTCCGATACAGTCCAGCCTAGAATGTGTCTGTGCTCCAGCTCTGTGCCTCGAATTTCAACTGCTCATTAGCTGCAATTAGGACTAATTGCATTATGATGCAATGGACTCGACAGCACGACTGGGGAAACTAGCAGATGATACCCTCCAGTCAATGCGAATGTAAATAAGAGTTCGTACTGATTGAGATTTCATTACAGCCCAATTGGATTAAGTGAGAGCCTTATTGCACTTAATTAACAAGAAAAAAGAAAAGTTATCGCTGCATGCACATTTGCTTTGTGTATGCAATACATTATGAAATAATGTTGCACGTTCCATTGCGACCAGAGATACAATTCAGTTTCAATTGGAATAATCAAAACGGCGGCTAATTGAAAAACAAAAGAGTTAGAAGAAGAAACTTCCAATGGTTCCGAATTATATCCAACGAGCCATGTACGTGTATTAATTAAAAGTAAATAAATTCCAATATTTATATCGATAGTCAATCCTCAGAGCTCCACATAGTGCCATTGCAAGGAGCAGGGAATCTCATTTGACAAGCTTAGCATCGAGCTTATTAGGAATGTCAGTCAGAAGAGATGGGAAAAACTCGTATGCTTGTAAACATCATTGGCAACAATGTATTGTTTCAGTCGAGAAAAAACCGTCTAATTGCTTGTTCCCGGGTCGCAACCAATTCACAATTCGGATTTCCCGTCGATTGTGTGAATGCGGATAACAATGGGAAATAAGAAAATCTGAAGTGCGCTCATCGCAAATAAATAAGTTGTAATTGATTGGGGCTTCACAAATAATTGCGGGAAGCCAATGGATCGAACGAAAGAGTACAGCCGTGGAGGGACTGCGATGGAAATTAAAAGGGATGGGCATGAGGATGTTCAGGCTTGGGCGGCGTGTCCTTTGCAATTTCACACGTCGACAAAAATACAATTTAATTTATAAGCCAAGACAAAACACATTTCTGACACAGGAGCAGGAGCCAGAGCGGATGCTCGGCGTGCGTGTTGTTGTCCCGGTGGCCGAGCCAAGAATCCGAAAACAATTCGGAGGCTCACACACTCCTTTGCGCCTTGTTTCAGCCAAAGGCAGTCGCAGCCAGAGACACAAAAGTGCAGAGCCGACACACACAATGGCCAGTCTGAAATGAAATTTCGATATGGATTTGAGCGCACATCGATAAAGATTTATGTCTTCTTGGAAGCCCCCGTTTCGTGCCGTGCCATAAACTAGGCGTTGGGGTGCTTGAGTGGGTGGGTGGTTCGGTGCCTTGGAGATATATAGATTGCCATTGCCAGCCCACAGCTCACATCTGCACGAGCACGAAGGTGTGGCCAAAATAAAGGTAGATGCCTGGTCCTGCACGAATATCACGGACAATGAGTCAAAGATGCACACATCTCCTGATAGAGGCTCATTTAATTTGATTTACCAGAGGAGGCGAGAATTTTCCTTGGAAGCAGATCCAAAGCCAGAACCAGACGAACCAGGCAGTAAATTTACGGAAAAATGCGTCGAATCACCTTTTGGCAATAACTTCAAAAGTGCAGGCCATGAGGACGTTGGGGGAATTTTTAATTTCTTGTCGCTCGCAAACGCGGAATGGAGATTGGTTGCGATGCTTGATTAGCATTTCGTTCTGGTTTCGTTTGGCTCCGAATCTGGTCTGTGCAACCCATGAATCATTCGACTGGCGCGCTGATTAGCAAACGATGATGATTAAAAATGCGCCGAAAATTACAAAGTGGACTTCATCTGGCTGTCCTGCCACTTCCACTCCCACTCCCACTCCCACTCGCCCCATTTGGGGCGACTCTCCTATTCATGCCACGGCATGTTCAGCATTTTGATTTGCTGGAATTTTTCATAATTAGAAGTCAGTCAAATGTCGTGAATTGCAAATTGCAAACTAATTGAAATTCTCAGTCGCCCATCGGGAGGGAGGGGGCACGTTGGAAAGACGGAAAGATGGGTGAACATTGGGTAACAGATTGAGCGACGGAAGGGGCGTGGCGTGTGGCAGGATGCGTGTGTGCCACATTTTCCAATACTCTCCACAACACTGGGATGCAGTTTGCTGGAGATGCTCCCGGCCATTTGCAAGCCACTCGGCCCTCTTCATCTGATCTCTCATGGTTAATTTCACTTTGTGTACGCAATGGGCGAGAGTTGGCGTGAAAGGAAGCTTCAGCTGAGTTGAAGGGAGTCCAGGAGCAGAGGAGATTTCAGAGCGTAGAGCGCAGAGTGCGATGCGGCGAAGAAATGATGTCGAAAAACAATATCCGCTCGCTTATTCCTTGTTACTTGGGCTCCCCGGCTGTCCCGTGAAGTGGAGCACTGCATATTTTCGCAATTTATTTGCGCTTGGGTGAAACCTCGAGATGCGTCAGTAGAGCCACTGACGCAGACAGATACCCATACAAGGCGAGATATAATCTTAAGAGACTTTAATATAAATCAAAAGACAATCCGTAATCGAGGGCCCAAGAAAGCGGCCCCCCGGGGCTGGAAAGTACTCAACTCATTAAGTGGTAGCCTCTCTCGCTTCTCCCATTGCGTCGGATGATGGCGAAGGTGCGTGCCAGGCAGACAATTCGAAATGAGTGAAATTCCAATGCGCTGCACAAGTCATTAGCAGCCACTGACTCCTTCTTACAAGTGGGTCTGCCTCGCTGGGACTACAATCATTTCCCCTACAGGTGGCTTTCAGTCCACACAATAATTACGCATTCCAGAGGGTAAACTCTTAGGTATTTATGCGAGAATTACTTGATTAAAGATTATGGAAACCTTGAATGCAAACATTTGAATACAGTTTGTATATTTTGAAGCATATCTGGTTGGTGCCTCTTCCTGTTTTCTCTCCATCATGACATTTAAATGGACATGGAATTTGTTGTTAGATTATTTATATTCAGAGTGTTTACATACAGATACATATTACATTTATGTAATCCCATGTACCAAATTGATGCTTGAATCGACTGCAAACACTTGAGCCAAGATATGCTGTAGTATGAGTCGGGCTACCACTGGCGACAACGTTATCTTTTTATACGAATGTGGGGTAATACATACCATTAATTCTTATGCATGGAAAATATTCCGCGATGAACAACAATGGAGATGTGGCACCGAGTGTAAAGCTTCGATTAAATCTAATCTCCGATGTGGCATAAAATGTCGAGAAGATATGCTAATTTTATATTTATTGTCCAAAGGTTCTCATGTAAATAACCCAAATTCAACTTTCCAAAGTCTTTTATTGAATTTTCGAACAGTGACTGAGACTGAGACTGAGTTACCCATAGTCACCGTCACCGTCGCCGTCGCCGTCGCCGTTATTGGGGAGAGCAAATAAATGAAAAACGAAAACGAAACACGAAAAGTTTGAAAGGATCCCTCTCTCCTTGTGCGAGAGGTGGTTGTTTTTTTTTTGCTTTCATGCTTTCATTTCTAAATCAAAAAGCAACTTGAAGAACTCAAAGAAAACAGGGAAAGTAAGTTTCGCCCGGGACAGAGAATTGCGAAAGGAAACGGAGCCACACAGCCCGCCGAGTAAACGAAGCGGCAACATAAACATAATGAAAAAGTATAAACTTAAACAAACTTAAACAGAAAATGAGTCGATAGCGTTAGATAAACCAGCTCAAAGACATGGCTACCAGAGGCAACAACAGCAGCAGTGGAGCAGTCACCGAGCGGGCAACACGTTTTCCTGACGGCGCCCAGAATTACGTGAGTCAATTGTCGAGATTCGCCCCAGAATCGGGTAGGAAGATTCAGCTCCAGGAGCGACGCATCAATTCCCATCAACCCGGATTCTGTTGCCGGCTCATTGCAAAAGTTGAGTTCATCTACTACACGTGATGTGCACTGGACTCTATTGGCAGTGCCACGGCAATGCCCAGACCAGAGGTCCTATGTATGTACGTCCTTTTCAAGCTAGGCTGCCCGCTAGCAGGTTTGTCAACAAGTTTTCGCTACAAATTACGCCATATCTACGAAACTTTTGAGCACAGGGTGCTGAACAAGGGCGGATTTGAACGCAAAAAAAACGCACATACAATTTAACATCAGTTTGTGAAACAATCAATTAATAGAGTAGTTGGACACCACAACTCAGTTGATTGGGAAAATTAGTGGCCATAGATTTTGGTTTGGTCGTTTGGTCCAGCCGGAGGACAGATCTGTATTCATTTCAATTGCCTCCACACCTCCAACGCCTTTTTTACGATTAGTGCTATTAATTCATAAATAATAGTGTCTCTCTCCCCCCGCTAAATTATCAAACGGAAAATTCATATCATATTCATATTTACACCTATCAAAAACTTTGCGAAACATTGTCAATGCTCCGTTTTAGGTATCTAATGCAAATATCCACAAAGATCTTAATATTGCAAGCACTAAAAAATAAATAAAGAAAACTAGTAAGAAATACATCGACAGACTCCACAACCACGAAAATAATGTAGCCTTAAGTCTATTAGCTAAAAAGCTATTGTTTTTTTATTTTTTTTTTTTATAATCATGGATCATATTTGGGACCCTTTAATTTGAAGTACAGTACGCGAATGCTCCTGGAGTGCTTCATTAACATTCACTTGAATGAGGATATACATTATAAAGTATTACTAAGTAGTTGTTTCTCTGTTCAATGCATCGTGCATCGTGGGGCCATCGGTTCAGTCAAACAGTAAGAAGACTGAAAAGATACCACCTTCTCGATCTCTCCGATAGATAAATCCAACAAACTGAAAAGATGTTATATATAATAGCAGGGCTCATTGGAAAACTGCTATTTCTGTTAATTTAATATTAATTATACAATTTACTTATTGTTTAAAGAGACAGATTGTAAATAAAACGAGAAGGGACGTGAGAGACGCTTCTTACTTTTATACCCGGCACTCAGTACTACATCAGCACCTTAGCGGTTTTTTGTCAAATTTAACATTTTTCTTAATCTTTCATCTACATCTTCAACACTTCTCACACCAACACGCTCCTTTAGCTCGCTCCCCTTCCCTAGACCCACACACTGCAGACTCGCGCAAGAGGTGGTGGACGCACACAGCAGAAGCAGAGTGTGAATGAGAGAATGTGAAAAAAAGAAAATATAAGCTGCAGGGTGGGGTGGGTTTAGCCACTGCAAATTAATTTCTTCATTGTGGCTATAATCCAATCCAATACAATGATCCGATCGAATCCCAATTTGGTGATCTGGTATTCCATTCCCTACGGAATGGCGTTTTTAGTTTTCTTTTATCTTCAAAATTGTAGATTTGGGAGGTTTTCGCCCTTTTGCGAAGGCGGGAGGGGGCGTTGTCAATCGACTCGGCTATTGATGCTGATTAAGAATATATATACCTTATGGGGTCGGAAACGTTTCCTTATATGCGTTACATTCAACCGTTTTTCGCACAAATACAATATACCCTATTTACTCTTCGAGTACCGGGTATAAAAAGTAATTTATTGCTTTACTGTGTACCGGGTATAAAACTTGTGACGCGTAAGAAGCGTCTCACACGTCCCTTCTCGTTCCTGAATGAAATGTTTGCCCATTTGTAGGAAATGCTCGAAGAAGATACTCGTACAATTTGTCTGCACAAAGTAGGCCAAGGTTGATTGAGTCCACAAAATATTCTCGTATATAAAAATATAATATATTGAAGTTTGCACATTTTCGTAGTTGAAGTACAAATGGCTCTAGATCTTAATTGTTGTTTAGCGGGGCTTACCGGGGAACAATAGAGCAATTTTCGTGTGTTTCGCCAACGTCAAAACGGTAAGTCGAACATTTCGTACCCAGCCCCATCCCCAGCAACAGCAAAGCGGAATGCTATTTCCGCTGGCCAAACCTCTCTGTCCACTGGAGCGCAAATTGTAGATACTTTTGGTATTCCGTGCACGCGTGTATCTTTAAGTATGCGTGTTTATAGCCCGACCTCGGATCAACCCCCGACCTTTCATCGTCAAAACATGCGGCCGGAGATTTCTCCCTGGGCTCCCAGCTGGCACATCGAGTGTGCGAGAGTATGTACGGCAGCACGGTTGCTTTCTTCTAGCCTGACCGCTCATTTATCACCGCAAAGTCAACCAGTGTTTGACCTTCATCAATTTTACTCGTGCATGAATTGCCCCTTCAGCTATGCGCTTCTTTTCCGAAATAAGGCTGGCGGCCCTCCGGCCCGTATACGTAACTTCATCGTTTTGTGGCCTGTCGATTCACACAGCCCGCTTTTAGGTAAATACCACTACGAACATCCATACACATAATACATATATGTGAAGTATGTATGTAAATATATGTATTTATATCTTATTTGATTATGCACTGTGGGTCAGGGGCACACTCACACCGCAAATACTTTATCGCCATTTTTGAAGCATATTCTGATTTATTCGTTATTCCTGATTTGGTTAAGAACATCCGCCTTTATGTGTATCTAAGCGGATATGCATGTATATACATATGTATGTATGTATGTGTCTTCGACGTGCCATTAAGTCACTGAGCCTCTCTCGGGCCTCATGCTTAAGCAACGCAACTCTATGTGCTGGTCAATTGACCGTCCGCTTGTTTCGCACTGTGTTTGGCGAACACTTGGCGGCTATTCATGACGGGTGTATGCCAAACACGCTCGTAGCACTACGACTCGTAGAACGACTATAGTGTTCGACTAACTTCCAGTCACATTCGGCGTGTTTTATGGCACTCGGAGGGGGCCGAGACGGTCAGGGGCGGCTGCTGGATACATTTATGACCAAAATATAATGCACCATCCATGCAATCAAAATACGTCAGTGCCTGCGGTCTGCTAGTGGGCCCTGGTGGGCTTCCGCTTAAAACACCTCTGGGCAAACATTAGGTTCATATTAGGGAATTTATACCCCAGCCGGCTTTGTGTCAATTGCGATGCGATGAGGTTACGGGAGGGTCGGACGTGAATCTAGCGTGGCCACGCCCACACAACTTGCCGATGTCGCGCCGACTTTATTTTATAGCCCCCCCCCCCCCCCGGCGATGTCAATTTGTGGGTGGTGAAGAAGGAGGGAACAGGGGAAAACCATGCATACATTCGTAAGTATATAATTTTAGAGTTTTCTATGAAATAAAATTATGTATGTTGCCATTTCCACTTTTGCATTCTTTGATCTTATCTTAGCTGAATAGTTAGAGAAAATTCGTATTTAATCTCTAATATTTATATAACTCATATATTGAGATACTTCAGCGTTACCAATCAAAAACTTTGCGACACATTGTCAATGCTCCGTTTTAGGTATCTAATGCCAATATCCACAAAGATCTTAATATTCCACCCACTAAAGAAGAAATAAAGAAAACTAGTAAGAAATATATCGATAGACTCCACAACCACGAAAATAATTTAGCCTTAAGTCTATTAGACAATAGCTTAACAGTAAGAAGACTGAAAAGATACCACATTCTCGATCTCCCCGATAGATAAATCCAACAAACTGAAAAGATGATATATTTACTAGCAGGGCCCATTGGAAAACTGATATTTCTGTTAATTTAATATAAATTATACAATTTACTTATTGTTTAAACAAACAGATTGTAAATATAAAGAGAGAGAGAAAAAAAATATATATATTTATACAGTCAAATTATCAATTGTCAAAGAATCATTCACATACTCATTTTATACTCATACATACTCGTACACATTTACTAAACTCCTGAATATATGATGGTGTCTACTTCATAGTGATGAACTTTAAGCGCTGTGTAGACTCAATGACTTCCACTAAACTCTAATCCAACAGGCCAAAATTAAGTTTGTTTTGCGTATGTGGATGTGGAGGAGACTGTTAGGATTCTTTAAGGATCTATTAAATGAGAATATTCCGCGAAAACACTAAAACTACACTTCCGTGCAAAGAAGAGAAGCCGAGAGGTGTAGTCGCCACTTCTGCGGTAAACTTTTGAGCCCAACACTGCCAAGAATAATTTAACAACCAGATGCCATTTTGTGGGCTGGGAGAGGTGCTCTTAGGAGTCAGGCGCTACTAAGCTCCCGGCTACGTGGACTATTCAGACCTCTCGAGCGACGTTTTGGGCCATGTTCATAATTCAGAAGTGTTGAAAACGTTTTGCGGAAAAGTCAAAGAGTACTTGAGTGATGAGTTTAATAAGTTGGACAAAACTGCAAAGCAGGCAAACACGGGAGTGAGACACTTGAAAAGTTGAAAAATTAACGCGTAGTCAACAGACGAAGAACTGTTTAAAGTTATATTACCATAATTATTATTATTAATGTTGTTTAACAGATTCTTTTCTGTGTTAAGAATGAGTTGAGGAACTTAAATTGCATCAAAGTTTTTTGATAATGCCCCCCTTTCAGTATCAAAGAATAATTTAATTAGTTATGAAGATAACGATTTTCTTTCGTTTTCTCTCAACTCTGATAAACACAATATTCTTAATACATTTCAATCCAAAAGCATACGTTTATAATTCGAATGTTTATCCGTGGATGTGGCACACCTTATGTGTGTTTCAGTTATTTTATAATATACATATCTTAAAATGTCTAGAACTACATCGAGCTCCTCCAAAGTCTCCGCGACACCAACTTCGTTTTTATGTTTTTTTTTATATTTTGGAATACTTAAATGTACTTTATCGCCAGAATTTGTATTATAGTTGTTGCAGTATCGGCCTTGGTATGATTTTTGTTCGATGAGGTGAGGATTTTAGTGGAATTTTGTGGAGCTCTCAATATTGCATGATCTAATCAAGAGACTTTCTTACCCAGCATCTTGAATATGAAAGGAAATGTCATTTTGTTAAACATTTAGTAAAGAGAAAGGAAAATTTATGAATACAGTTGACGAGTGCAAGAATTTATATAAAGTAGTTTATTCCGCGGATTACCTCAAGTTTCAAATAAATTTATTTATATTTGTATTCAATTTAAACAAAATCGACAAGTGTATTCAAAACACTAAAATAAAAGTGACGCTGCATGGATAAAATAAAATGAAAAATGAAAAATGATTCTAGCAGAATCCAAATGAACTATGCACTAGATTGCAAGACTAAGAAATCAAAATTTGGCTTTGTTATAGTAGTATGTGTGTATTTAAGTATGAATGTTTGTAGCGCTCGGCAATAAATGCCTAATTTATGCAAATGAAACGATTTTCAACGGCTGCTAGTCAGAGGCTGAGGCTGAGGTTGAATCTGAAGCGGAGATGGAGAAGGAGACACAGATGCCAGACCGACAGATGCCTGATGTTGACATCTTTACCCAGCCACGATACGCCCCATTCGCACTAATTAGCATGGGAGGAAGTTGGGGGGTACGACAAAAAAATGGATGCAGCCTGCTCCTCTAGCGCTCTCGGGGCCAGCACACGGCTCGAGATTCATCCCCGGCCTAGACGTTCCGTTGTGTTTGGGTCTGACTCCGACTCCTGGCCAACGCCAACTAATTAATTTGTAGCCTTGCGAGTACTAACCGGCTAGAGCACAGCAAAATAAGTTCCTCAGTCTCTGCCTCCCTTGTAGCTCTGGCACTTTCTATGGGTCTTTCTCTGGCTCTGGCTTTGACCAGGACCACGGCGACTCGGAGCGCGCGTGGCACACGCTGACGTGTGCGAAAGCGTCGACTGTGTGTAGTTTCTTGGTTAATGTGGCAAATATGTTAACAAGATACTTTACAATATCCCATAAAACACAGAGACAGGCCGCTCAGGAACTCAAACCGGCAAAAGTCAGCGAAATTCTACGCTCTGTTTACATAGGTTTCAACGAACATGGCTGAAGCCATGGCTTTCCTTTTTCGTGCCGTTCCGTTCGGTTCCGGGAGATTCTCGAATAGACGGAAAGCAACCCCGAGCACAGGCAGAAGAGCCAGAGCAGCCCACCCACATTCCTGCTTACTCAAATGTGCTGTAAAATTATGCATTAGTTTTATGTCATTATGCGGCATATTAAAATTTCCCTAATTACGAAACGTAATCAACAAAGGTTCGGTGCACGTTTCTGCTCCTTGCCTGGTCCTCGTGCTTGTGCTGTTGTGTTGTCGTTTTCCTGGGGCCTCGACATGTTTCGTACTTGTTTACATATTTGTTACATTGCTGCCGCTGCTGCCGCTGCCACTGAAGGGTGCTCTCTACTGTTCCACTCGGATACGAGATATATGGTCCCGGCAAGAAAAGTCTGAGTAAACGAAAATGTCGGTAGCTAAATTATCATGAGTTGTCTACAATTTTGCAATCCGGGTAATTTTTGTTTACGCACTGCACTGTACGGTTATGTACACACACATAACTCCATTTACAAATTAAGGGATGTATGGAGACTTTATGGGGGTGTTGTGGTATGCCACATTAGCCCTGTCCTAGATGTGTAAACAAATATTTTGGGGACCACTCCTCACAACTGGGATCAGCACTCTTACTGAGTCACCAAAACAATAAATGATTAATAATTACTTTTCGGGCAGGCGGACTCACTGCAGCCATCCTTTCGTCCCCACTAGAGCCAGCAGCAATGTAGGAAAAGGAATTCAACAGCGAATGAATACAATCAGAGCAACCATAAATTATCTCAAGGCGACACGGATCGACCCATTGCGTTTATGGGCCTTTAATTGGCCTAGAATTGTGTGAGTTAAGTGGGTTTTGTGTTATCGGCCCATTAATAAGGAGAACAATACGGCTGCTCCTACGGGCTCTGCATTTATAAAATACTATTGCAAATTGAGCCAAATAAAGTTGTCGCTAAAAAGTGTATTACTTATACAATCTGCGAGATATTACCCCTTTTGTGTGGAACAGAGGTCGGCTTACGAATACTCCCTGCTGCCTGCTGCCCAAGGAACACGTAGAGCAGACAGCAGACAGCAGGCCGCACAGGTAGCAGTGGAAGGTCGGTGGACAGCGGCAGGGCGGAGAGTGAGTTCTGGCAGCAACAAAAGCCTATTATTCTGCACGTAATAAACATAAAGTTGGCGCAATTTGTAACATAAATTTAAAGGGCTAACGTAAATCTTAGCGGCAATTATGTGTTTGGCAGCGAGCCGTATACGCAACGCGGCGCTATCCGGGTCCATAACTCATGCGCTTCAGCATCGGCGCGAAAAGCAAAAGCAAAACGAAGCAATGGCAACGTCGCCGTACCTCCAAGAAGACAACTCAGATGAGAATTTCAAAGCCGGACGAAGAAGAGAAAGCCCGACAATGAGAACAGCTAGCGAAAGGAATTCAAATAGCCGCAATTTATCACGTTGAGATTGCAGATTCGCATTCACACGCTGCGGGAGCATCAGATGAGTCGAGACGTACCAGCGACTTTGCTTTGGAGGTCGGGGTTGGCCTTCGGCCACCAGATCCTTCGCGGCTTAGGAATGTAGAAGGATTATGCGCTACGGAAAGGTCTGGGATGGGTTGGGTTGCGATGGGATGGGATAATAAGTACAACCGTCGAGGCCCAAGGCGTTGGCGGAACGCAATTAGGCGTGCGACGAGACCGCGCCCGGCCTGCTCCTCTCTCCAGGTCGAACCCGGCTATATTGGGATTTATTATTTCCTTCTTAATCTGATTTTATTTAATGCTTGCGATAAAGGTAAAATAATGCGCGCATATTTATTAGCTTCGTTGTCAGCCAAAGCACAGATCGAGGAGGTAGTTGCGAATTGCAGAATCGCCCATGCCGAGACGGGCACAACACAGAGACAATCAGGTCCAATATCTCACGATAATTACCGTGACTGTGGAAATAATACGTTTTTATCCTTTCGCGATAGAGTAATTTAGAGTAGAGTAGTACAAGGAATACACAAAATGCAAATACCTTTTCAAGGTACAACCACGCTAACGTTTCAATTGCAGCTTAGATGTTATAGGTGCGTGTACCGCAGCCAGCGATGGGCCGACCGCAAGTGGCAGCAGATTAAGCTCAGAAAAACTCAAGAGCAATTCCACGGACAAGTACAAAAGCACTGCCAACACTGGCAAAAAACATGAGGAGACCACGCAGCACCAAAGAACAACCGGCGAGTGGTGCCGCGACGCCCCTAATCTCCGGGCGGAGCCATGAACGGCATTTCGCAAAACTTTGGCACAGGTTCATATTTTATTCAGCCGCAGTATCCTCCGCCTACGCCTCCTCTACCTTTACCTCTACCTCTGCCGAGGCTACGGCTACAGCTGTAACTTCTTCGAATTTGTCTTGGCTCTGGATCTGGCTATGCGTTTATTTTAATTTTTTGTGCTGCTTAATTTTTTCTGTCTTTCATTTCGTTTTACTGCCTCTGTTTTAGTCCACAGTCGGCATCTGGCAATTCGCTTTTCCCTGTGCTGTCGCCATCCGTGGGCCATAAAACCGAAAGAAACGAGAACAGAGCTGAAAGCGCAGAAATTCAAATCATTGTCTTGCGACTTGTTACCGTTGCTTGCCCACTCTCAGTCTCAGTCTTAGCATCAGTCCCATGCCCAGAACCACCCACGTGCAATCCCATCCACAGAAGACCTTTGAGAGCCAGCAAGAGGAGTGCCTCCCCGACTTTTCTGTGGTGTCCTTGGCAACCTGTGATAATCGTCTTGTGGGCAGTTGCCGCCATTCCAGTGCCAGAGCCCGTTTTTGTTGTCATTTGTTCAACAACTCTGTGGCTGTGTCCTGCGGTCCCGATCCGGTCCGGCTCGCTCGCGGTCGCGGTCGAGCTTGGCTGCATATCCTGGCCGAGTCCCAGACCAGACCAGACCAGACCAGACCACAGCACGAGAGCAAGAGCGGGAACGAGAACGAGGTCGAGTCAGGATTCCTGCTCAGCATTTATCATTTGATTACAGTTTGACGGTCAATGTGACTTCGCAACGGGGTCGGGAGACAGTGGGGATCGGGAGACAGTGGCACGGTATTCGGAAACAAAGACACAACGGGTGGAAAATTAAATGTTCTGCTCCGCTCTTGATTGTGCAAAAGCTTTCTGTTGTTACAGCTGCTTTATTTGTTTGCCGCTGCTTCTGCTGCTCTTGGCGAGCAATAAATGAAATTTACTTTTTAATAAGTGTGTACATTCCGCTTGTCGGCATCTAAATATTTGTTATTAGGGAGTTGTCGCTCGTCATGTATATTTCATGACCCGGCAAATTGAATTACAGCCCTTGTGTTTTGCCTGCCTCACCCACCAAATTGAGTGATAGTAAGCGAAGTCCTGCCTTATGAGATTTAACATAGACTAGTTGTCGGGACCCAGCTGATAAGTAAACCCTTTCGCGCTTACTAAATATTTATTAATCACGTTAAACAACGGGTTGATATTTAAACTTAAAATATCTATGGCAATATATGTAGCTTAAAATAATGAATTAATAACATTATTTAGTATCGGTCCTGCTCGATACGACCCGTTGACGCTAGTGGAATTAAACGGGCTGATCAAGAACCGTTTTATTTCAGAAAACTATTCACGAAAAATGAATCTGAATTGAACATATTTATCCGATGTAGTCCTCAGCCCACTGGTTTGGTACGACAATTCAATTTTTGAGCATTGGATACTGGAAAATCCATGTTACATTATGCCATAGACTAGAAAATACCAAGAATTTGCCCGAGGATGCACCTATTTTGCATCGAGATGGCTGGGATATCACACTTTTACAAGTGCACTTCAAAATTTCGCCCCACCCCTTCTGCCACGACAAAGAGCGAAAATCGGATGCTGATGCTCTAACTGGAACCGATCACTGTGAAGCCCCCGAGCAATGGGGTTGCCTTTGCCAGCATTTCCATTACCAGATTCACACTAAACACACGCTCAATTGTTATTAAAAAAATATATATTAAACTAACTTACTAATTTGGTGATCTGAGACTCCAGCAGAGTCAAGAAGTCTGCCCTTCGATAGCAGGGACTCGATCTAAGACGAAGCATAGGCGAAAAGAGAACCCTCTACGGGGCAACATCACATGTGTGTATGTGAGGTGTGGCCCAGCTGGCCCATAGAAAGCAGCGACTAACGGCGGAAAACTAGAGAAAAAGTAATAACAGAAAGACTCTAAAGGTGGTCCTAAACGATGCATCGGACTCATGTAGAGCTTTCACGTATGTAAGGATTCACGCTTTGTTCACACGTTGCATCATTTGGCTTGCATCTTGGATCATTGCTGAGGGCAAAACGAGAGAGACATAGCTCCAAGCCAAATGACAGCGCAAATATCTAAATCAATTTGATATTCTGTGAATCATTGAGACGGTCTGTCCGTGAGTCCGATGCATCACATAAAATCCCCTTAACAGCGACTCAACAAAAAAAAAAGAGAAACGGCATCCTGAGATCAGTCGATTTCAAGCAAGTATGTAGCTTTTAAATTATTTGTTTAATTCTTTTCCAGTCTGCTCCGATTTTATATAATTATTAAACACGCCAATACAAATTATTTCGATTAAGGAACATTTCCAAACCCTTTTTCGAATCTCTACCCATCTAGTTTACATTGTTTTTGTTATTTATATTTTGGGCACACACAAAAGCGACAATCAATAACCCAAATTGGGCATTCAAACAAGATTTTGTTTTCACCCCGCCGTTCCCGTGCACCAGAAAACGATCGCTCCACCTGCAATCGCGTTAGTATCTGCACACAGCCAGCCAACGTGTTTGCACTTTTCAGAGCTGATGGCATTAGTTCCATCAAGCCTTTCATAAGTCACGGCAGCAGCAGGGCGGCAATCAATTTCCACAACTCGGTGCCTCTTATATTGACAACTCAAGATGCCGAGCACAGAACGCCTTGCGCATATGTTGCTTGCTCTGATCTGGATCTGGTTTTGCTCTGCTGTGGGATATGCCGACGGCCTCGAGAATGGACTTGCCCGAACCCCTCCAATGGGCTGGATGCCGTTCGAGAGATTCCAATGTACTGTTGACTGTGTTCACTACCCTAGGGATTGCATCAGGTGAGTCCTCTGGCTGCTCCAACTGCCATTCATTTTCTTCTTTGCAGTGAGTCGCTCTTCAAGCGCACAGCAGATCTGCTAGTGTCCGAGGGCTATGCGGCCATGGGATTCCAGTACTTGATAATCGACGACTGCTGGATGGAAAGGTTTCGCGATACGATCACTCAAAAGCTCCAGCCCGACAGGGAGCGTTTTCCCAGCGGAATGGCCGCCCTGTCCCACTACGTAAGAGTACATTCCCCACAGAGCCGTGTTGAAGAGTAGACGGCAGCATTCATCCACAGATCCATGGACGAGGCCTGAAGTTTGGTATATACCACGATGTGGGGAGGAAGACTTGTATGTTCGGGGGTCCTGGGGCTCTGGGACACTTTCAACTCGATGCCCAGACCTTCGCCGACTGGGGCGCTGACTATGTCAAGTTGGACGGCTGCTTTGCCACTGAATACCAACGGGACACAGGGTACCCCGCCTTTGGCAACGCCATGAACCGGACTGGTCGGCAAATGGTCTACTCCTGCAGTTGGCCGTTCTACAAAGAGGAGGTGGGTACAACTCCGAGGTATGTGTGTACATGGAGATAACTCCTCCGCCCTTAGCCTGATTACAGGTTAATAGCGAAGCACTGCAATCTCTGGCGGTTTGGAGCGGACATCAAGGACTCGTACACATCGGTCTTTGAAATAATGGAACTCTACCGCAGAAACCAGCAGTACTTGTTGGCCCACGCTGGCCCAGGTCGATGGAATGACCCGGATATGGTAGATATTCCATGACTTGCAAGTATTTAACAGTACAACTACTTCCCTCCATCCAGCTGGTCTTGGGCAACTTCCATCTGAGCTACGAAGCCAGCCGACTGCAGCTGGCCATATGGTCGGTGATCGCAGCTCCGCTGATAATGACCAATGACTTGGAAACTGTGCGTCCCGAAATAAAGCAACTTCTGCAAAACCGGTCAGTCACCATTTATGGTTCCACTCTGATTCATTCCCGTAATACTCATTCCTGCTTGCAGAGAGATCATAGCTATAAATCAGGATTTGCTTGGGATACCGGGCAGGTGCGTGAGGACATCCACACACTTCCAAGTAAGTCGATCAATCGGAAAAGACACTCCACATGAATCGTTCTGATCTGCAGGTCTGGCTACGTCCAGTCACACCAGTCAACGACCTTGGCAAGCACTCCTTTGCAGTGGCTTTTGTCAATCGGGGGAACTTCTCCCACTGCCCCTTATGCCCTCGCCCATTCAAAGTCGTCTTGGAGCATCTAGGCCTGGACAGCCCCACGGGCTATTACGTTGTGGTAGGACCGACTGCAAAGCTAAGCGGAAAATCCCTAATCCGCACTCTCGGCTTTTGTTTTTGTAGGACCTGTTCAAGAGCAGTCGACACCTGGGAATGTTCAAGCCGAACGACGCCTTCAGCACTCGAATCAATCCAGAGGGAGTGACGTTCTACAAGTTCACAGTTGCACCACTCCTCTGACTGTCACAGCCATAAATACTTCAGTCAGCTAAAGTTTAGGGTATTTAATAATCGTGGATGGGCTCCAGGGCATGCAGATACACATCCAGAAAGCCACAGATTAATATTTATCAAAGTAANTGTGGCTGTGGCACGCTGGTTATTGTTATTCGAAATAAATATACATGGAGCTGACAGTATAAATAACCTCGTTATCCCAAGCTTGAATATGATTTTGACAAATTAGGTTTAGTCATTGTGTGCTGCCCATTGCCCACAAGTGGAGGGGCTGAGGAGAATTCCGAGAGTGCAGAGAAGCCATTTGGTTATTTTTAGGAGAGCTCCAGCGGGTATCGTATCCGACATTGGCACGAACAAGTACAAAAAGCAAAATATTGTACAATCCATAAACAAAGATGCTGCTGAGCTTCTGACGAAAAGCCATCAGGCCATGTCCTGTGCGTCTCGTCGTGAACATGCATGAGCAGCGCCCTTGCGGGGTCTCGTCATCCTCAATACTTGTGGAAATTTATTGACCAAATTGCGTCGAGGGATGAACCTTACAACGAGCATATTCAATTTAGCCGCCAGCTCCCCGCCAGTCGCACGCCTCTGGTCTCCTCCGCCAGGGCTCGGGAAACATCAAAGGGGAGGGATACAGGTTTGGGATGGAGGGATGGATGGGATGGTCGGCAACACACCTGCATCCGTGCCTTCTGGCAGGGAGACGCAGAAGCCAACGGCAACGCCAAAGCCGACGCCATTATCCTCTAATAAATATTGATTTCGGTGTAATAAAAAGACATGACAGAAGCCAACAACATCCTTGACGGCATTAACGGCCACCGGGAGATTGCTTCGACGGACGGTGGGCGCTGCGGTGGAAGAGGAGACAGGTAACGAAATATGTGGATTAGGCACGAGCGCTCCCTTGCAGCAAAGAGCGGCGAGGACAGGCAAAATAAACCGCCTAAAAATATTTGCAACAAATCCGAAAAATTATTCAAAATTAAATATAACTACCGCATTGAAATTATGTAAATTTTGTACCGTTTCCACCGCGACTCACTCACCTTCCGCTTGCCATCCCTGTTATTAGTCATTTTGAAAACGTGCCGTCCTGGCCAGGGCATGGGAGAAGTGCTGGGGAGGGGAGGGGAGGCGTTGAGCCGGACTCCCGTGTTTCGAGGTTACGATATGTTTGGGTCGCACCAGACCCCCACCACATAGAGATAAATATGGAAATGTCATGTTTACAAGCTCGGGCAATAAATGCGATGTCAGTCGTCGGAGGAGAGTGGACCGAGGAACGCACACATTCCGCCAGCTTCTTCTCAGTTTCGCTTCAGACTAAGCGAGGGAAATTCCGAAAGAGAAAATTTCCCCAACAAGCGAGAAACTTCAGCAGGCCGGCTGACAGTCGCGCTTTTGCTAGGTCTGTGAACCCCGAACATCACTCGAAGTCCTCTCACAAAAGGAACCCAATTACCTGTGACTATGATCATTGTCCGCTTCATTTACAGTGTAATTACAAGTGGATTTGTTCGCATGCACAATATACGCTCGTATTAGCATACCAACATCGATTGGGTCGAGTGTCTTAGTTAGTCAGAGTGTCAGTTGGCAACTGTTGCTTCAGAACGGAGCACCAGGTGGTAAAGAAGCTCTTCGTTTCCGAATGTTGAGATCGGCCACGACTGCATTGCATGCAATTAACCTTCTATGAACATGGCCAGGCTCATCATAATTAATTCAGGGCTTATATGCGAGACCAATTTCCCGTCTTCGCATCAGCACTTGCGGCATTTCACAGAGACTCCATGGAGGTGAACGTGAGCTAGTCACGTGACCGCATAACTTTTTCATTAGCGGTTGGGGGTTTCTTTTCGGATGGGAGTTTCCTGCTGTCCTGCGAGCAAGTCTTAGGACAAGTGGGTGAAAACGACTTTGGCGCTGTCGCAATTAATACACTCTCCACTCCACGCTCCACCCAGCGCACACTGGATGCCAAGCCACCGTGGAAGTCCTTAACATTCTTTAATCGCACATGCCGTGTGCGCTTTTCAACAATTGGAATATTTAATTAACTCCCTGGAATACCTTTCAAAGGTGGAAAAAGTTTGGTGAACAGTTTGATCCAGCTGGAGGATTTTTGGAAATTAGTTTACTGCGCGCCCCTCTGCTAGGTTTGATTTTTGGTTCGCCAATCGGTACTTTATTTCCACATGCGCATGCTGTCAGACAGACAGACAGACAAGTACACACTGAACACTCGTACCGTGGCACACTGGCAGGCTGGCTGGCACACATACTTGTAGTAATTTCCTGTCCTTCCTGATAACGATGACAACGCCCATGGTGACGCCCACGACTATAACCACGACTACGACCACGGCAAAGTCCATGTGGACGATGAGTTGCTGCTGCAGCAATTTATCAAGCATATAATTCAGACCGTGGTGGGGGTGAGAGTGTTGGCTAGCAGTGAGTGGCAATTAAAGCAAACAACAACAGCGGAGGAGCGTAAATAATCCCACAGACACACTCAGCACGCACCCGCACTGGGCACATGCCTAGTTTCGTGCTACGGGAGCCACAACGAAGCAGCAACACTTTGGGGCTGTTGCACAAGCGGAGTTGCCTTGGCCCTGCCCCTGCCTGGGATGCTGCTGTGGATTTTCTGCAGCACTACTGAGAATCTGTCACTCTGTCCGGCAATCCAAACGAAACCAACGAGTCCAAGCGAACCGAAACGAAACGAAACCAAAAGAAGCCCATTGTCAGCATTTTTACCCAAGGAACGGGCAGCCCAGCTGACGAAAGAGGCGGAGGCGGGCCGGAGGCAGCGGCGAGACGGGACTCGGTGCGTATGAGCAATTCTATAAAATACCAGCACACGCCAACAGACGTCCAGACAAGGGAAGGCAGTGTTGGAAATTTGGACCAATGCCTTTGTGAACCTCGTTAGCAGTCGCAAAATAAAAGAATCTGCAAAATTAAGAGCCAGAGACAATGACAACAACCCTCGCTGGTTGCTCGCCCAAAACTCAAAAGTTTCACTCAGCTGCTCATCAGCTGCTCACGTTTTCCCCCAATTTCCCGCAGAGTTATCCGTGCTGGATGCAGTTGGAGGAAAATTAGCAGATTTGAATTCTATCAGGACGTGGCATCTCAAGCACCAGGAAGCGAAAAATTCTATGGTCATATTTACTCTAAGGGTGTGTCCCATCCAACTACCCTACTGTTTCAGATTGCTGCTGCAGAGTTTTACAAATATTATTACATCGTTTTTTCTTATTTGTAGCTTTGCTGCAGCTCCATGTGCGTTGACAAATAATTTGTTTCCGGCCTCCGATCCGGCTGCACAAAATCTCACATGTCCTGTTCTGACTGCACATATTGTAGGCAGCCGTGTGGAGCTTAACTCGGCGGAGTTGAATTATATGGGGAGCACAACTTAAATTTCCTGCAATTAATTTACGGGCATAGTACTTACATTGTACATACATACATGTGTACACCATACATTCATCTACTTATGTGGCTGGCCTTGAGAGTTCCAAAAGTCAGTAAGCTCGGCCATATACAATACATGGCAGCTTTCAAGAGAGAGAGCCAAAAAGAAAGAATGTATCTATAGTATCTATACATAGGTATGGAATGAGAAATACACACTCGCACTCGCACAAACACACACAAGAAGAGTCTGGGACACATATGGCCAGAGCTTCGGGAAGGCACATCAAACTTTTGCTGTACGGTTGAATGAGGCAAAATTCAACAAATCATTTATGGCCGATGTCCGGACTGGTCGGGCAGGGGCACTGCCCCACTCAAGGAAATCGCCCCTTTAAAGTGCTTAGCCAAACTGTGCAGAAGTCAAACGTGGATGCGCTCGATCTGGGTGTCTGGATGTCCGGCACATGCTTACATGGTATGTCGGTGTGGCAAGTGTCTGCCATGGGTGGGCTGAGCTCCTGGAGAGGTCTGGTGCCGGAGCAGGTCCTTGTGCTGCCGTAATCCTGTTGGAATGGGCGTTGGAAGAAGGAAGAACCTTCGCAGTGGCAGCTCATTACGTGTGCGAAAACTTTGATGGCTTGGAACCAGGTCCATTCTGCTTGTATCCACATTTAATCTCAATCGAGTCGCTTCCCAGAATTGAGTTTGAACAGTGGTTCTAACCGCTGGCACTCTCAGGGCCAACGTTTTAACTTGTACTTTAAACTCTTCACAACGGAATGAGGGAATTAAATCCGAGTATATCCGGTGTAATGGCTGACCTGCTGGCTGGCCCGGAAAACAGCTCCGACAATAATCTCTTCAACATCAACTAGCGATGACGACTACAGACACGTCGATAGATGCTCTGACTTCTCTGAAAACAATACAAAGTTGACCAAAAGCTGACACTCAGGTCCGACAAAAGGACGATCCTTAGTCCAAAATCCAAAATGAAAGGGTAACTCTGGGTATGCGTCTGTAAAGGCTCAGTAATCGGCTGGTAAATCCAGGTGCTGGATAAAACCAGGGACTCATGGGACTAATAGTTGCGAAAATGATGCATCAAAGTGTTTGCTTGATTTACCGTCTGCAAAGTGCATTAGAGAGTTGGTTTAAGTTCTAAAGATTCCCGAAGATCAACAACACATCTACTGCACAGATGATTTTATTTAAATATTTCCGAAAATTATTTACAACTATAATTTTACACTTAGCGGAGTAATCGGCTGGGAATGCCCCCAAATGGAAACTTCTCAATAGCTTGGTCCATCGATGTCCGTGTCAGAGATATCGGACTCCAGGTGCTGACAGCGCTTCCAACGGCGACAACTTTGTAAAGTTGGTCGAACGCACCTTTAAACACTTTTGTTTGCCAGATAGCCAGGATCGATGCAGTGTAATGTCGATAATGGGTCGCACAGCTTAGCATTTTAGCAAACAATTCAACCGACAGTGACATCTTATTGGGGTCGGTGATAAGTTCTAGAGCAAGTTTTCGGCCCACTCCAGACACTCCGGAGGGTCAAAAGTTATCAGCCACTTTGCGGAGTCGCAGCCGGAACCGTTCCACTTACGGTTGCCGCTATTCTCTCTAGTACTAGTACCCTAGCAAAGGGGATGCCATCAAGAATTAAAACCCTTCGGGAGGCAAATGCAAAACTCGCAACCTGGTCGCAAGGTCGATGGGTTAAGGTCGAGTGAACTCCAAAAACTCTGGGGCTCTTGGACTCCAATCAACAGCAGCTGCACAGACAAATTCGCTGGCCAAGTTTCGGGAAAGTCGGGGAGAGGAGCAACGGAGGAATGGTCGAGTGGGACGCAATGAAGGCTGTCAGAAACATGAAGAAACTATATAAGGAGGTCTCGTCGGCAAAAATAAGAAATTCGTGCGAGTGAAAAGGGCGAGTGAAAAGGCTTTCGCTGATTAACACTTTGAAGGCAATGTTAAAAAACACGAGTTTAGTTTGTTTCATAATTTAATTTTTAATAGTTTGCTACATTTTCTCTTCTCTAAACATTTCGGTACATGAACCACTTTCACATTTTTCGCGACCTTGCCTCACAAACTGCGCCAAACCATACGGTAAACACTTCAAAAACTTTTGTCCGCAATCAACTTTCCGCGTCGACAAGCAAACGAGCACTGACAGTAAGAAGAAACGGCGAGAAACTATGCCACCGACGAGACCTCCTTATATAGTTTCTTCATGGTCGGAAATGAGTGAGAGCTCGTCGAGACAGTTGCTGGACAGAGAAGGTTCAGACAATGTTTGAGGCGGGAGGAGGACAGGAGAGAAGGTAGGTATGGCAGGGAAGGAATATAAAAATTAGATTGTTGAATAAAACTGCTTGTTCGCCCCGAAACTGGCAACAATAGTTCTCATTTAGTTGCCACAAGTGTTCGAGCTCTCTGAGACTTACAAGGCGGAAAATGAACAAAAAGCAGTCAAGTAACCCAAGGAGACGAAAGACGAAAGACAACAAAGGGCAAAGGTCCAGCGGACGAGGACTAGAGGCAGTCGATCAAGGCTGGACGGACACGCAGGAGGCAGCGTGGCAACGTGGCAGCATAACAATTGGAACTGGAATCAACGGAAGTCACTCCAGTTTGTGCAATTTAATTTTGTAGTAAATTAAGCAGAGAACAACTTAAACCAGCATCTGTTGCAAATTCCCTGGCACTGCCCCAGTCTCATTACGGGCTGCCGCAGCAGGTCACAGATACTTGAGTGCCACATTTACATTCTTTAAGGGGGCACCTCTCAATCTTCCGTTTACGCCTTAGCCTCTGCGGGGCGGGGAGCTCTTAATCAGCTGGGGCAGGACAAGAGGATGGGCATTAATTACGCGTGCAGCTTGCCACGAGTACACACACATGAGTACTATGGTGTGCTATTGGCTCCTCGGGATGGGTAGAACGTATACATAGAAAAACAAGAAAAGGTCTGCTGATGGAAATGGAAGCAAACCGCCACTGCTACGTAGCCACAAAGCCAAATCATCTCTTTTGTCCGCAGTCCGGACAGACCGCAGACCGCAGTCCACAGTCTCCAGTGCAGAATTGGGGAGGAGCCCATCTAGGACAAGCTGAAATCATTTTCCTGTATCAGTTCTGCCTGGAGACGGTTGTCTGCGTGCATTTCATTAACGCCTAGCACAGGTCGATTGCTTGGCATCTCCGTCTTCGTCTCCCCAGGGAGACAGCCAGTCCGCAATTGCGGCTAAGTGGCTTCTGATTTCCGCTCTGCGAGCTCCGTTAACTGCACCACAACTTATTGAGTACTCCGAGACACTCGCCACTCACTACTCGCCTCCTATTCTCCGACATTCCCATTTGCCTTGTAATATCAGATTTCCTCCTGTACTTGGCTCCGTCGTAATTGCCGCTCTGTGCGCTGAGCTATGGTGCGGGACTGATGCAGAGGCAGACAGGGGAGACAGCTCGAGCGTTTGCATTTATATCAGCCCCCTGCTGCAGACGCAGCGAGTCTACTCGCTCGCTTTAATTGCTGTCCAACAAATTAATGCGATTATGTGTACGTGGTGAAAATAATCCGGCTGTAAGCGCATTTGACAGTTTCACGCGCACTCGTGTCCGATGCAACGCGACTTCTCCAGTCCCATTCAAGTCCGTGCGGAACCGAAGCCCCGCGTCACTTCAAAGACCAGACCGTAGGGTTGGGGCCTGACCGTTGTCACGAATCTTTCATTCCGCCCAGCGTGTAGGCGCAGTCCGCATGCCACTTAAATATTCTGATGGTCGACTTTGACTTTGACGTGGGTAGCATTTATTTTGGTTAGTTCAGTGACGGAGCCCAGGCCGGGGCCCATTGGTGCTCTTTAATAATACTTCGGTTGGATGACACCGATTTTGTGGGGTTAACATCTAAAATCCAACCAATTAATTATGCTAAATTATCTGCCATTGGTTGCAGATCTGTGACAAGCGGAACCTTTTCCACCTCAATTGCACTGTGGTTCCACAATGGGAAAATGAACAGTATTTAAATGGCATTCAGGCTGTCAGTGCTGTGGCTTAAGCCATTTAAATTATCCGATCTGGAGTTGTTAGTGGTGTTTGAAATGTGCTTTGCAAATTACTCTCTCCATGCGCCTAGCCTTATTTGCGTGGCTCAACTGCGGCTTGCACACACACGTGTGCTCCTATGAGTCTGATAAAAAAAACAAGTTCCCTAGTTATGTTTGCTTTTGGCAAGGGTAAATCAGATACTCCGATGAGCCCGCAACCCTTCCGTCCACCCAGCTGCTGACTGTCGACTGTCGATGAGCCTAGTCAAACACATTTTGCCTGCCTCAGTGCTTTCGGGTTGTGGAAAGGTTTTACGATATTGGCATAGGAATCCTAGGACCCGTGCCCCTCCGGTGGATCAACTTTTGGCACGCGGTGTCTTTGAACTTTTCAAATTTGCACGCTCCACGGGCAGGCATTAACAACTCTGCCGGAGACATTCGTCGCATGCCCGGGCCTATCCCCATTATTCGCTATTAATTTGTACAAGAGCAAACAAAGCTGAGATTACTTTGCATACTGCATGCCACCGGGAACAGTCGGCAACAGTCGTCAACAGTCGTCAACAGTCGTCAACAGTCGTCAACAGTCGCCAACAGTCGGACGGCGAGGATGGATGGAGGAAGGATAATGATTAAAGAAACCCCTTATGCGAAATCAAACACCCGGGGACATCAATCCCATGTGCGCATATATAATTGACGACGAATTCGGATTCACTTTAATCTTTGCTCTGATTCAGATTTGTTTTGCTTCTTTCTGAAATCCTTCGAGTGTGTTCCTGTTTTGTTCGCATGTCTACTCATGAAAGATTTACATTTCTTCAACGCAGCTCCGTCCTCAGCAGAGGGCAGGGCACGGTAGGACTCTATCTCTACCTCTACCTCCATCTCCGATTGCGATTTCGATTCCCATTCCGATTTCGCCTCCATGGCAACAGCTCAGAGAGTCAGCCTCCAATGGAGGCAGCTTAGGCGCCACCGCAACTGTGGCAGTGTCGCCATTGTTTGTCTTTAAACACATTTCACGGCGTCGTCTGCCGTTGGTTGTCTTTGAATGGGTACACGGATACACGTTTTCCTGTGGGAGTCTTTCCAAAAGACACTTTTAAAAAATTGTATAAATCAAACCGAAAGCACTGCAATTCTTTATTCATTAATAACGAAAAAGCCAAACTGAGCTTTAAGCAAGCCATGCCCATGTATACAGACACAGGACGAGGACAAGGACCAGCCCACAGCATCTCAGTTGACTTGACGCGGGCCTCGCTTCAGTGGCAACCCGCTCGCTGTTTGATCAACGTCATTTTTCGATTCGATGATTAATTGAACGAAATTCAATATTCACAATTGAATTACTGCTGCCTGGGTTGGCGTTGGCTGGCATTGTTCGGGCTCAAACAATGCCCTGGATCCCTCGAAGCCCTCAGCCCCAGCGACCCGACGCGTCGGTGCCATTGCCGGCGGTGATGTCGCCGCTGCCGTGCTTGTTGTTGTTCATTTTCTGTGGCAAACTCGAAGGAGGGCAAGAGGCCAACAGCAAAGGAGCTTAAACTCAACCGCAAAAAATATTCTCGTACGTACGCATATAAATTTCTCATATTTTGGGACATTGCAGCAAGTTTCCAAAGAGGAAAGCAACAGCAGTAGATACAACCTTCAACCTGCCCTGCCCATCATCAATCAGAAATTATACTTCGTTTCTGTCTGGCTTGTACAATCGGTGTACAATCGGACGAGATAAAGGTCCCAACATTCAGGTGGAAAGTATTTCACTGTCGAGTACTGCAGTCCAGTCAGTTCTACCCAGGCCCAAATACAGACGAGCTTTATGCGGAAATGATGCCGATGCAAGTCGAAACATGGAAAATCCATAAGATTGAACATGTTTGGAATTGTTCCACCCATTCCCAACCCCTTGCGCTTCGGAAAAGTACATTTGAATCAATTTTCTGGTAGTGATTGGGAGAGATGCGTTCCAAAGAATTTCAAGAGCGCCCAGCTCCCAAATCCAAATCAAAATGGAGAAGTATTCCCGAACTCGTACAGCAAAGTTGAAATTATGTTCAAAAATTCATTAAACAAACTTATGTATGTTTCGACGAACCTACAATAATGCTCGAGTATTTAAACGAGTATTCACGAATGTACCATGTACCATGGGTGTACCAGTGTCCCAGTTCCCCAGTGTAACTTGTTGGAATGGTGGATGGCGCGTAGATGGTGGGGTGCATGGGCAAGAGTCAACATTTGTGTGCGCAATAAATGGGAATTATGCAATAAACTTTTTCAGCGCGCTTTTAAGGGTCGCTCTGTTACCTACCGAAGGAGAGTCTGTGCGTTGGCCCGGAGCGGAACGGTAAAAAGGGAAAGCTGATTTCCGAACAAACGAATCAATCGTTTGTGCAATGCCAAAGTCCCTGTACACATCTGAGTCGGTGTCTGTAGTATAAAGCTGTTATAATGACACAAAGCAAAAAATGGAAAGCGGCGACAAAACTAACACCGAAACGCAACTCAAAAGAGGGCCGCCGGCGCTCAATCGAGATCCGCGCTCACTCGCACATCCGTTTCCGGTTCGGCTTTTTCTCCACCACCCACGCTAGCCCCGTCCCTTTCCCTTTAGTCGTAAATTTACAACTGCGCCACTTTTGGCTCTTACGGTGCCATAAATCGAAACAAAAGTGTCGTTTAGCAATTGAGAATTGAGAACAGAAACGAAATCATGGACCTAGGACTCTGACCCCAAGACGAACTTGGCTGCGTAGGGTCGATGTTGATGTTGATGTTGATGTTGGTTTCGGTGTCGATGTCGGTGCCCCACCCATGCCGTTAGGGTCATCCTGCCACCAGCTGGTGCAGATGAGAGAACTCTTCATCCGAATTATAAATTCAAGTGGAGGGAAAATGTTAACGGCCTGTTATGACTTTTAGTGGGAGCCCGGATGCCAGGCAATCCCCATCAACATGCTCGCCATTCGCAGCTCCGTTTGGTCAGACGGAGTCCGGTGTACCTTGTTCGGAGTTCGTCGTAATGAAATTAAATCACAGCCTGACCGCACTGAGAGCCCAGTTCCGGGCACCGTCTCAACTGAATTGGTTTACATGCCATCAGTGGCCAGAAAGTGGCTGGCGTCTCACCAACACTTAATTACTTTAGACACGTGACATCTTAATCCTTTTGGCCGCCCCGGCTGCGACCGACCGAAAACCGATGGCGACCCGCCTCTAGATGAAGCCACTAATCGATGTCGGTCGAAACTCAAATTCATTCTTCCTGGGCAGAGCGCGCGGAGATCCGAACAAAGGGTGGCCAACTGAGAGAAACCGCAAATCTGTGCTTAAAATCCATACTTGGCCCTATACCTCTTCTGAGGGAATCAATCAACAACCACAAATGCCAAATATCTGGCATTAGCATATTAATTTCATAATTTCTCCGAAAAAGCACCCTGAGCTCTACCGTAAAGGGCATCAAATCCAATTCGGTATCCAATCCCATAAAATTCATTTAATTAGTAATTTGTTACATTTCCTTCGAACATAAGTAAGTCTACAGTGTTAAAACATTAAAGCAAATACATTCGGCCATTGCTTCGTCTACTCCCAAATTCCGATTTCTGCTTAGATACTTGGATCCTCTTGAAGGAATTTCCTCTTTCATCTCATTAGAATGAAAACAAAACAATTTATTTTTCGGCTGCTTGAAGTTCTCTATTTCGAGGATTCACTTTAGGAGAATGTGTGAATAATGAACCCTACTGAGTACAGGGGAAATGCGGAGGACCACCACAAAGGGGCGCGTGTCGGGCTCCACAGGTTCGCAGGAAAGCTGCACGTTTCGGAACACTTCGTTTAATCACTGCACTATTATTAATCATTCAATTGTAATCCCCCGGCAATTATGTTAATGCTCAGCACATTTTTAATTAACCGAAACAGCGAACACAGGACGCACTTTGTGAAGCCGCAGAGGCATGTGTGCGATGTGCTAATGGAGCAACAGCAGGAGGTCACACACGAACTCCTAGGTGACTTGGAATTTCGGAGAAAAGTTCTATTTCAAAATACCTCTGTCTTCCGATTAACCACGACTTGGTTCGTCCTTGAACGAGCTACAATGGGAGCAATCTCCTTCAATCTGCTCAAAGCTCTTGAGGTCGTGATAAACGCTTTCTCGAATCAATCCGGTACGAATTACGCCCTCATAAGGGCACATTTTATGAAAACGAATTAACATAATACCTCGTTTATGACCGATTGCCAGCCAAGCAACCAAACCTCGTCTCGGGGTACTTAAGCAGAGTCACATTATGAATGAATTATGAATGCCACTTGGCGATGTATTGTTGTTGATTATGTTTGCAGAGAGAGAGTGCACACAGAGCCAAGGACAATGCTTTGGAGTGGTGTCTCTTAATATTCAAACGTCAAAATGTTAATTTCCTCGTATCTGCAGCAACTTTTAAGCGAATTTCACATAACAGCGAGAACTTTTCACATAAACGACCGAGACCCACTCATGCTCGTAGACTTGCAGCCCCACACACTCGGGCGCTGTCGCACAAAATTGCTCTGCATTTACATACTCATATTTGCGGAAACATAATTGTCTCCTCGACATGCTCAGTTCGTCCTGTGTCTGTGCCTGTGTCTGTGCCTGTGCCTGAAACAAAAGTATTGCCTTGGCCATGTGCGCGTCCGAGAGTAAAATTTCAATGCTAATGAGCTCCGCTCCACCTCGACTGCTAGAGATCATTGTGATCAGCCTCCTAGAAATATGACTCCTCTGTTAATATCGAAACCAAGAACCGAGCAAAGATAATAAATTGTAAGAACAGTTTCATTAGCACTGAAAATTCTTTTCAGCTTTATTCTTAGTAGTTCTGCAGGAGATCCCTCGCTTAGACAGATTAAAAATATGTATTTTATATGTTCCATCTAAGACATCTTCCCCTTCATAAACAGCTTTATAGACTGAACAATGAAAACCAATGTTGTTTGGGTTGTTTGGAGTGTCTGCGTTGCTTTTTTCGCATGGCGATCCGCCCAGAGCAATCCATTTGTTTGTTTGAAATGCACTCATACACAAATTGCAATGCATTTCAACGTGTGCATTTGGCAAACACATAAACTTGCTCGGACTGTGTGTGGCTGGAACGAATCGAATGCTGGCCCTGCCTCCATATCTGCACGCAGCTTCAAGGGACAGAAATGCAGAAATGCAAATCAAAGTTCGCAAGTTTGGCCCTGGGTCTCCCAAGTGCGGAACTTGCACCTGGGGCACTTGCTCGTGCGCTGCACCGACATTTATTCTCGCATATAAATATATTGGTATGCTAGTTGCAGGTACACAGATATCTAAATTGTTGGCCTCGAGTGGAGGATGGAGGCGCCAGAGCACCGGTTATTCAACTCATAAGGGTAATCGATTTTCGATTACCTGCAAGGAGCAGCCGGAAGCCCCGCACAGTGCACAGTGCACAGCTCCTAGTCCAGAAGCTCAAATTGAAATTCCGACCAGGACACCTCCGTCGATGAACTACAGTCACGGTCTGTTGCTGAGGTCCTTCTTGGAATGTTGTGTGGAGATAAAAGTGGCAAACTACAGCTTTCGACGAGTGTTGCTCTTGCAACACGCACAGCCGCACACTCGCACCCTTACACCCTTGGCCCGGTACGACTGCAGATGCATTGACACGTGTAGTTTGTTATCGATGGGGCAGCAGCATTGTTATAAATTTCAAATGCATTTCGAATGGGTTTCAGGCCGACTCGGGACCACGCAAGGGCCAGGTCGCAGTGACTGTTTACGAGCATTGGCCAGGTCGACAATTGGTTGAAGTTAGCATTTGGCTGAGGATTATTGAAAAATAGAAACAAGCCAAATTAAATTTCGGCTTCCCACGAACGTGACGGTAATGCAAATGGCCACAGAAACAAAAACCTGCGGCAGGCCGTTGCGGGCCACGGTAGCCCACGTGACAATGTGCGGAAATGTCCTTAAAGCGATATGCAATACGAGTAGGTAGCATTTACATATGTATGTAGCAAAGTAAATCTGCTTCGGTTAGTAATCGTGATAGTGAGGGACCAAAATGGCAGAATATTCTGGGATATTCAAAACTAAATGTATGCGTTTAAATACTTTTCCGGCTTCTCTCTGCCTCAACGGGATATGTAAGCGTACGATACACAAAGGGAAGTCACTTAAAGCTGTCTCGGACACCCCACACCACCCCACACACTATTAAAGTCATTTGAAAATCAACAGAGACTGCTCCATCATCAAGCGGCAGTCGATAGTCGATACTCGTCAGGGGAGAGCGGACAGCCAACATCATTGTCGATGTCATTGTCGGTAGCATTTTAATTGCGCCAAGCAAGGACATTTTTGCAATTTGAATGACACAAAGCCAGAACGAACGTACAATTTACGCACTGTGGGTGCCTGACTGTGACTGATGCTGGGCGACCCAGCAGCTCCCATCATATGCAATCACTTGCGGTATGCGTGTCCCGCTCGACTGCTTCTGTCGACACTGGGGACCTGTACATGCATACGTATGAACATATACATATGTATACTTGCATGTCCTGCGTTGCCTCGCATTTGGAATGCAAATCAACAATGACGACTGGGAGCACGACCGATCCACGCTTTTTGTGCATGCTGTCGACTCGAGCACTACATTTGTCGAAGACTTTAAGCAACGAGAACACAACGGCCAGTGCCAAAAATGAACGGCGAATGTCTAGAATGCTAAATAGTTCGAATAGTTGTTCCGCCGGTTGCTGGAGGGTTTGATTTCATCAATTAGTTAGGAATCAATTAGTGTACCCAGACATGGGCCATTACAATTTTGGCCAGATTATTCGCCCTCCGTTCCCATGCGAAGTAGTTATTTTCAGGAGGTTAGATTGCTGCTACTGCCGTAATACTAACGCAAGCATCGCCAAAGAAACAGTCTACACGGCGTTGATTTTGAACATTGTATATTTATATTTGAATATGTATGTACATATGTAAAAAGGCTAGCTCAGTGCACAAGCGTGGACCACCCCAAGAGAGCAAAAAGCGGAGATGAGATAGATCAAAGCGGAGATCGCGAGAGAGAGAGAGAGAGAGAGAGAGCGTGGAAGCGTCATACGCCAGAGAGAGAGAGAGGGAGAGCGAGAGAAGTTGGGCTGTCGTATTTTGCGTCGGTACCAGGAGAGAATAAGTCTTTATTAGTAAGCCGTTTGAATATGTCAAAGAGATAATTAATTGACACACCCATTACATGTTATATATAACCCGATAAACTATCCTTTAAATAAACCTAACCCACATGTATATTGTAGTGTGAATATTCCAGTATCGAAATACTCTGTCGTGGCTGTGAGAGTGCGGGGGTGGAATAGCCAAGTCCCCTCGAGAGCCGTACCGATCGTGAGAGAGATCGCAAACCCACTCTTGGAGCGCTGTCAGAGAGCTTTAACAGCACTTCATGGTTGTGCTACAGGCTGTTAGGGGGCCGCCAGCGCTGCTCACCTGAAGAGTGTATAATTATATTATAGTATAGTTATAGTATATTATGTAGTAATTATTTATTTTCCATTGTCCAGTCTTCGGTAAGCTCATCAACTTTATTGAAAGGATTCAAATTAATTGAATTTGTAAAATGTTAAAATTTGTAGAAAATATTAAACGGTGATTGACTCTATACAGAGAAATGGATTTACAAGTTCATAAAATAACAATTCTACGAGTGTTCCACAAGAATTCTGGAGTGAGCTGAATGCTGTTTCACTTGAGTTGAGTTGAGTTGCCTTCAGGCAATTGTCAAAGCGATTTTCGTTTACTTTAGATTTCGTTTATGGATGCGAGTTGTACTTTCTGTTAATTACTTTGACAGCAATCAAAGTTGTCCCTGCAGTACATCCAGTAACCAAGCAGTAACTTTGGCAAAACTTTCACTGCCAAATGACGTTCAAAGGACTGCACATACACTTGATGAGCACTCTCCGAGATGGAAGTCGGAAGTCCTTAATTGCAGCCGGAAGGAGATTGCAGTTGAAGGCAAAGTTTGCCAACGAGCCTCAATATATCTCAATTAATCACTTCCAATGCCAGCTTGCCATAAGGCAGCACACGACAGGACGATATTCAGGGACAACACAACAGTATTATTCAGAGGATATGTGTCAGGTCGCGTCGAGTACAGACGGGTGTGATATGACAGGCCAGGCCAGGCCAGGCCACGACTCAGTAATTTGACTCAATTTGAAGGATTTGGGGGAGCCCCAACCAGCTGCTTTGTCTCCTCCCCCCTCCCACCGGACTCTGATCAGAGGGTGGGGAGTGCCTGGCGCCAACATGAAATTAATAGAGAGCCCAGCGCCATCATCCGCAACTTCTTCGCTCTGATGTGAAATTCATTGCTGAGCGGACACAATTCGAAGCTGCTGCCGGTTGGTGGGTAGGCGGGTTGGCGGGTTGACGGGTTGCCGAATAAATTTACAAGATGAAACACAAATATTACGAGTATTGCATCAGGAGCAGTAACGACATAAACTAATTTGTAGTTGAAATCAAGTTGCCATTCCGCCATTTCCTTCATGGCCATATCCAATATTAAATCAGATATGTACGAGTTCGTATAGCGAAAAACTTGGTTCCCGACTAAAGAGCCCCACATCTACATCATGGCCTACCCCACGCATACACCAAAGACAATATAATAATTGGCAAGGCAACAAAATGCCTTTGTGATGCCCATAAAAATGTAGAAGAATGCGATGAGCCAGCCCATTGGAAGGGGGCCAGCCTGCCAGAGAAGCTGATAGAGCCTCGGAAGCCCAAACGGGCAATCGAAACGGAAGAGACCAGCCTCATCATTATGGAAGAAAATTGTTTTTGAAAAAGTAAATCGAAGACAAAATGACCAACAGCCGCCGGCATGACAACGCCACAATGGCCCAAATGAGACAGACAAATAGCCCCGAACAAGGACGGGCCAGGACGAACGAGGGGCTGGGATGTCTAAACATTACTCCCGACCCGATGGCCCATGGCCGATGCCCGACGCTCGTCAACCGATGGCCGACTGCGATGGGTTAGCGCATTTATTTTTGGTCTTTGGGCTAAAAGTTTATTCAGCTGTGAAAAATTTCCTTAAATTGTTTGTTGTCGCTCCGATGGGTGGCTGGGAAAAAAAAAGAATTTAACTTTGAGTTTCAGTCAAGCATAAATTCCATAAACATTGCTATTAATTTCCCCATATAATGCAAATTAAGCCAAACACCCAACCCCAACCCCAGCACTCCATCCGAGCGGGAAGCGGAACCCACCCAGGACAGCTTCCGGGGAATGCAACATGCAAAGTCCATTTGTTTCGGCACTCCCAATGCTTCTTGTGCTTACTTGGCATCCAAGTGCTCCGCGGCACACCAAATGCCACCTAAGACGATAAGAACTCTTCAATATTTCTCGACAACCTCGAGGCCCAAAGCCACCAGCTCTGCCATAAGCGAACTCTTCAATTCCAATTTTAATGCCAAGGCGCAGCACGATTGTCCCCGTGGCTCCCGTGGATATTGAGAGGGCAGAGCTCAAAAAAAGCATGCATTGAGAGTCGTTAGCCAAATACGACACTCTTTATGCACACTCGGGCAATCACATTCGCATTCCTATTCCCATACCCAATCCAGCCACAGTCTTAGTAATGTAGTTTTCCGATGCCAACGCACGTGTGACAGGTGGCGAGGCAGGGACGCCGCAAGGAGTAAATTGAAAGGAAACGCAGAGCAAAGCGATTTCATTAAAGCTCGTCAAATATTAAAGATGCGAGGGGACAGGAGGAGCCAGCGTTGGCAACACGTCTGTGGTAGGCTGGCAGGCTGACAGACTGGAAGACTGGAAGACTGATGGAAGGGGTAGGTTGGGCTTGGTGTTGTTGTCCTTATGGCTGGGCTGTCGTGGTTGTCGTACGTGGTACGTAACGTCTCCGCTGCCATCTCGAGGGCGACAGCGAGTTTCTCGATGTTTTCATTCTCTTTGTTGTCGCTGAAGTCATCTTTTATTACATTTCGTCTCTTAAGTGTCAGAGCATGGAACGGACAATATAATTTACATTCAGTATGCAAATGGACCAGCCGCCCCACACGCACAAAACACAGCCCATCAACCCGACGAAGCCGGCCCGGGCGAACATGTATCCGTGTGGCGCAATAGCGTTCGGAAATGGCAAATTTACAATAAAAATACAAAAATTTGAATGCGTCTTGTTGTAGAAGGCAAACAAGGCCCTGTGGCACTCGGCAAAGGGCACGTCGACTCCTTACAAACTCTGGTTGGAGCCCGTTACAGCGGAACATATCAGTCTTCATTCGGGAACTTATAGCCACAATGATTTCCCAGCAATGGTTTTAGACTTTTTCCATTGCATAACAGAAACATGCAACCGAAAATCAGCAACAAGGAAGGAAGTTTATAGGGTACAGGTTATAAATTTCTGCTTGTACACACTGATTATCAATAAGAGGACAACTTAATTAATATTTCAATTCATTCAAGTGGTTTGCTTAATAAAAAAAGAAGGAGTAGCAGGCGCAATGCGAGCACACTTGCTCCGATTGAGTCCATTCTCCTCCAGTGGCCCACTCGTTGAACTGGGTGCCCAGCATCCCCGGCAAGTTTCTATAACTTGGCATTTAAGTATTGGTATTATAAGTATTACAGGAACCGACTATAACAAGTGACTTTTATTGACTTTAACTCTCGCCCAGCCACTGATCGAAATGCATCACAATCATTATATTTACATGTGTACCCATAACAGAGAGCAGAGAAAATATTTAGCGACCGACTGACAATGACAACAGTGGCAGCGAGCGTTGGGCCCATTTTCAGTTTTAAGTTTCATTAATTTACTCGCGGGCCCGCCGCTCTGGCTAACTCTCACTGCCACTGTTGGCGAGGTGGCAGCACAAAAACAGTCTGCAATGTCAATATTTTGGAACAGGCCGTTGCTCTGGCCCTGGCTCCCAGCTGCCAGCTCCCAGCTGCCAGCTGCCAGCAACACGTCGCAATGCAAAACGAGCAGCACGCTTGCTCAACCTTCCAACTACATGATGCCCCGTAAATAGTGCGGGTATCCTGTTTGAATTTGATATTTCCACTGCTGTTAGGATTACCCCTTCACTGCCTAAGCTGATGATTACGTTGATGATTCTCTAACGCGTCCACGTGCTGCGTGGACAAAGGCATCCGACGAGTACGGGGTACAATACACTGAGACGACAAACAGTCTGCATCCGTGCCTAGAGCGGCAGTTGCAAAAGGAAAACACAAATAGGCTGGCAGGGAAGAGCAAAGAGGAGCCCCACAAACGAAACAATGTCGGTCTCGCCACCGCCAGCGCCACAGCCACCGCCACCGCGCCCTCCAGTACCCAGTACCCGGCGCGCCGAGAAGGCAAGTAAAACAAAGTAAAGCCACCCCCGGCCAACGTAAGCACAAACAGCCGTGGTCATTCGATAAAAATCGGAGCCACTAGCCGCACCAAAAAGCATGGTAGAAAGAGAGTAAAAAGAGCAAGGAAATCCGCGGCGTAAAATTTGTGTGCCTGCTACAAGTCCCTCTCGGGATAATTTTAATTAACGTCGCACCAGGTTGACGCACAGACGAGCGCACTGTGCACACTGCAGCACACCAACTCGCGAGCGCAATTAGCGCCAACAGCGAGGAAAGTTGTTTTGGCTGATGCAAGCAACTGATGTCTCATGGCTCAGCGTCCCCTGGATCCGTTCCCTAACTGTGCCAAATTAAATGCCCATCCATAGCCCTTCCCATTTAACTATTTAAGCCAATGCAAAATCCACAACTAATTTTAGAAAATACTTTGCCGGAGGCTAAAACTAGGTTGGTTTTTTTAAGCTTAAGTTTAAGTTTAAGTCTAACAATTCGTAAGCGCCAGGATGCCGGTGAGCCGAAGCACTTCGTTTTTGTCCTCTTTCCACCCAATGACCAATTTTATTCGAACTTTAAATAAATTGTCTAGAGAGAGACTGATCCAACGGAAATAGCATTACCTGCAGTGGCTTTGACGAGGATCCACTGCGGGATCGGTTTTAGAAGACGTTTGCTGGTCATGCAATCCCCACTGTAGCGAAATAATTATTCTCATGTTGTGAAAGTCCTTGAATATACCATTTAAATACCGTTTTAAAAAGTGCTGGTTGATGTTTCGCAGGTTGTCCAACTGGGTGATGTGCGAGCATGTTGGCATGTTTGGCCCAGTAGTCTTGAAAGGATCCTGATCTGAAGGACTGTAGAGGGTTAACTGGACCATTTTCAATAACTCTTAACAGCGGAAAACCATTCAATGACCAGCCACCCGGACTCAGAGGCAAGCTCACATCTTAAAATTTACGCGCTGACTTAAACCTACAATTAAGACAGACTTTTTGCATTAACGTTAATGTTAAATTTAACAAACTATTAAAAGCGCCACCTATGGCTGAGTTTTTGCGCTTAATGCTCAATAATAGAAGGCGCTAAAATAAAGTCTTAACTCGCCAGCGCTGCTAGAGAATGCCCGCTAGAGTGCACCAGCTGTCGTTACATTACAAAAATCAATAGATGGCGGTTTAAATTTCAACAGATTCTTCGCAAATTTTTTGGTTTGGCAAAGTAGTTACAGAACCGGTACTCGAAAACTAAATAGGGTATATTGTATTTGTGGGGAATAAAGGTTGTATTTAACGCACAGAAGGAAACGATTCCGACCCCATAAAGTATGTATGTTCTTGATCATCATCAATAACGGAGTCGGTATACATCGACATGTCTGTCTGTCTGCTGCCCGTCCGTCTGTCCTTCTGGTTATCTGTCCGTCCGTCTTCATGAGCGCCTGGATATCGAGACCAATTTTTATCATTCTTTCTCGCTCGCACACTCTTCCGTGTTGGCTGGAAAAGTAATGTAGATGTAGATGACAGATGTACAAAAAATGTAAATGTAAAATGTAATAATAAAAAAATCATGAGGTTAAATACATAAGTATGTAAATCTGTGCATACATACAAAAGTATCACAGTAAGGTTATGTAATGTTAATGTAAGGCGAGTCGTTCAGTTATAAATTCAAATTTCAGGTGAAAGAAGAAGGAAGGCCAGAAGAAATCAACTATTTTTGGGCGCTGCGGAATGAGACAGCAAATTGAAAGGAAAATTTCCATGTAATCGATTGCCGTTATGGATTATATAATTGTTCCATCCCGCCTGCCACTGAATGGTCCCTATGACCTAGCAGCCTGCTTTGGAGCCGATGTCGGTGGTGGCGTTGCTGCTGTTTGTTGGTACTGCGCTAAATTAGGAACTTAAATTTAAAGAAATATTCAACCCAGAATATGTAAATTATTTCAGGAGCTAAACACGAATATGAAGCTAAGGGTGGGGCATGCTTTGCCAATGAGAATGGAATGAAGCACACCGCCCTGAGATATCTCGTCTTGTATTCTAGTCCACCTACCCAAATAGATACGAATCTTCCTAAGTACCACGCAAAGGTCCTTGGTGTAATTAAAAGGCATGTTTTGTTTTTCCAATTCTGTATCAAAGTAAATCTCACAAAAAGAGAGAGCATATAGATAAACAGATACCACGGACATTATTGACTAAGTTAGACGCATGTACATACAGGTAGACCATGAAAATTGTATATTCATTTGTCAACGAGGCCGTCCCAGCTGCCACTCAGGCAAATTATTCGTGGAATTAAGGGATGTATTAATTATTGTGCGTCCTATCCATTAGGTAGCTAAATCACAAACCATTTTACTTGGCTCACCTTCAAATAAATCCTCCTTTGGAAGTAGTGCTGTGAGAAGAGAGCGCAGACATTGTACACATATTACCTGCTCAGAAAGAAACAGGTATTTTGGCTCTGCTCAGGTCTGACTGGAGAGAAGCGGTCGTCGAGCGACTTCGGCCAGACTGAGACAGCGGCTTAAGATCGCGATTCATTGCTCAGTGAGACACGGTCGCGTGTGCAAGTTCCAGGCGGTCGAATATCCAAAGTCTCAAGAGATCCGATCCGAGCGAAACCAAGAGGGCCAACGAATCAGCAGACATTGGGCTACGGCACACCTCATTAGCATTCATTGGCTGAAAATATCTATAAATACGCAGAGTGAATGCAAAACGGAAACCTGAAAATCAGAATCCCATGACGCCATATTTGTTTTTTGCCTTGATTGAGAGACCGACTATACTCCGTGCTCGTACAGTGTAAGCGAGTCTCAATCTCGAGTGTCTCCAGTCTCCCAGTGAGTGTGTGTGCTTCGAGTGTACGCGAGTGTGTGTCTGGAGTTGGAGTTGCAGTTGGAGTTGCAGTTGGAGCTGTAGCTGAAGCTGAAGCTAGACAACTTGTTCGAAGGGAAACAAACGCATTACGAATTCTTAGAGCCAATTTCGGGAACGAGAATATAATTGAAAAGAAAATAAAATAAAAGAAAATAAAAGCCAAGCCCAGGGCTGGCCTGTGTGTGTGTGTTTTGTGCCGCCTCTTTTAGCACACACCGCTATGGACGAGTGTGCGTGTGCCGCCGCGAGTGTTGGTGTTGCCCCGATATTGTGTGCCCTGTGTCTGTGAGCCTGTGAATCTGTGAGTGCGGTGCGCAAGAAATACCCGCTTACATCAGCGAAAAGTTAAGAACGAACTCACTTACACACACACACACACCGCACAAAAACGTATACAAACACACAACAGTGTGTTGGCTAACATAGAGAGCAAAACCAGAAAATCCACATTGTTCGGGTTCGGGTTCGGTCTCCGTCTCCGTCTCCGACACTGCTCTCTGCTCTCTGCTGCCATCTACAGCCAGCTCGAAGCTCAGCTACGTAGCGATCGCAACGTAAGCCACTCCGGTTGCGGTTGGGTTGTTTGGGACGGACCTTTGTTCTCGTCACGCCACTAGAAATCTCCCAAATAGTGCTGAGAATGGGCGACTCCACGCCCATTTGCCGCTGCCGCGTGCTCTATTTGGGCAGCGCGGTGCCGCGCCAGAGCAAGGATGGGCTCCAGGGCATTCAGGAGCCGCTGCGCAGCCTCTACCCCTCGGAGGGGGCTGTGGGCGCCAAGGGCATCGACAGCTGGCTGAGCGTCTGGTCGAACGGCATTCTGCTGGAGAATGTTGACGAGAACCTCAAGCAGATCACGCGCTTCTTCCCAATCGAGTCGCTCCACTACTGCGCAGCCGTGCGGCAGGTTCTCATTCCCGAGCGAGGCAACTCGCATCCGGAGCCGAAGTTCCTGCCCCTGGACTCGCCGTTCGCCCGCATGCCGCGCGCCCAGCATCCCCCCATCTTTGCCGCGATCCTGCGCCGCACCACTGGCATCAAGGTGCTCGAGTGCCACGTGTTCATCTGCAAGCGGGAGGCTGCGGCCAACGCTCTAGTCAGGTGCTGCTTCCACGCATATGCCGACAACTCGTATGCCCGCCAGCTGGAGACGGGCAGCACGGCGGGCGGAGGAGGCAGCAGCGTCTACGGCACCGTTAAGAGTGCCACAGGCAGCCAGTCCAACGGCGATCTGGCCAACGGAAATGGAAATGGAAGTGGAAACGGGCACACAAGCCATCATCTGTCCCTAGCCGCCCAGGGCGGCTGGCGGTCTCGTGCCGGCAGTACAACCACGCTCAACAGCCTGGGGCGCGCCTCCAACGGACATGCCCACAATGGATCCGCACTTGGCATGAACGGTGGCAGCACTGGCAGTGCCGCGGAGGGCTACACCTCCGTCAAGAACTGTAAGTAGTCCGCTCGTGTTTGCTGCAAAAGTCTTTTGTCCCGTCCGATTGCTTCAACGCCATAGCATGCAGTTAAGCGGTACAGTTGCAAATTCTAATTATTGGCATTTGACGACGACTCTGCTCCATCTTCGGGGACTCTCGGCTAAGAGATGAGCCTCACCTTGAACGTAGTTGGTACAGACACACACACACACACACACACATGTGTAAGTCCAGGCAGGCGGACAGGTAGTCGGACACACTAACGTTTAACGTTGTTGAAAACATATAAACTGTTGGCCAGACCAGCATGTATTGGCTCGCTGGGAGTACTTGGGTGCAGTCCAGGCATTCCGTTGCTGGACTGCCGGAACGAACCCATGTCTCTGGCGAGAGCAGAGCCTATCCCATAGACAGAAACAGAAACAGAGACTGTCCGCGATGGATGGTGAAACGATGACGCGAACGACAATAGCTCTGGTGACGACTGCAAAGTCTGGCAAGAGAGAGAAACACTTATCTGGTGTTTCGCTGCGACCCAAACACTTTCCACTCATTTAAATTTCAACGATGGCGACCAGACAAACAGACTGACAGCAGACATACGGACAGGCCAGCTTCGCGGACAGAAGCCGGACAGATGAAGAAGGTAAAAACTCACCGGTTTACGACTCTGTTGTTTCTCCGAGCCCCATTCTCCGTTGGCTCGGCTATTGCAAAGTTATGATAATTACCATGTAAATTGCTGAAACTGAGGAAAGCAGCTCTGCCCCTGACTCTGTCTCTGTCTCTGCCTCGTGTCTGAGTTTCCCCTAGCACATCTCTAACTGCCGCGAATGCAAACAAGCGCGATCGCTTGGCATTCGAATTAGCCGAATTTCGCTTTCGACTTTGACTTGACTAATACCAAAATCCCACTCCCTAGTCGTTAATTTCAATGTATACATGGCATCGCATACTCGTCTCGGTGTGTTTGAATATAGAAAGCAGAAAATATGACAACCATTATCGGGGATCTGCCTAAAGTCTATCCCCAGGATGAATACTAATAATATTTTCACCAGATAATGAATCTACAAGCTTAATTGTATCATCCATTAGCTAAACTGGATTTCGTTCAATTGGCGGAAGTGTACTTAAAACGCGCATTTCCTTCCTCTCATTGGAATATGAGTATTTACAACATTATAAATAATTACTACGTGTACATAAATATGTACTTATGTATGGATGTGCAATCGATGGTTATTCGTAAGACCAAGCCGAAGAGGAAGGAGGTTGGGTCTTGGTCGTTATGAGTGTGACTTTGTTCACATGATAGTTCCTCGGTCTTTCGCATCTTCATCAAAACCAAATCAAGTGACTTGCAGCAAACGGTCCGCTAATTAATGATAGCCCATTCCGAGACATTTGTTTGCTTTTGCATGGTTCTCACAGCTCTCTCAGAGCACAACGCTTTTGGCCACTTTCTGGCACGTTGGACGTGGCTCCCCGAGAACATGGACGCGACATGATGTACTGCCGGAGCGGAAAAGTTGAGTGGCAGACTGTGGCTGATGGCTCGTTGGTAACGGAGTTGTGGTCGCGTGCAGATTAGCGGTCGCCGACATTGGTGCCGCCAACGCAGCCGCTGGAGTTTGAATAGGTGGCAGGGCCATGGAGCATGGAGTATGGAGCATGGGGCATGGGGCAGGGGCATGGGGTGAGTACGTAAATCGAGATGAGCTCGTGAGAACGTTTTCGGCTAGGGCTCGCTATTTTCTTATGAGCAGCTAGCTCCCCTTGGGCCCGCTTTCATGAGCCATTCGCGGCGATCGGTGGGAAACCTGCCTTCGTGGCTATGGATGTATGTATTTACATATGTATATACATATGTATATAATGAAAGTCGCGAGAGGGTCGTCACAGCACGTCAATGTGTGAGTTTCTGAGTGAAACATAAGTCGCGAAATGATCAAATCTACCGTGGAACACGCTCATCTCCATCTCGTACACGAGTACGAGTGTAAAGCGTCTGTGCTCAGGTGTACGATTTTCTATTCATTAACATTTTTAATTTGCCGCTTGCCGTCGAGTTCTTTGTGACTGGAACGGAACGAGGTCGGCTCTCTTCGGGTCGCATTGGGTCGGATCATATCGGATCGAGGTGGGAATGTCAGGAAATTGCGTTTTGCTTTCATTAGAGCGACACTTACAGTGGATAGTGCTAATTAGCCAGACCGATTCCAATGGATTTTAATGGCAAGAAAGCGTGCTGAGCGCTGAGTGCAACTTCCCCCTGCCAATTAGAGGCAGTCCGGCAGATCCCTTCCACAGGAAGGCAATCCACAGGCAAACAGCTCCGAGCCGCTCTCTGTTGATCCAAATCATTTGCAGGTGGCTCTGACGAAAGATCCGTGGTCACATTTTGGTGTCAAATATCAGCCAGCAGACAAGTTTGCTGCTGCTGCAGGCCACATTTCAGGTCCAATATGTAGACCTAGAAAACAAATCACTAATCTACAATGCAAGAGTTTTCCTGGAGTTTTCTTTTTATACAGATGGGAAAAGCATTTACATTGCCTACATCTGGCTACTAATCTCAGCCCTGAAGAAAGCGCTGGGTGCGCTCAATGGGATTCCTGTCGCGGTCTCCTCAACAAACTGCATTTCCGTCTCCAGGAGGCTTGAAAGTGTCGCTTGCTTCAGCTACTTAACCATGACAAGAGCAGGTTCATTTTTGAATGCAACCTGTTACTGCTGTTGCTGTTATTTCTAAGAGATAGAGACCAGCTTCCGCTGGCGATGCAATATTTCTGCACGGCCATTGCGATCAGCGTCTGCATCCATCTGGCAAACGATCTCTGCTCTGGTTGCTGGCTACTGTTGCATTATTATTATGCAAAGTGGCTGTAAGGAGTGCTGGGGAGGGGGATGGGGAAAATAGCAGTACATATCAGAGCCAGAGGGGAAGCAACAAAGACGGCGGGACACATTAACCGAAATCCAGTTGCAGTTGAATGACTCGCTTGCATGCAACTGCCGGCCACTTGGCCTGGCCACTTTGAAACATTGTTTTGTGGCTGTAGCTGCAGTCTCGTCCGAGATGCCTTTGATCGAAACTCGATTATATCCATCAGATTTGGCAGTAATCTCGGCTCCATCCGCACATGCCAGTACCACGAGCATCTCATTTTGACCCACTTGCAGTTCCCATCTGAAATCGTGGTTTCTCTTTGAGTCTCTCTCCACCTCTCTGTGAAGGCATTGTCGTTGACAATTGAGGTAAGATATACGAGTTTATGAATGTACTTACATACATATGTACACATGAACATGGAGGGGCATATTTATTATGACGATTAAGTAGCTCATGCACGGCACTGCCACTTTGCATAATTATTTTAATTTGGATGGAATGTTGCTTGAATTTACAGTCGCTACTCTTAATGCGATCATAAGAAAAGTTGGCGGAAGATAGTTCGTGTCGAAAGTGACCTCTCAAAACGAAAGTACTCGTACGAGTGTGCGAGTTCATTCATTCATTTGGGTCTTCTGGGATTCCGATGTTCCATTACTGCGTTTTTGAATCAGTACAGAGACACTCCATGCTTGTGCACACCACTGCAGATACCGATACCAGAGTCTTGGGGCTTGGAGCTTGGAGCTTGGAGCTTGGGTCTCAGAGTGCGCTGCTGCTGTTAGTCATTCGTCTGGCATTCCACGCTGGTTTGTTCGGCCTAGATTTCGCTCTGCAGCTGCGACTTTGGGTTCGAGCCCACAGATCTGCAAAGGCAATATTGGAAAATGGAAGGAAAACTCGACTTGCTCGACTCGACACTCCACCAACGAAAGGCGCAGTGGCTGTTGTTACTGTTGCCACTCCTCTTCCGCCCGACCGAGTGGCTGGAATTTGAGAGGCTCGGCTAAATGCCAGCCATCCAGTGTGTGTTTGGGCGAACTTTGGATACGTGATATTTCGACTCGCGTTGCCTTTTCCATCCATATATCTATCGGCGGCCGGTTCTCGCCGAATCCGAATCCAAGTCCGCATCCGATGCCCGCACCTTCGTCTTTCCCATCGCAGTGCAACGTGGAAATACGATTTTCACGCACGCATGAGCACAGGCCACTCTCCACTGAAACACTCGCAAGTGAGAGTCGATTCGCAATTTTACTTTTAGCCGGAGCTGCTTCTGCGATTATGACATAAGATAGAGCAAGCTTTTTGAATCATTTTCGCGCAACAGCCCCGAACAAAGAAAATCCAAACAGGAGCGCACAAAATGGGAAATCATTGAACTTCATCATCGACTCTCCGGGACTGCGAGGGACTGGCTGTAAAAGTAATTAAGTTTTTGCACTTCCGCCACAAATTACGCAGATTAAATTCCCATTACCCACCGAAGAGCCACATAAGCGTACATAGTGGCTACAGTTGAACTTCCCGAAAATCCAGGCCTAGCCCTGAATGGACTTGCATCATGTCAGTGTTCCTCTCATAAGTGTGGACTAAGAGTTTACTCCACTTTAGTCGGCCACCAGCCAGAAGGCGATTTAGGGTCAATATACCTCAGGGCGTGTGTGTATGAGGCAATCAAGCCACTGAGCAGAAAGGCCAGCGAAAAGCAAGAAAAGCCGAAAGAACACAACACGGACAGAAAAGAAAATATATTATGGCATGGTATGGCTGGTACAAGGGGAGCGCGAAGTGAGGGGCAGAATACGCTCGTCGCAAGGTGACTCGTCGGTTTGTCGTTTACCGAACGCAGGTGGGTTGAGTGAGGGGGGAGTGGGTCTCCGGTGCAGGGGCTGGGTCCACCATACGATCGGGGGACTGGTTGGCTCTGGGACTGGCACTGACAGTGGACCGAATTGTGCTGGGTGTGTGCTTGGGGTGGGGGGCAGACAGCTGCAGGTGTAGCCACGTTCAAGTTATTAAATTACCGTTATTCATTACAAAACCGTTGCCGCCGCCGTGGCCAAAATACGATGCAGAACCGCGACATCGACAACTGCGGACAACTGTATATGTATGTATGTATTCATGTATGTACATATGTATGTACATGTACATGCACAGTTGGCTCTGTGCGTTTCTCAACTGAACGATAGCCCAGAGGCGGCCAAGAAATACCAGAGTCGATCGCACTCGCCTCGACCAGTTGTCCATTTGAATACTCGTACTTTTGCCGCAGCGGCACTCCGTGCTCTTGGCCTGTTTCCATTCACTTGGATTAGACGCGCTCAGCTAATTGCCAGTATTTTTGGCTGATTTGTATTCCACGGCTCCACCACTCTAGCTCTCCCTCTCCCTCTCCCTCTTCCTATACCTGCCCTGTGCTTGGTCCGTGAATCAGCGCTTCACCTTCAACGGCAGCTGCTCAGCTCGAAAGGCGACAAGGTTCTCGCGCCCTTGTCGAATTCCTCAATGAATATCAATAGCCAAGTAGCGTGCAGCACTCAGCGTTCAGCATCCATCGACCATCAAGGTAGAGTGAAGTCGTACAAAGCTGCTCTTTCATTGGCACTTTATTCGACAGAAGTGTATCAATATATGTGTACTTCAATAGCAACAATAGCAATCATTTATGACCAAAGTATATAGTAAGACAATTTATATTTTGGTTTTGTTGCAGTTTATGGGAGCAGCGCTGACCTAAATGTGACAGGGGATGATGGCGACGCTTCGCTGTACAATGGCGATGAGAACCACAAGGTGTGGAGTGGGTCACAGGACCAGCTGGACAGCATCGGGCCCGCTGAGAGTCCTTACGAAATCTACACCGGCAACACCTCCACATTGGGCAGGCCGCTGCGGGCACGTCAGATGAGCGCCCCCATTGATGTGGCTCCGCCCCCAGTCAAGGAGGAGCGCAAGCAGAAGCGCGACAAGAAGTCGTCCAAGTCCAGCGGAAGCCAGAGCCTGTCGGGCACCCTCATTAGGCCGAAGCCTATGCACCCTGCCGCCATGCACCGCTCTGGCCTCCCGAGCTCCGCCGGTCCCGGCAGCGTCATCTACGGCCCCGTCTCCGGACAAGGACACGGACAGGGACACGGACATGGGCCGCACCCGCACTCTGCCCGCTATCACACGATCAGTCATAGGGGCTTCCCCCCGGGTCCACCGCCGCCCAGTCACATGGTCCACCACCCGCAGGCGCAGCTTAGCCACCAGCACCACATGCAGATGCACCATGCGGCACACCAGCACATGGGCGGCATGCCCCCCCTTCAAATACCTGTCATGATGCCGCAGCAGTACGCGACGCTGCAGCCGTCGCGCTCGACCAGCAAAAAGAAGAAGAAGGACAAGAAGAACGGGGGAGGGGGAGGTGGAGTCCCCGTCGGCATGCCCATAGTGCCCCCCATTTACGCCTACCACCAGCAGCAGGCGATGGGCGGCGTCCCTCCTCCGCAGATGGCTCAATCGATGATTGGGGAGCCGCGTCAGCTGGGAATGTCTAGCCGAAAAATTGCGGCGTCGATGGGCAACGGGCTGGATGACTCTGGCAACTCGGGGGCCGAGTCTCCGTCGCCGGGAGGCACTGGAATCTACAAGGTAAGTGCGTCAGCCTCTGGGTCCCATCGATGTGTCTCCCCATATGCCGTGATTCAAGTAAGTCTTTCGTTGCAGCGCAAGGGCCACTTGAACGAGCGGGCCTTCAGCTATTCCATCCGTCAGGAGCACCGCAGCCGCAGCCACGGCTCGTTGGCCAGCCTGCAGTTCAATCCCCCTGACATGAAAAAGGAGCGCGAGATCGCCCAAATGGTGGCGGGCCTGGACCTGAACGAGGGCGAACGACAGATGGGTCCGAGCACTCTGCAGCGCAAGCAAGCCGCCAATACGATGACGAATGGCGGAGGTCCAGGACAACATCCGCTTCCACACGCACACGCCCCACATCCGCATCAGCATCCACATCCGCATGCCATATACGGGCCCCTGGGGCCATCAAGTAGCTTCGGCAAGCCACGAAGATAGGAGATGGGCGACTAGGACAAAGTGCATGGGACATGTACATAGAATTAGACAACGTTTAGCGATGCTGGTCAAATTAGAAAGGGAACCAATCGAAGCTGTCCCCCGCCAACCTCCTCCAGCAACAAGCAGCATTCAGATGTCCTAAGAATTCCGACATTGAATCAAACATAATCAATGAATTTGTGTGCCTTATTAGGTTTATACTTTAAGTAAATCCGTTAGCGGCTAACCATTCATACATTGTATATGGAGCGCTGTACTTTGTACTTGAACCATCATATTTCATAACACAGCATGTAGAATACATAATATAATACTCTTGGATGAACCGGCCGGATGAACAAATGAACAAATAACTTCTGACAACTGTCGTCAAAGCCGATCGAACGATCGATCGATCACAACAAAAATGTTGTGAGAGAACTTGTTCCCCTGAAGAGTGGGCTCTCCAGCATTTTGTCTGTCCATATTAGTGTCGTAAAAGAGGGCCCAGAAATAGCACAACTATCAATATACTTGCATATGCCTACATACATATATTCGTATACATTTCAATATTTACATAAATATAAATAACATTTTGTTAACGGAAACCCAACGCACAACGCGGCGATCTTTACCTCTCCCTCTGTGGAGTCCATTGGCTATCCTGACACACCCAGGCGTCAGTTAAAATGCTGGAATGCAATGCTCGACATGGATTGATTGGCATCGAGCTCCGCGGCAGAAGCGGAGCCAGCTCGAGGGTGGAATCGATCCGGCCTCCCACAGCTAGCGAAGAATGCCAGTCGTGAGTCCCAGCCAAAGATGTACAGCCATCATGCATGCCACATTCATATACATGAAAATGTACATATGTACGAGTATGTGTGCTATGCCCTCAGCATGCAAATGCGCCTCAACGACCGATTTGCATACGAATGCCGTGAGACTTGAAAAAAAATATTTTGTGGAATGTTGCCGTTGCCGCTGCCGCTGCCTCTGTCGCTGCCATTGGCCAAGTATGCAGGCGTCTAATAGAATCAGAGACTCTTAATTCCACCATATCCGTCGAAACAGGAAAGCGGAGCTCAATCCCAGACGTCCCAAGGAGTTTTCATGAGTTTCGTGTGATCTTAATCTGTACCACAATTGTACCATATGAGAGAACCAACGATTTCACTCGCAGTTTCACTTCCACTGACCCCCCAGGGGCTGGTCAAAGATCTTACCATGTGAACAAGCGGGAGCAAGAGATTAGTTTACATCGAGGAAGCAGGGGTGAAATTTGGGCTGCCTCTCAGCTCAACAAGTGGCATTACCTAATGTCAGCAGGTGCGGAAACTACTGCGAATTTCAGAAGAGAGATCGAGTGGCCGGGCAAGAAGGGAGTTGCTGTGTCTGCTCCTCTAACTTTGGCGGTGTCTGTGTGATATGTATGGGTCTGGTCTGGTGTGGTCTCTGGTCTCGTCCCCGATCACGCATTGCGTAATGCCGACACGAGCATAAGTATCTGCGGCCAATTCAGGTACGGATACTCGCCTGAGTCCCTCTGTGTGTCAGCGGCACACAGGCTTTATGGAAATTCCACATTTTATGAAACGAGAAAATGCAGCATTCCGTTTCCAGTTTTACTGGTAGCCGCAGCCAAAATGGCCAGCTGGTCAAGCAGGCAAATTGCCAAACACGAACTGGCCGCCAACATTTCCCACTAACATTTCCAGCCCCATGCCTTACACCAACACCCGACTGACTTTTAATCAAATAATGCAACAATTTGCTACTGAGCCAAGCCATACTTTTATCTCACAGTTAATCAGCCAATCGTTCTCAGTTAAATGTGAGTTAAAGTGTTTTACTAAGACGAAAAAGCTGTGAGATATGAACTCTGGGAACATCTCACGTATGCGGCAGCTGAAAGCCCACAAATCTACGAAACTACCAGTGCTGACTGAGAGCGACAAATCTTTAAGATGGAGATGGAGACACCTGCAACTGCACTGGTCCGAGTGTGTCAAAAAATGCACCTCCCGCGTTCACCATAGCCGTTTTGGATTTTCAAGGGGATCTTGTGGGGCAGGGCTCTCTTGTCCGCCTCTTGGGCTTCTGCAGACTCAGATCCACCCCATCGCCGGCCAGCCCGTGAAACTAGTTGTCGACTATGCTATCTACTCGTGTCTGCCTGTCTGCAAGAATGTGTGAGTGTGGAATGGAGAGGAAGCCGAAGCCGAAGCCGAAGAAGCCTAGACTGCAGCAAGCACTGGGCTTGGGCTTGGACTGCGGTTTGTTTATTGATCAACCCGTAGATACTTTTCTGTATAGCTGTTAATTTGGTCTTTTGTGTGGACCTGTGTGCGTGTTTCTCTCTCTCTCTATGTGTGGAGACGAACTGTTCGATTGAATCTGTGGAATGCGGACAATCCGGTCGCAGAGTGGAATTCTTTACACAGTCACATAGCGAAACTGTGCGGCTTGGCCGCTGAGAACCAAGAAGAAGGGGGGCACGGGGACGAGCACTTGACACTCCAGTCTTGCCCAACGGAGACTGGATTAGCTTGGTCTATTTGGCTTACATTGAATCGCACCTCTTCTCAATGGAAACAGTCAAACAGTCATGTCACTATACTTCTACTCAGTGACTGCTCAGACCATGATTTCGTCTCAAATCTGTTACAATGCCTCTCTATATGTGGAGAGAGATAGATATTTGTATGTGGATCTCCATCTTCGGTCGCCAATGATCACACTCTCATAGAACAACAGCAGAGTAATAAAATTAATTTATATTTAGTATTCCATGAAATGTAAGTACATAGATCCCCCACATTTCCCGAGATCCGTCAGTCTTCGGGCTTTTGACCCAGGAAGAGCAGCAACAGAACAGCAGCAACATCCCAAAAGCAGTTGCACCATCTTCATCGACCCAGATGCATCGAATCAACAGCAGGAGACAAAAGTAGCTGAGAAAACTCGTACCACCGGTGAGTATTCGGAATTTCCAAACAGTTTGCTACAAAATATTTTTGTATTTTGTCTTCAGGTAATGCTCAATGAGCATTTTAATATCATGATCATGAAAATATACAATACACAATAGGAACACTTGCAGAGGTCATTTGAAATGTTTAAGTGTGATATCAGAGCAATCTCGACGCAAAAATTTGGTTGCTGTAGCTTTTATAGTCTCTGATATCCAGACACTCATCAAGACGGACGGACAGACGGGCGGACAGATAGACATGGCTATATCGACTCGGCTGTTGATGTTGGTCAAGAACATATCTCTGGTTCAATGTAAGAGGCAATGGCAGTGTCTGCAGCCCCACCCCCAATGTTCTCTGCAATAATCAGCAGAAGCTTGTGTTTCGGATTCTCCACGTCGACGGTGCTCGTGGTCTGTATGCAGATCTCTCCTTTGAATTTCTCGCCGTTCCATTTATATCCGTTGATCTAGTTTACAAGAGTTCGGCCCAATTGGTAACTGTATCTAGAAGGAATATGAATATAATTCACATCATTTCTATTAGGGTTTCAGGTTTCACACCAAACAGCTTAAATATGTAGCTTCAGGTGACGTCACGAAAAGTTAGGAATTATTATAGCCGACTTTTAGGCGAAGCCCTCAAATTGTAGACCCTTAAAATCAATAGAGCCGCGGCAATTTTCGGAACTTACAGAGCTCTGCAGAGGTGGCGCCGCCAGTAGTACGACATTTTTCAATACATATTAACGAAATCAATTTCCAATTCCCAAATTACGGATAAATCCCCCCTCTTCAAAACGTCTTTTAGCAGCAGATCCTTGAGGCCTGTCATGGAGGCCATGTGATCTACATACGTTGTAGTACGGCTCGCAATTTCCATACCATCAGGTGGCTTTTACCACCGCTGCTTGCAGTGAAATGTGGACTGGGAAAAACTTACTATACAGTTTCTATACAAACAAATTATTACTTGTCAACTGACAAGATTCGCAGCTCTACATGGAGATCTGCTCCCACGCCGCGTCTATCTTCTGCTTTGCAACAGAATGTCGGCCACGGACAGATATTAGCTGGACTCGGGGGACCTCAGAGGCTGGCATTACCTAGATGGCTGGAATAAAATTGGATAAAATGATAACAATCTCCTAACCATTCATCTATTTCATGAGCTGATGGTGCTGCAGCAACTGCAATTTCTACTGCTGTGATGCTGATGTGGCTGGAGGTGGCTGAGGCTCTTATCCTTAGAAGATAAATGTTTTCATAAATGTAAGTCGAGGTGTGCATGTTTTCACTTTGTGAAATTGACGTGTTGCTGCGGAACAGCAGAAAACGGTGCTTGAAGTTTGATTTAATCAATCACGTCAATCACATGTCAAGACCTCACAAAGCTAATTCGATTGAGCCGTACTCGGAATATGGCCGCGGAATATTAAAAACAGGAAGGGAGGTTGGGAGACTTGGGATAAATGCTGACAAAGGATTTTCTATAAAAAGAAGATGTTTCTGATGCAGTGGACCAGTCGACCAAGGGCAAAGCCGAGAATGGGACAAAAGAGCTGCGCGCATTTTGCCACCTTGGCGATGCCATTCTGGGCCTTAACATTTTATCTTCTGGTGGTGGTGCCCGTACCGTCCCAGACAGCCAGCCAGCCAGCCAGCTTGGAGGTCGTCAAGGAGGAACGGCGACTGCAAGACTTCGATCCCAAAATGGCAGCAAACGCGGCAAACTCAGACGGACTGTCGTTGGCACGCTTCAGCAGCAGACGGCACCAGAGATCCATTGGACTAGGATTCGGGCACCGGGGAGCGATTATCTCCCGGCCAGTAATACCCATCGAACTGGACTTGCTGATGGACAACGAGGACGATCAAAGGACGATGCCAAAGCGCTTTGATGACTATGGTCACATGCGGTTCGGAAAGCGGGGAGGGGACGACCAGTTCGATGATTACGGTCACATGCGCTTCGGACGGTAAACGCAACTGCAACAGCAACTGCAACAGCAACTGCAACTTTTGGCTATGGGTCAGAGGTACCCGAGGTGTTTGCTTTTGTAAATATTAACTTAAACAATGATATGCCCGATACAACATTAACGATAGTCAAAGAAAGATACCTTTAATAAATATGCGCATTCCCAAAATGGACACACTATCGCAACTACAACTGCAACTGCAACTGCAACTGGAACTTTTGGCTATGGGTCAGAGGTACCAGTATTGTCTGCTTTTGTAAATATTAACTTAAACAATGATATAAACAGATGATACAACATTAACGATAGTCACAACATTCACACACGCATTCCCAAAATGGACACACTCACCCACAGATTTCATTTACTTGCTGGTCAGGAAATTATGGCACTACATAACTACACTGCATTATCGACTATTCATGTATTGAGATCCAATTGTTTTAGTGGGATGTCACGAGAGTCCCCTCCACAGTGACAACTCTGCAGGCAGCCATGGGTTATCGTTACCCCTTCAGAGCGCAATCGAACTGCCATCTGATTTATTCCCCACACCCAGTCGAACCGATAAGCTCGTCAATATGGGGCTGGAGACCACAAATGACTGGCTGTAGGTTCTCAGTCTGAAAAGCAAGCCCAGAGGTCGTGGAAGCATAGAAGCGTCGAGTGCAGAGCCCCAAAAAAACCGAAGCACCAGAGATAAGATTTTAACTAGAGCCCAATAAATAAGCGCGAATAAGATGTTAATCGGCTCAATACTCGCTTGTACAGAAACGAATTAAGAATGCTCCGGATTTTGTACCTGTACCCCTGTTGCGTTCTGCTAATCGCGCTCCACCGTCCGCTGGATGCTAAAACTGTGCTCGTGGAGGAGCTCACAAAGTGGACACTGAGGAACGAGACCTCTTGTGAGTAAGAGTATACACGTAAATGATTAAAGTGTCCCATGTCATTGCGATTGATTCATCATGGCCTCCCGGGAGTGTTTGCACTTGTGATAAGATTAAAGTGGCATCGTCTGTGTTTAGTCTCTGCTGGCAGGCAGCCAATTTGCGCTAATTAATTGGTTGTAAATACCTACTGCTTTCGATGGCACTGTGATTCGCATGCCAACTCTTTGTTTACTAACAGTACCTGCCCCGTCCCATTGTAATTTCAGCACTAAGGATCGACGTAGCCCGGGTTCCAAGCGGGGTATATACGGCGCTGAGGGATACTTATGGAGACCTGCTGGAAATGGAGAACAACGTGGCCCTCAGCTGGATAGCCAACCGAACGTGGATTTACAGCACCACCTTCGACAGTGGGTAAATGGTTCGCTTCTCCATGTTTCCACTCTGACTCTGAACATCGATCTGCAGGCGACGAAATCGGTCACGACAATTTGGTGAACCTCACGCTTCACGGTGTCGATACCGTGTCCAGGGTGAGGCTGAACGGTGAGTTGATCGGCGAAACGGACAACATGTTCGTCCGTTACTCGTTCGCCATTGGGCACTTGCTCCTGCCCAGTCCCAGCCAGAACACCCTGGAGATCGAGCTGCTTTCGCCACTTCAGGAGGCCCAAAGACGCGCCCAGAAACTGGAGGAAGAGGGCTACGCCATCGCTCCTTCCAACTGTCCAGTGGCGCAGGGCTATGTCGAATGCCATTGCAACATGCTGCGCAAAATGCAAATGAGCTTCGGCGGCGAGTGGAACCCGGCAGCCCTTTCGTCCGGCATATGGAAGCCAGTGGCCATCGAGTACTACAAGGTGGCTATTCTCCGCGACGTTGATGTGGCCATCAACCGCAATGAAACCCACTGGACGATGGACTGTCGGGCCTTTCTCAGCTCACCTGCCTCGGAGAACTTCTACGCCAAGCTCGTGGTGTATGCCAGGTATTCAGAGCTAACTAGAATTTTTCTTTGGACAATTGCAATATGAACCTTACAGTGAGCTCTTGGATGAACCACTTGTTCTGGACCATCAAGAGGTGAACTACGCATACGCCGTTCTAGAGTTCAAAATACACATTCCCCAGGTACATGGCAAGAAAAGTAATCCATTCAAATGATTGAGGTTGATTCACCCTAGGACCGAGTCACTCTGTGGTGGCCAAATGGCTATGGCCAGCAACGACTCTACCCGGTGCTGTTTTCAGTGAAGTGCTTCCCAAACGAAGAGGGCCCCAACCTGAGCTCCCGCACCGAGTCGCAGAAGCTTTTGAAGATCGGATTTCGCACCATAGAGTTGGTGGAGGACATGGACAGTGAGTTGGGTTCATTTTGCAAGTTCCATTCTTGATCGTCTCTTGTGTAGACAGCGGCAGAACCTTTTTCTTTCGAGTGAACGGCCATCCAATCTTCATGAAGGGTGCGAACTATGTGCCTGCTAATACACTGCCAGAACTGTCCGCAGAGGCGGATACGGGTGAGTACCATCCAATAACAGACACAGACCAAGAACTTGGCTAATCACAAATTGCAATTCACAGTGCAGCACTTGCTGAAGTCGGCCCACGACGTCCACATGAACATGATCCGCGTGTGGGGAGGCGGTCTCTACGAGTCGGAGACATTCTACAACTTGGCAGACTATTACGGCCTCCTAGTATGGCAGGACATGACATTCTCCAAGGCCGCCTACCCCGTCACGGACGATTTTGTGGCTTCTGTTTGCCTCGAGACAAGGCAGAATGCACAACGGCTCTCGTACCATCCCAGTCTCGCGATGATTGTGACGAACAACGAGATCGAGCTCTTCCTGGTGAAGAATCGCTCGGATCTCGGCGAAAATGCAGCACGCCTTGAGAAGGACTATCAGGCTCTATTTATGGGCACGCTCAGGCACGAGCTGAGTATTATTTCCCGCAATGATTTCAGCCCTCGTCCTGGCCCCATGATATCCACGCCATCGCTGGGTATTGCAGAGTCTGGAAAGGAGCTGGCCGTAGATCCACAGCAACCCAATTTCGGCGACAGTAAGCAATATCCGCTGCCACCCATGACAACTTCTATCACCTATCGCCTATTATTTCTGTTCTCACCGTAGTCCACTTCTGGGACGACGACAAGGACGGATTCGACTCGGACACCTACCCGCACGCTCGGTTCGTATCCGAATTCGGATATGCCAGTCTGCCCGTGCTCTCCAGCTGGCAGCGAGCGTTGGGTAACGTCTCAGATGTCTCCAACGAAAGCGTAGCTGCCCTGATCCGAAGTCACCAGCACGATCCCAAGGGATTCATACCGATACTTAAGCTGATTGCCCTACAGTTGCCATTCATGCTTCACAGCTGGGATGAGAACATTGAGGAGTTCATTTACTTCAGCCAGGTCGCACAGGCAATGACCTCCAAGACGGCCGTCGATTTCTTCCGAACCCTGCGCACCGACAACCAGACAATGGGCGCCCTAATATGGCAACTGAATGACGTGTGGGTGGCCCCCACGTGGTCGTGCATCGACTTCTATGGCAACTATAAGATGGTCTACTACTGGGCCAAGGACTTTTTGGCCCCGACTAGAGTGATTGCCTTGTACGACAAGAGCTCCGACAGCCTCAATGTGACGCTCACAAGGGAGGACTACGTGGAGCACCCGGACACGCGCCTATACCACGTCCAAATCAACACATATCTCTGGACAGACTTTATTGCCAAGAAAACTATAGCCCGTGCCTTCGCTCTGGTGTGTATATTCAGCAATTGAGTTAACTCCCCATTCAGTATGGTTTTTATCTGTTCTCGCTTCTTCGCACTCATATCCTATCCCCTTAAAGATTTCAAATTGTATGCATCCATCCTTCATGGATTATTATGATCCCTTAGTCTATTTTTTCAGTGCTGTCCTCAACCTCTGTGTCACTTATCAGCTAAACCCCTTTCATAGCTCCCTGTTATCCGTATCTCGTAATGTTGATTTCACTGCCATCATTAGCCTCATTTGCATTTCTGTCCCGTCCCGCCCGACTTGGCATTACTTTCCTCTTCGTTTTTTTTTTTTTTTTTCTTCTGGACGTTGATATGCAATGACTGCACCATCAAGTGGCCCATGCGACACCAAGCCAAAGCCTGTTACGCGCGAAACCTATCAGAACGCAGCCCTCCTCCCGCCCAACCGACCGAGGGGCGCTGCCGCATGACGCGCGGCGCGATTAACCGAACCGGTCGCGAGCATGCAGGAAAGATAGATGTTAGGCTAATATTCGAGGAAAATTAGAGCTAATCATAACTAGACTAAGCTAAGCTATAGCTAAGCAAGCAGAAATTACCAAAATCAGAAACAAGACAAAACTAAAATGAAACTAACTACGGGAGAGGTAGGCTAGTATAAGAGATTTAAGAAGAGGAAGGGAGTTAGTTGAGGATATAATGTGGTAGAGGGAATTATAATCCGAGCATAAAACCCTAAAGGGTTCGTGTGAGGCATAATTCGATCTACATAGTGGAAGGAACAAAGGAATAAAGTTTCTAGTGGGTCTAATGGGAATCGTAAAGTTTATGCGGCTCAGCAAGTCAGGGCTGTCTACATCCCCCTTGATCAAGTTGTGCATAAAAATTACACCAAGCATTTTTCTACGACTAACTAAGGATGGAAGATTTATTAAAAGAAGTCTACTACGGTAGGATGGCAGTCTCACAGTTGCATCCCAGTTGAGGCCCCGTAGGGCAAATAATAAAAAGTTTTTCTGTACTGATTCAATACGGTCCTGATGTATGTTGTACTGAGGGCACCATACACATGAGCCGTATTCTAAAATCGGACGAACAAGCGAGATATAGAGAGTCTTCGTTATATAGGGGTCCTCAAATTCCTTTGACCACCTCTTTATAAACCCAAGCACACCCATGGCTTTATTTACCATGNAAAGCCTGTTACGCGCGGAACCTAGCAGAACGCAGCCCTCCTCCCGCCCAACCGACCGAGGGGCGCTGCCGCATGACGCGCGGCGCGATTAACCGAACCGGTCGCGAGCATGCAGGAAAGATAGATGTTAGGCTAATATTCGAGGAAAATTAGAGCTAATCATAACTAGACTAAGCTAAGCTATAGCTAAGCAAGCAGAAATTACCAAAATCAGAAACAAGACAAAACTAAAATGAAACTAACTACGGGAGAGGTAGGCTAGTATAAGAGATTTAAGAAGAGGAAGGGAGTTAGTTGAGGATATAATGTGGTAGAGGGAATTATAATCCGAGCATAAAACCCTAAAGGGTTCGTGTGAGGCATAATTCGATCTACATAGTGGAAGGAACAAAGGAATAAAGTTTCTAGTGGGTCTAATGGGAATCGTAAAGTTTATGCGGCTCAGCAAGTCAGGGCTGTCTACATCCCCCTTGATCAAGTTGTGCATAAAAATTACACCAAGCATTTTTCTACGACTAACTAAGGATGGAAGATTTATTAAAAGAAGTCTACTACGGTAGGATGGCAGTCTCACAGTCGCATCCCAGTTGAGGCCCCGTAGGGCAAATAATAAAAAGTTGTTCTGTACTGATTGATTCTGAGGGCACCATACACATGAGCCGTATTCTAAAATCGGACGAACAAGCGAGATATAGAGAGTCTTCGTTATATAGGGGTCCTCAAATTCCTTTGACCACCTCTTTATAAACCCAAGCACACCCATGGCTTTATTTACCATGGTAGAAATGTGTTCAGAAAACATTAACGTGGGGTCTAGTTTAACACATAGATCATCAACCAAGGTAATTCTCTCAAGAGAAGGGTGTAAGGAGCCAGGGAGGGGCTGGAGCGATAAAAAGTAATTACATTGCACTTCGAGGCATTAAGTTGTAACATATTTGCACAGCACCATGACTGAAAGCTATTGAGATCAGATTGCAAGCGAGAGTGAAATGAAATGTGCTTATACTGAACACAGAGTTTAACATTATCCGCATACATAAGTACTCGAGAATTTGTTAATACAGAATGCAGGTCATTAATAAAGAGTGTGAAAAGTAAGGGGCCTAAATGGCTACCCTGTGGTACTCCAGAAGTAACCATAACAGCTAAAGATAAGGAGTTTTTGAAAAGGACCCTTTGAGACCTAGAACACAGGTAGCTAGAAATCCATCTCAACAGATTGTGCGGAAACCCTAGAAGGTCGAGCTTTTGTGCAAGAAGAGAATGGTTTACGGAATCGAATGCCTTACTGAAGTCAGTGTAAATAACATCCGTCTGCAAGTTACTTTGGAAGCCTTTAATTACAAAGGAGGTGAACTCTAAAAGATTAGTGGTTGTTGATCGTCGCCGTATAAATCCGTGCTGAGCTGGAGATATAAGTGATTTGCAGAGATGCTGCAAGTGCGGAGTTAAAAGTTTCTCGAACATTTTTTATAACTTAGATATACCTCTATAGTTTTTAGCGTCAGACTTGCTACCTTTCTTATGGAGAGGAATTATAAAGGATTCCTTCCAGATGGGGGGAAAACTAGAAGAATGGATGGATAGAGTGAATAGTTTAAGCAAAGGTCCGCACAGAGACTCGGCACAGTACCTGAGTACACAGCCGGGAACTCCGACAGGGCCCGGTGAAATGACCGGCTTAACTAATTGAAATACATTAAGTCCTTCATTAAACAAAGGGCAGAAAATTCCATTCGACCTTGGTAAACTATATGGATACATATGACCTGGGTAGCTTTCCTGGGAATAGGTGGTTTGAAAAAATTGTGCAAAAAGATCGGCGATTGCCTGATCATTGTTTGGGGACATATTCAAAAATGATAGCGAGGATGGATGTGCGGACGTTCTACGCTCACTGTTTACAAAGTTGTAAAACTGTTTAGGGTCCTTTGAAAAACGTATCCTGCATCGAAGGAGGTAGTTCCTATAGCATTGAGCATTAAGAACAGTGAAATTTGACCGAGCTATTAAGTAATTAGAAAGAGAAGAGGGGGAACCAACTTCTTGAGATTTTTTAAATAGTCTTGATTTTAGATTTTCTAGACTGGATAACTCTTTGGTGAACCAAGGAGGTTTCGCAGATCTAGTCGGGCATGAAAGTGGGACACACGTGTCAAGTACATTGTAAAAAATGTTTGTGCCTTCAATGATGTCAGTGCACAAATACAGAGCGGACCAATAAAAATTTCGAATTAAGTTATTGAGCTTCGTAAACTCGGCTTTACGAAAGCAGCGGACGCGTTCAGATAGCCTACCCGCACGATCCGATACAGTAGGTCCAATATCTATCGACACTTCGAAAGTAGGATGATAGCAGTCTTCAGGTATAGTGAGCGGGAGTGCTCGTGTTAACAACGCTACGGTCGGATCCGAGACAAAGCACAGATCAAGCAATCGACCCAAGGAGTTTTTTACATGGTTGACTTGAGACAGGGACAGGTCTAATAAGCCATCAATAAACTCATGTCGTGACATGGGCACAAGGTTGTTTGACTCGTTAACCGAAGACCAGACAGTACCTGGCAGGTTGAAATCCCCAAGAACTATTAAATGGTCTTTATCTGATAGCGAGGAAGAAACAGTTTTTAAGTCAGAGAAATGCTGATCCGAAGACGGTGGAATATACGAGCAAGTGATATAAATAGACTGGCCGGGAAGAATCAGTCTAACACAGAGGAATTCCAGGTCTTGTGAGACCTGGACTATGAAAAGTTCCGACGTAAAGTTAGAGTTTACTGCAATCAGAACCCCTCCTCCACGTCGAGACGAACGATCATTCCTATAAATTGTGTACCGATCTGCCAAAACTTCGGAACTAAGAATGTCCGGCTTTAACCAGGTTTCGGTAAACACAATAACATGGGATGAAAATGTGAAACTATCCATAAAAAGAGTGCTCAGCTTACTACGTAAGCCGCGAGCATTTTGATAGGCTACAAAGAGGGATGTTAGTTTTTTGACTGCAAGGAATTGCATTGGGAAGAGGGGAATGGAGCAGAGGAGGAAGGACCACTGGCCTCACTACTAGGAAGAGTTATGGGGGGCCTATTTTTCTTCTTAGCCTTAAACTCTTTCACAACCAGGTGCTCTGGCCAAAATTTGGAAGAGCAAATGGTCCCGAAATGAGTTGGAGACACGCTAATCTTGAAAGAGGATATCTCCCTGGCATATGAGAAATTAAACTTCTCCACCTTTAAGCCAACGGCTTTTATTTTGCTTTGTATAAAAGCAGTTACATCATTAGATGTGAGGTCAGGGGCAAGCCGAGAGACAAAAACTTGCCGCTTTGGTGGGACTCCCACCAGAGGTTTTGGCACCACAGATCTGGTACCTGTGACGGCAATATCCGGTGGTCCGGGACGTTTATTAACTGGTGGGATCGAAATAGATGGGATGGGCTTTGGAACGGACTCGACAGACACGGACGCTACAGTACTAACTGGCTGCATGTTGTCCGAGATGATCGATTCGGAAGCCGAAACTAAATGACCAGCAGTTGTCGTTGCCCGCGGAGTAGCGAACGCAATTCGCTGCTGCACTATCGGAGTGGACGGAGACACTTGATAAGNGTAAAAACAATAACATGGGATGAAAATGTGAAACTATCCATAAAAAGAGTGCTCAGCTTACTACGTAAGCCGCGAGCATTTTGATAGGCTACAAAGAGGGATGTTAGTTTTTTGACTGCAAGGAATTGCAGTGGGAAGAGGGGAATGGAGCAGAGGAGGAAGGACCACTGGCCTCACTACTAGGAAGAGTTATGGGGGGCCTATTTTTCTTCTTAGCCTTAAACTCTTTCACAACCAGGTGCTCTGGCCAAAATTTGGAAGAGCAAATGGTCCCGAAATGAGTTGGAGACACGCTAATCTTGAAAGAGGATATCTCCCTGGCATATGAGAAATTAAACTTCTCCACCTTTAAGCCAACGGCTTTTATTTTGCTTTGTATAAAAGAAGTTACATCATTAGATGTGAGGTCAGGGGCAAGCCGAGAGACAAAAACTTGCCGCTTTGGTGGGACTCCCACCAGAGGTTTTGGCACCACAGATCTGGTACCTGTGACGGCAATATCCGGTGGTCCGGGACGTTTATTAACTGGTGGGATCGAAATGGATGGGCTTTGGAACGGACTCGACAGACACGGACGCTACAGTACTAACTGGCTGCATGTTCTCCGAGATGATCGATTCGGAAGCCGAAACTTGATCACCAGCAGTTGTCGTTGCCCTTGGAGTAGCGAACGAAATTAGCTGCTGCACTATCGGAGTGGACGGAGACAGTTGATCAGCAGCGAGCGGTCGAGGGACAGGCACTTGCAGATCACGAGGAGTGACTTTTTTGCGCCTAGGAGACTCATTCAGCACTTTAAAACTGCTGAATTGAGATTCCATGGCTAGAAGCCGATCGTACTGCTTTTTAAAGCCCACGGTCAGCTCCTTAAAGCCCTTTCGCGTCTGCCTCATAAACGTGACCATGTCATTCTCGATAGACCGACATGCCTCGCAACTGTAATGCAGACCATTACGCTTCGAAATTGCGTCACCCACGAGGCCTGAGAACCCAATACATTTTGCGTGCACTACGTTATCGCAGAGCCAGCAAGGGATGATCGGCTGGTAGTGGGTGATCTGCTTTTTGCAGGCCTTAGCGGAGCACACAACCAAGTATTCCATTATTTTATTATTTATTTTGAATATATAAATAAATAAAATAAATAAAAATTATTTTCACACAACAAGTAGCAATGGGACCAGTGTGCCGACCAATTGCTTAAAGAAAAGTTTAAAGCGGGATCGAAAACAGATGAGCGCAGAGAGGAGAGAAGAACAAGCGCAGCGGCAGCTAAAACAGTGAGCGCACGCCACTGCACAGAAAGTATTGAGAGCGAGAGAGGGAGAACAGTTACTCGAGCTATAGAGTGAAAGACAGAAGCGCAACTACAAGAGAGAGCGGTTAATAGTGAGGACGTACTTACAACAAGAAAAAGCACAAACACACAACTAACCGACGCACAAATGAATACGATTTTAATTTTAAACAAAATAATAGGCATGCACTCGCGTATTAAGATAGTTAAGAAAAGCGGCAAGCTATTCAATAATTATAGAAGAATTATTTCGAAATAAAACCCGGTGTTTATTCAAAATATAAAGGAAAATACGGAGCGCAAAACAAAAACACGTCTGGTCACTACAAAAGAGAACGCACGGTTTTCATCTCTGTTTCACTGACTACGATTCTTTCCTATGCCTTTGCCGTAACTATAATAGTTTTTGCCATATGTTATCATTCGATACTTGTTTTATTAGGGCCCAAGCATTGTTAATGAGTAATTTAATTGAATTAATTATTCTTTTGATAGGCTATGTGCTTTTCCCTGACCAAAACGGGGTCAGGCTAATAGCCATAGTCAGTTTTATTCCTATTTATATAATTAGGTGTTCCCATTAGTTTAACTGCACATAGCTTAGCCCTAAACATTAATAATATGCATCTCGACAGGGCTCTAATGAGCTGGAAGCACGACCAATCCCTCTGGATACTTTTCTGTATGAAAATCACTCGAAGGAAGAAATGTTCCTCGAGATTGTCCTGGAGGATAACTACGGTGGGACGTTGTCAAGAAATCACTTCTATCCGGTGCCTTTGAAGAACGTTAAAGGCATCGAAGATCCTGAATTGGCGGTGAGTGCGGATGCCATAAGAGTACTTTCATTCCGATCATGTATACATTTATTCCACAAAAGCTGGAAGTGGTAGGACCCGACTGCGGCACGGCCAAGCAGCCGTACACCAACAGTTTCAGCCTACGCATCACAGTGAAATCTCCAGCTCTGCTGGTGTACTTGGAACTCTCCCATCCCGACTATGTCAAGCAGAGACACCAGTTCTCGACGAACGGCTTTACCCAGACGGAACCCAGGAAAACTGTCCACCTGGAATTTGAAACCTCTTCCGAGTGCCTAAAGCTGACTAGCGAGCACATCAAAGTGCAAACTATGAATCAATATTTAATCTAAACACAACTTGCAGCTTAAATTGATTTTTAAAACAACCAGATCGGTGTAGGATCTCCCATTGTAGAAACTCCTCCTCGATCGCTCTTTAAATATAATCATTGAATCAAATGCCGATTTTAGCTTTATTATTTTTTTTTTTTATAGACTCTGTTTTTATTTATACCCAGTTCTCGAAGAGCTTAGAGCTCTGTACTCCATAAAATGTATATATTCTTGATCAGCATCAATTGCCATATCCGTCTTGTTAGTCAGATACTATAAAAGCTAGAGCAACTCAATTTTGCATCCAAATTTCTGTGACATTACCCTCAATCTAGATTGTTTTAAAAATTTGGCCAGGCTTCTTCCGGACGAAAATCTGTGGCGGAGGACAACAAACTGATACGGATGGTTTGTGTGAGAAGGCGTGTAAATGTAAAGACCAAATTGAAGCTGGTCAAATATTGAAGATTGGACACCTAATACATCTCCCAAAGTTCGTCCTCCTTGCAACATCTTCGTTCAATCAAACAACAAACAACAAGCAGCGGCAGGCAGACCAAAACACCTACGTGGCAAACACAAATCACAAAAAAAGCCATAAATCCAAATCCCATTTGTCAGCATTAGAAAATTATGCAGCACCAACAAAACGTTCGGGAGAGAGGAGGGAAGTACAGGTAGGGAGTACAAGACCCCTCCATCTGCAGGGATTCATAAATTAAATTACACGACAAGCGCAATAATAATAAAAACGATTTGAGGCCCACACGCAACCCGAAAAAAAGAGAAGAAAAAAGAGAGAAAAAATAACTAAGAGAAACCTGCACAAAGATTCATTAAAGATTTGCCCAAACAACAAGAAATAACAAATCAAGGAGCAAAAAAATAATAAAAGTATTAAAAGAGAACTGCAACCGTTTTTTATGCATGTAATCTATGGAGGGAACATGCACAATATGTCCAACCTGCAGAGGGGAAGGTAGAGCACAGCTGGGGGGAGAGGGTGTGGACAAGGCTAGCGGTGGGGAGCCAGCTCTTGCCATAGAAGCACACACACAAAATTCACAATTAAAATCAAAATAAATGATGATGATGATGGTTATGGTGCACCACCATGTGTTGCACGCATGCGCGGGCGCCATCATCAGCTGCCATCAGGGGCAGCCATCGTTGCTGGCTTATTGCCAAATTTGGTCAGGCGCAAAAGAGCCACAACACACACACAAGCGGAAGCCACCGGCAGCAGACACCGACTGTCGCAGAAGTGTCATACTCACTCGTACTCGCACTCGTACCTGTACATTGCAGAGCCATGGGAATCGCTGGCCAGCGAGTGGATGCCACAAATGTGCTTGCTGCGGCTAAAAGGTATGTGGTGTATGGTGTGTTGGCCAAATGACAAAAGTCTTAAAGCGAAGACCAACAGCAGATACAGCAGCAATTGCTGAGAATCAACTGAAGTAAATCAAACAATTGGCTTATGTCAGGTGAAGGGGCTGAGGGTGCTTCAGCAAATATGCATCATTGGAATGTTCTGCAGAGGATGAAAATGTGATGTATGCAGAACACATAAGTAAATAACTTCGGAAAAATGGCTGAAAACTGAATCTCGAGATTGTTTCATGAAGTAACCCCGGGCCCACCTTTCGTTGAGATTACTGCAAAACTGCGAGTCAACTCCCCGACATTCTGTTTTCCAAATTAACAAATCAAATGAAATGAAACTGACAAATAAATACAAAGAAATATGCTATAATATATGCACATGCATACATACATATGAGAGTTCTTAAATGTTCTATGTATATAAACTTTAAAAGTATACATTTAAATGCCAATAGGTAAATGTAATCCTAAGTGTATTTCTGTACTTTACATATGCATGAGAGATTGTTATTTGTTAGCTTGATGTTTAACTAAAGTGTTTAATGTACTCGTATTTCGTGTACAAGCAAGACTCGTCCTTTGGTATAGAGGCGATCTATGCATTGGGCAGATAGATAACCGATGTGTAGTACATTTTTAGACAAAAGATTACCAACGGATCTTTGTTTACAATGAAAGTGATGATAGAAAACAAAATACTAGCAATATAAATACAATATATGAAGGAATTTGATCAGATCTTAGTCAGAGTCGGGCAGCAGCCTAAACGACTTTAGTCCGAAAAGTTTTCGGGCATTATTCTTTCCTTTGATGTGTTTAACTTTTTAGTACCCTGAGTTGGTACAATTCATGTGATTTCTATACACCAAGCAGGAGTTACTTTTTCTGTAACTTCATAAGCACTCTCAGCTGGAAGTTAATTTCATTACTTATAATAACATGCCAGATTGTTGCACCTTAATTCTCACTCATATAGGGAGGTATGTATGTAAATTAACTTTATGTCGTTTTTGGTCCGAGCTGCGGTATGCGTTGCGTTGGCTCCGGCGGCAGCGATCGGGTTCCCGTGGCCCGCTCTTGTAGCGGGGGACGGTGGTTGCGGTTGGCAACTGAGTCTTCTACCGAAGATTATGTTGAGAGGGTAATTGCCCTCTATTTCGTTGGCCCTTAAGGCTCAACAATATGATTATATCAATACACGTTTTACGACTCGTGTCGGAGTTGATATGAACGCTCCGTTCATTTATTCGTCCAATTCTAAACTAACGCTTACTTCTAAACCTACACCGAAACCTAGCCGGCGAGCCGTCCGCGCTCACAAGAGATAAGAGCCGCCTACGCATAAACAAGATCATGCGATCGCTGGCGCCCAATCAGATAACAGAGCCGCCCGCTGCAACGGCATCTACTGCATCGGCGCCCTCCGTATCGGACTGGATAAGTTAGGGCGGCACATGATATTTCACATTTCTTGTGCGCTAAGTTAGGGTGTCCCATGTTATTGCTTATGTGTTAACTACTCCCCCCTTAAATCATCTCCGTCCTCGGCGATACCTATCTCTCTGATGACCTTTTGCAACTTGATTGAGGAGTTCCTTCGACTCCAGCATTGATGCAACAGGATAAGGCCACAGAGCTTGAGGCTGACCGCAATGAACCAGGTCTTGGGTGACCCACCGGACGTCATGTCGCTTCTATGTTTTTGGCTGCCCCTTACATTG